>NC_092486.1:1586478-1886478 GCF_047495875.1 Pithys albifrons albifrons
AGGAGGAGGAAGAGGAGGAGGAGGAAGAGGAGTCATCTTCCCCCATTAGCACTGACCATGCCTTGTTTTTCCCTCAACCATCCCCTCCAGCTGCAGCAGGGAGGGCCTCTGGTCATGTCCAGGCAGAGCTGCCACAGGGCAGTGCCTCAAACACAGCACCTGCTCATCCAAAATGCCAAATTTGCTCTTAAATAGACACCGTGTTCATAAATTAACAGTCTGGATGTGAGGGATCAACAAACAAAAAAGTTGTTTCCAGGCACACAATTTTCATGCCCATCATTAAACTGAGCCTTGGGCTGACACTGAGTGGAAGGGAAAGAGTCCCTGTGGGGTTCTGCCTCAGGAAATTCACCTTTCTGTGTTAGGAAATCCATGGGAAGTGCCCTCTGCTGACTCTGCCCAAGGCAGTTTTTAAGTCCTAAAGTCCTTCCCATGTCATTTCTGATTCTCTGCAAGTTATTATAAAACCATCACCAAGGTATTCAGTTCTGTCGTGTCTGTGGAGCCTTTTCATGCCCTTGAACTTTAAAGGAGCTGAATTTGACCCAACTCACACAATAAACCTGAGCCTTGGCTGGCACTGGGGGACTCAACGAGCCTCAGGAAGGAGCTTTGATGCCATCTCTGCTGGAGACACACCAGGCACAAACCCAGCAATTCACCCAGAGCTGCAGCACAAACCCCTGCCCAAAGCTGAGTCCCTCAGGTGTGTCCCCAGGGCTCAGTGCCAGGGGAGGATCCTCAGCACAGCAAAACCTCCCCCTGGTTCAAAAAGCCCAACCAACCCACCAGCAGGCACAGCAAACAGCAGCCCAAAGCAAGCAGTGCCAGCTCCTGTGTGCCCACCCTCCCTGGCAGCCTCCCCAGTGCTCCCAGTGCCACCCAGTGCCCCTCTGCCTCCCCGGGCACAGGGACAGCTCTGTGCTGGTGCCACACGGGGCTGTGGCCACGAGATTGTCACTTGCTGTGGTTTTGGCATAGAGAAAATCCTGCTGAAGAAAAGTTACTTCCTTGGCACAGTCACCACGTGCCCAGAATGGAGGAGGATGTGACAGGTCAGTTGGATTCCCTTTGCACAGGAGGCAGAAATTCAGCCCCCAAAGGCTTTTCCACTGGTAAAACATCTGCCCAAGCATGACCAGCACCAGCTCTTGTTCCAGTTGGATATTCTGGTGTCCTGAGAGCACGACAGGGGATTAATTCATTAATTCATCCAGGGGTTTCTCAGCCATGATGGAACGAGCCACACTGGGGCACACACAGTGACATCAGCTCCAAGAAAAGTGGAGGGCCCTTCACCTACAAGACTCAGGAATCTTTAAAGAAAACCATTTAACATCTCTCATGGAAGTCTGATGTTCAAAAGAAACCCCAAAGCTATTGACATAGCAGGTGGAATCAACTGGACAATCACTAATGTAATGGAATCATGGTGATCTTACACACAAACAATGATTTACCAAAATAAGATTTACCTAGGGGGCTTTAAAATCAAGTTATTTTGGTACCAAAAAGAGTCTTTCATTTAATTCCCCTTTGCCCCTATGATTCAGATGATCTTTCACTCTACAGTTACGGACTTGGCCAGATTTCTTGGAAAATCAACCTGCAGAGAGGGAGGAGAAAGAACAGGCTGGTGAGTATTGACACACTTGGCTTGTTTGTGCAGAACTTTGTAAAGGGTGGAACGTTTGTCCTGCGTTTCAACTGAAACCAACTGAACACATTCTCATGTTAATTCAGGACGATCAGTGCAGGAAAATCCATCACCGACATTGTTACCACTCCTCTGCCAAAAACCAGGAGCAAATCCCTCCAGTCCAGGTTGTTACAGAGCTCAGGTGGGCAGAGGGCACTGCCAACAGGTCGAGGCTCTGCCTGAAGATCAGGTACCTACCACCAACACCGACACCAACACCGACACCAACACCGACACCAACACCCTCCTGAGCATCGGCCCCTTCCTCTGAGCCTCCTGCCAGCCCTGCAGAACCTCTGAGCTCCTGCCACAACTCCTGTTCCAGCTCAACCACAGCAGCCTCAGCTCCTCCCAGGTGTGTGTCCCCTCCAAGCCGGTCCCTGCAGCAGCTCAAGCAGCCACAGAGACGGAGCCACCCCCCCGAGGTGCCAGCAGCGCCCAGGGCAGCAGTGCCAGCCCTGCAGGAGCACACGGAGCAGGGGAGGGAGGGCCCTACTCACGTCGTAGCCTCTGAGCACGGCCAGGTGGAAGGCCAGGAGCTGCAGGGGGATGACGCTCAGGATGCCCTGCAGACAGTCCACCGAGTGGGGCACCTTGATTGTCCTTTTGTTGTTCTTGATGGTCTCGATGTCCTCCTTGTCACAGATCACCACGGGCCGGCCCTGCCACGGAGGGAAAGGCTGAGGCAAAGCAGGGCTGGGAGGGGCATTTCCCGCAGCAAAAATCACTGCATTTCCAACCCAAGAGCTCCACACCCCCTGGGCAGCCCTGGAAGTACTTCAGGGTTAACCAGACCTTCATTTGCAACCCAACAGCTCCACATCCCCTGGGCAGCCCTGGAAGTACCTAAGGGATAACCAGACCTTCAACTGCAACCCAAGAGCTTCAGAGCCCCTGGGCAGCCCTGGAGGTACCTAAGGGATAACCAGATCTTCATTTGCAGACCTTCATCTGCAACCAAAGAGCTTCACACCCCCTGGGCAGCCCTGGAGGTACATCAGGGTTATAACCAAACCTTCCTCTGCAACCAAAAAGCTTCACACCCCCTGGGCAGCCCTGGAGGTACTGAAGGGTTATAACCAAACCTTCATCTGCAACCAAAGAGCTTCACACCCCCCGGGCAGCCCTGGAGGTACATCAGGGTTATAACCAGACCTTCATCTGCAACCAGAGCTCCACATGCCCTGGGCAGCCCTGGGGGAATCTAAGGGTTAACCAGACCTTCATTTGCAGACCTTCACCTGCAACCAAAGAGCTTCACACCCCCTGGGCAGCCCTGGAAGTACTTCAGGGTTAACCAGACCTTCATTTGCAACCCAACAGCTCCACATCCCCTGGGCAGCCCTGGAGGTACATCAGGGTTATAACCAAACCTTCCTCTGCAACCAAAAAGCTTCACACCCCCTGGGCAGCCCTGGAGGTACTGAAGGGTTATAACCAAACCTTCATCTGCAACCAAAGAGCTTCACACCCCTTGGGCAGCCCTGGAGGTACTGAAGGGTTAACCAGACCTTCATCTGCAGCCAAAGAGCTTCACATTCCCTGGGCAGCCCTGGAGGTACTTCTGGGTTAACCAGACCATTTGCAGACCTTCATCTGCAACCAAAGAGCTTCACACCCCCTGGGCAGCCCTGGAGGTACATCAGGGTTATAACCAGACCTTCATTTGCAACCAGAGCTCCACATGCCCTGGGCAGCCCTGGGGGAATCTAAGGGTTAACCAGACCTTCATCTGCAACCAAAGAGCTTCACATCCTCTGGGCAGCCCTGGAGGTATCTAAGGGTCAACCAGACCTTCATTTGCAGACCTTCACCTGCAACCAGAGAGCTCCACACCCCCCGGGCAGCCCTGGAGGTACTTAAGGGTTAACCAGACCTTCATCTGCAACCAAAGAGCTTCACACCCCCTGGGCAGCCCTGGTGGTACTGAAGGGTTATAACCAGACCTTCATCTGCAACCAAAGAGCTTCACATCCCCTGGGCAGCCCTGGAGGTACTGAAGGGTTATAACCAGACCTTCATCTGCAACCAAAGAGCTTCACACCCCCTGGGCAGCCCTACTGGTACTTCAGGGTTAACCAGACCTTCATCTGCAACCAAAATGCTTCACAGCCCCTGGGCAGCCCTGGGTTAACATCAGGGTTAACCAGACCACACCAGGTCCTGCCAAAGCTGCTCTTGCAATGCCCCCAGTATTCACTGGATTCACATGTTGGGCAGTGACACCAAAGGGACAGTCCCCACTCTTCTTCTGCTAAAAGCATCATTTCTGATGCCCTGCCAGCACTGCCAGGGCCTCACCTGCCGTGCAATGACCTGCTGGAGGGCGTTCTGGCACTTGGCATAGGTGTGGTCTCTCATGATGATCATGATAACTGGCATCAGCTTGTCCACCAGTGCCAGTGGGCCGTGCTTCAGCTCCCCTGCCAGGATGCCCTCCGAGTGCATGTAGGTGATTTCTTTAATTTTCTAGAAAAAAAGAAGTCATAAAACTTTGAGCAAACTTGGTTTTAGTTTCCTTTTTAACCTGCTCTGTGGATTTGTAACTTTTTAAAGCTTTCTGGCTCCCCTCAGATGCAACAGGCAAAGGAGTCAGCCTGAAAACCCAGATCCAAGCAGTGCCCCTGGGCTTGGAGGCAACACCAGGCCACCAACAGCCACAGTCCTACCACCAAACCCACCAACAGCCACAGTTCTACAACCAAACCCACCAACAGCCACAGTTCTACCACCAAACCCACCAAGAGCCACAGTCCTACCACCAAACACCACAGTCCTACCACCAAACCCACCAACAGCCACAGTCCTACCACCAAACCCATCAACAGCCACAGTCCTACCACCAAACCCACCAACGGCCACAGTCCTACCACCAAACCCATCAACAGCCACAGTTCTACCACCAAACCCACCAACAGCCACAGTCCTACCACCAAACCCACCAACAGCCACAGTTCTACCACCAAACCCATCAACAGCCACAGTCCTACCACCAAACCCACCAACGGCCACAGTCCTACCACCAAACCCACCAATAGCCACAGATCTACCACCAAACCCACCAACAGCCACAGTCCTACCACCAAACCCACCAACAGCCACAGATCTACCACCAAACCCACCAATAGCCACCAAACCCACCAACAGCCACAGTTCTACCATCAAACCCACCAACAGCCACAGTCCTACCACCAAACCCACCAACAGCCACAGTCCTACCACCAAACCCACCACAGCCCTCTTGTTGGGTGATGGCCAATCAGACCCACCAGCCCGGTGTGACTGGGCAGGCAAAGAAGACACCCCTGCAGGTCAGTGGGGACAGAACTCAAGGCAACAGGAACCTCCTCAAGCTGCAATTTATGGGTTTGGGAGGTATCTGCTCAGCTTTGGGTGCTGAGTTTTCCTGGAAATCCCATCCCAACAGAACAAAGCCCTGGGTTTCTGAGGGTGCCCAGCCTGCCCCAGAACAGCATTCCCAGGGAATGGGGACCACACACCCCTCCAACCCCCCCGGCCTGGGAGATGGGGATCTTTAAGCAGCAGCCTCAGCACTGTTATGGTGAGTTGTAGCTGTTTATAATCATGGAATCATGGCATGGGTTGGGCTGGAAGGGCCTCAAAGCCCACCCAGTGCCACCTCCTGCCATGGGCAGGGACACTTCCCACTTGGTTGCCCCAAGCCCTGTCCAACCTGGCCTTGGGCACTTCCAGGGATGGAGCTTTTCTGGACAACCTTTGCCAGCACCCCCTCTGCCCCAGGTGCTGGGCACACCCCAGAGCTGCCAGCTGCACCCACAGCTGCTCCTTCTGCAGAGACCTGAAGCCCAAAGCTGAATGTGTTGGAAGCAGCTCTGAAGAAGGAACCTCTTACCAGAGCTCCCTCCAGGCATGTGGCGTAGTGGTAGCCACGTCCCATGATGAGCACAGACTTCTGATGGTACAGCTCCGTGGCCAACTTCTGGATCTCATCATCCATGCTCAGCACTTCCTTAATCAAGTCTAGAAGGAAGGAGGACAATCCCAATTGCTTGTGCTCCAGTGCCTGTGGCTCACACTACACACCCTGCTCACCCTTCCCAGCACAGACAGCACTGACTGGCAGAGACCCAGCAGGGTTTTACTGGTCCAGTTCAGTGGTCTGGAGACATCAGAGAATCATAGAATCAGTTGGGTTGGAAGAGACCCCAGAGATCATCCAGTCCAACCCTTAATCCAACCCCACTTTAATTGCCAGATCATGGCACTCAGTGCCACATCCAGTCTAACCTTAAAAACCTCCAGGGATGGGGAATCCACCCCCTCCCTGGGCAGCCCATTCCAATCCCTGAGTACTCTGTAAAGAGCTTCTTCCTGATGTCCAACCTAAACCTCCCCTGGCACAGCTTAAGCCCCTGCCCTCTTGTTCTCCTGCTGGTTGCCTGAGAGAAGAGACCAACCACCCCTGGGTCCAACCTCCTGTCAGGGAGTTGTAGAGAGTGAGAAGGTCTCCTCTGAGCCTCCTCTTCTCCAGGCTGAACACCCCCAGCTCCCTCAGCCTCTCCCCACAGCACTTGTGCTCCAGTCCCTTCTCCAGCCTCGTTGCTCTTCTCACTTGGGTTGGAAGAGACCTCTGAGATCATCAAGCCCAACCCTTGATCCAACCCCACTGGGATCACTCTGGCACTCTGTGCCCTGGGCTGGTGATCACAGTGGGGTTGGATCAAGACATGTTGGATTCTCTGTCCCTGGAGGTGTTTCAGAGGACACTCAGTGCCACATCCAGTCCCTTCTCCAGCCTCGTTGCTCTTCTCTGGCCCCGCTCCAGCCCCTCAATCTCTTTCCTCAACTGAGGGGCCCAGAACTGAACACAACACTCAAGGTGTGGCCTCCCCAAGGCAGAGTCCAGGGGAAGGGTCACTGCCCTGGGCCTGCTGGCCACGCTAGTTTGGATCCAGGCCAGGATCCCCTTGGCCTTCTTGGCCACCTGGGCACACTGGTGGCTCCTGTTGAGCTTCCTGTCCCTCAGTCCCCCCAGGTCCCTCTGCCTGGCTGCTCTCCAGCCACTCTGTGCCCAGCCCATCCCCAAGACTCTGCACTCCTGCTCTGTGTACCCCCCCAGTGGCTCCTGCCCTGCACTGGGGCCCCCTGGGTGGCACAGCAGCCCCTGCCCCACCTGGCAGCCCCTTCAGGCCACGCATGATCTCCTTGCGCCGCTCCTGCATGGAGATCCTGTCATCACACATCATCAGGGCAAACATCACCAGGGACACAAACTGGCTGGTGTAGGCCTGGAAGGGGACAGAGAGAGAGAGAAAACCTGTCACTGTGACACTCACCAGTTACCACCACCAGGTAAAACCCTCAGACCAGCTCTTGGCTTTGTTCCTAACGTGGCACCAAGTGGCAGCTTTGGTTCCAGTTCAGCAGCAAGATGGACATGGAAGTCACAGGGCAACCCACACTTGAGCAGATCTCCAGTGGAGGCACACAGTTTATGGGTGGGGGGAATGAGTTATTTCACCTCAATACTTCCTTTGGCTTTTTACTGCCTGCTGAGCAAGCTCAGGTTCCAGGAAAGTCCTTGTTAGGTTGGCACATCCAACACTTCAGGGGGAAGATGGAGCTCCTCATGTGCCCTAAGGAGTGTTCCCTGTTCAGCTGGGACAGGACTGGCTCTAAGGGGACAAGTCTCCTCAAAAACCCCAGGCAGAACTTGACCATGAGCCCCTCACAGAGAGGATGTTTTGACACACTTGTGACTGAGAACAAAAAACTGCTACCAAAGCAGTGACTTGTTTTAGTGTTGCAGCTGAAGATCAGTCCTGAAAATCTGAAATTGTAAATGCAACTAAAGAGCCTCAGACACAACAACCAAGATTTTATATTCTGAGCCTCCCTGGTGACTGTGACCCCCCATTTGGTGACCACACCTGTGCCTTCCTTCACTGCAAGAAAATGCTGAAGAGAACACTGGAGAGGGGCAGAGCCACTGCCTGGAGATGTCAGTGAGAGCCCAGAGGAACAGCTGAAATCCTTCTGGACCACAGTGAAGGTCATTTCCCACCTCAAGAACACACACTGAACTCTTCACCTGGCTCAGGCTCCATCTGTGCCTACAAGGCCATGGTGAGTGGGGTATTTCTGTCCCTCCCTGAACAAGGATCAACCAAACTTCCATGTTGTTCTGCTGGAGATTTGAATAGTTCTGCAGGAATCCAGTTGTGCTGACAGAGGAATGGGAGCTGCTCTGCCTTGGTGCAGCTGGAGGGCACAGAGGGCACCAACCAGCCCCACTAACATGCCTGGAGTGACCAGAATATTCTCCAAGTGAAGTTCTGGACAACTTCTGTGCAGAACTTTTTCAAGTTCCTATTTCATGTACAACTTTGGTAACTCCTCACATCACCAGAGGAAAAAAAATTCCATTTATCTCCAAACTGTCCTGTTGGCCATGAGAGAACAACAGGGACAAACAGGGTCTCTTGTAAGAGACTCATGAATTTTCCATGATCAAATTCCCCAGTGAACTATTAAAGTCCAGTGTGGTTTTTGGCTGAATTTATGTAACAGATTGACATCATCTGGCCTGTAAATAGATCTAAACCAAAGCAGATTCCAGCAGGCAGAAGCACCTCACCAAAATGAAATGCAGCACAGCAAGTTATTCTGTACAAGTGGCCAGAACACCCCTGTCAGTGGCCACTGGTTTTCTGTAAAAGCCCAGAAGGACAGTCTTAATATCTGAGTTTCTTTGGCAAAGCAGTGCCTGGAAGAGGGTTCCAAGCACTCAAGGTCTCCATTATCTTGTCTTTTACCCTTTAGACTTAAGTTTAAACTGAGTGTGCACCTCGAGACAAATGATGGAAAAGAGAATTCCTGCCTCTTAGGAATCCTTCCCTCTGAGACCTGGTGGTTTTCAACATTTCATATGGTTTCCTTTTCATATCTCAAAAAGAGGTAAAAAAAGAAGTAAAAAAGAGGTAAAAAAAAAGAGGTAAAAAAGAGGTAAAAAAAAAGGTAAAAAAGAGGTAAAAGAGGTAAAAAAAAAGAGGTAAAAAAGAGGTAAAAAAAAGGTAAAAAAGAGGTAAAAGAGGTAAAAAAAAAGAGGTAAAAAAAAGGTAAAAAAGAGGTAAAAAAAAGGTAAAAAAGAGGTAAAAGAGGTTAAAAAAAGAGGTAAAAAAGAGTTCTCTGCAAGGTGCAAGAGACAGAAAATGAAAAGTGCTCCTGGGAACACAGTCCAGAACCACACAATGACCCACAGCAAGGGAATAACGAGCATTTAATGGGGAGCCACCTCAGGGTCAAGACCTCAAAGAGGAGCTTCAGTGACCAGGACAACAAGGAATGGGTGGGCTGGATGGATTGTCCACCTCAGAGTCAGGAGGAGCTCCAGTGACCAGGACAAGGAATGAGTGGGGTGGGTGGACTGTCCCCCTCAGAGTGAAGCCCTCCAGGAGGAGCTCCAGTGACCAGGACAACATGGAGCTGGTGGGCTGGATGGATTGCCCCTCTCAGAGCCAAGCCCTCCAGGAGGAGCTCCAGTGACCAGGACAAGGAATGGGTGGACTGGATGGATTGTCCACCTCAGAGCCAGGAGGAGCTCCAGTGACCAGGACAAGGAATGAGTGGGGTGGGTGAATTGGTCCCCTCAGAGCCAGGAGGAGCTTCAGTGAGCAGGACAAGGAACAGGTGGGGTGGATGGACTGTCCCACTCAGAGCCAGGAGGAGCTTCAGTGAGCAGGACAACAAGGGATGGGTGGGGGTGTGGGTGGGGGCTCACCTTGGTGCTGGCCACGCCGATCTCGGGGCCGGCGTTGATGTGCACCCCACAGTCTGTCTCACGTGAGATGGAGCTGCCCACGGTGTTGGTGATGCCCACGGTGAGGGCCCCCCTCTCCTTGCAGTACCTCAGGCACATCAGGGTGTCTGCTGTCTCACCTGCAGAATGGGCATGGAGGGTGTCCTGGTTCAGCAACTGAGACCACCGTGTGGGGGTGACCAAAGCTGGGCATTCCAAACCCTCTGGGCCATTGCCCAGCAACTGTTCCCAAGGGCCCATTGGCAGCAGCTGCCCAGGGCACAGCTGAGCCCTCAGGCTGGGAGCTGGCTGGGAAAGAAGCCTGGCAGAGGAGCTGGGAGAACTGCCCTGCAGGGACTCCTTGGCACCTCCACACCCACCTGAGGGCTCAGCTCTGCTCAGGGGCCAGCAACGAGTCCAAAATCCCCCCTGAGTGCCAGAGTCAGATCCCCCAGGGTGGAACTCCCTGCCCTGGGGGAGGCACTGGGGGCTCCCACCCAAACCTCAGGGGAGACAATCTTGGCCTTTGGGCACCTCTGGCACCACTCCTGGCATCCAGAGGAGGAGCAGACCCTGCACAGGAGGAGCCCCCCACTCTCCCCCAGACTCTGCCATCATCTGCACCAACAGCTTTGTCCCCTCCTTTGCCTTTGGCCTCGGGGGAACCACGTGGGGCTCAGCACAGGGGCCACCAAACCCCCCTGTGTTTGTGCCCCAGGGGGCTGGGTTAGACTGCTGGGCTTGGGGGTTAAACCCAATTGCTCTTTGTGCCATTGCACTGATTGCAATATTGGTATTAAATTGTGACTCTGATTTATAATCTCTTTTGTGTTGGGTTCATTTCTCTTGCAGGTTCACCTTTAAACCAGCCCAGAGGGGCTGGCAGAGCTACTGAGGGCCCAGGTGCTCAGGGGTTTGCTTTGGTTCCACTTTAGTAGGAAGATGAACATGAAAGTCACAGGGCAAGTCGAGGAGGCAGCAGCTCCTTCAGCCCATCACGCTCTGTCTGAGCCCCAAACACAGGGCAGTGAAATCCAGAAGACACAAAATCCAATTGTAGTATTTGGTGTAAAGGGAAAGTCAATGTTCTGTTATGGTTTAAAAAAAAGGAGTGGAAAAAAGTGTATTTTCTTCCTTTTTATGGTTGATAAAAATAAACCTGGGGGGGGAAATGTCTCAGGGGTGTCCTGAGCTGCTCATGAGCTCAGAGGTGGGGTAAGGACAGAAGGGGCTGAGTGTTCCTGCCAGTGCCCCCAGTTTGCCTCAGTCCTTAAGGGACACAGCCCTGAGTGCTGTGAGGTGACAGCAGAACCCCCAGCCCTGGCCCTTGGTACCCAAGCCTGCCCTGCTCAGTGTTTCACTCCCAGCAAGTCCTGCAGGGGGGGAATCTGCTCCTAAAACCAGTTTATGGGTGGGGGGAATGAGTTATTTCACCTCAATACTTCCTTTGGCTTTTTACTGCCTGCTGAGCAAGCTCAGGTTCCAGGAAAGTCCTTGTTAGGTTGGCACATCCAACACTTCAGGGGGAAGATGGAGCTCCTCACGTGCCCTAAGGAGTGTTCCCTGTTCAGCTGGGACAGGACTGGCTCTAAGGGGACAAGTCTCCTCAAAAACCCCAGGCAGAACTTGACCACGAGCCCCTCACAGAGAGGATGTTTTGACACACTTGTGACTGAGAACAAAAAACTGCTACCAAAGCAGTGACTTGTTTTAGTGTTGCAGCTGAAGATCAGTCCTGAAAATCTGAAATTGTAAATGCAACTAAAGAGCCTCAGACACAACAACCAAGATTTTATATTCTGAGCCTCCCTGGTGACTGTGACCCCCCATTTGGTGACCACACCTGTGCCTTCCTTCACTGCAAGAAAATGCTGAAGAGAACACTGGAGAGGGGCAGAGCCACTGCCTGGAGATGTCAGTGAGAGCCCAGAGGAACAGCTGAAATCCTTCTGGACCACAGTGAAGGTCATTTCCCACCTCAAGAACACACACTGAACTCTTCACCTGGCTCAGGCTCCATCTGTGCCTACAAGGCCATGGTGAGTGGGGTGTTTCTGTCCCTCCCTGAACAAGGATCAACCAAACTTCCATGTTGTTCTGCTGGAGATTTGAATAGTTCAGCAGGAATCCAGTTGTGCTGACAGAGGAATGGGAGCTGCTCTGCCTTGGTGCAGCTGGAGGGCACAGAGGGCACCAACCAGCCCCATTAACATGCCTGGAGTGATCAGAATATTGTGACTGAGAACAAAAAACTGCTACCAAGAGAGTGTTTTAACTCGTGGGGTAAAGCAATGACTCGTTTTAGTGTTGCAGCTGAAGATCAGTCCTGAAAATCTGAAATGGTAAATGCAGCTAAGAGGGGAAAAAAGTATTTTTGTATTGCAGTTGTCCTTGAAAACATGAGTATGATACACACCATGTACATTTTTTGATGCTTCACTGTGCCTTTTACCTCCCACTCCATTCCCAGGTTGTATTTTTTGAGACTTGTGTGTAAAAGTTTCATCTCTTCAGTGCCTCCAATCCACCATATGGCAGAGCTTTAACCAGAGAGCTGAAACTATTCAAAGCACATCCTTTCCCAGAGCTCAGCAGCACTTTTGAGTCTGTGGATTGATGGAGTTATTTCCTCCCAGAGAAAGGAAACCCAAGTCCTGTTACCACATGTAAACCTCAGCTCCCCAAACTCTGCTCCTCCCCATCTCCACCTCTCCATGTGCCAAGTTCTACCCTCCCAAATCCCACCCGCAAGGCACAGAGAGGTGCCTCTTCCCTCCCTTTCCCCCCTCCAGGCAGGAGGGGACAGGGGGTGCTGGGGGAGCCCATACCTGACTGGCTGAGGAAGAAGCAGACGTCGTCTCTGAACACCGGCGTGTTCCTGTCCAAGAAGTCACTGGCCAGTTCCACCATGACAGGCAGCTCCGTCAGCTCCTCCAGCACCTGCCGGGTCTGCCCCCAGGACATGGCACACATTACACCCTGTTTGCCAACCCAAGGGGCTGCAGCACAAAGAAGCCTCCTGGCTGACACACACCAGACAATATTGGTATCAAAATGCCACGGGAGGGTCAGTGCTGGGTCATATTTGGATTATTCTGTAGGGTCACACTCAAGTCACCAAAACCCCCCAGTTTCTCTGGTACCACACCTGTGAGGCCAAGTCCTCCCTCCATGGAGATGGTTCTCCACTCAGTCTCACTCATTACACAACCCCCAGTGTGTATTATATGATCTAATCCTTCTATCAGACTCCAACTTGAATTGGGAAACCACCACCTGTATCCAGGCCAAGCCAGAAGCTGCTTTAGGACAGTCCATGGAGCTCTGTCAGAATTAACCTCACAGGGCTCACCAGGATGGACAAACACTTTCTCTTCTGGCCCTGCCAGTCAGTTCCCATCACTGTGCTCTGCAGCCCTGCTGAGAGGAGGAGAGGATTCCCCTGGGAAGCTCTGGGTCCTTTTGACTGCAACCCTTCAGAGGCTCCAGATCTCTGCTCTTGCTCTGTCCTTCAGGCTTTTACAGCAGAGCAGTTTGGGTTTTTAAAGCCTCCCACACAGTCCCAGCCAACAATTCCCAAAGGATTCGGGTTCCTCAGCTTTTACTTCCTCCTGCTGCTGCTGGTGGACTGCAAGTCTGGTGTTTGCAGCTCTCACAAGGGTCTAAAGCTGAAATCAGTCCTGGCACATGCCTGGGACACCTGAGAGCCCCTCCCAGTGCCTGCAGGGGCTCCAGGAGAGCTGGAGAGGGACTTGGGTCAGGGCAAGGAGGGTTAGGACAAGGAATGGCTTTAAACTGAAAAAGGGTACACTAAGATGAGATGTCAGAAAGGAATCCTTCCCTGGGAGAGTGGGCAGGCCCGGGCACAGGGTGCCCAGAGAAGCTGTGGCTGCCCCATCCCTGGAAGTGTCCAAGGACGTGGCACTGAGTGTCATGATCTGGTAAAGGGACTGGAGTTGGACCAAGGGTTGGACTTGATGGTCTCGGAGGTCTTTTCCAACCCAATCCATTCTATGATTCTGTGACAGGTTGGAGCAACCTGGGCTGGTGGGAGGTGTCCCATGACAGGGGTGGGACTGGATGGGCTGTGAGGTCCCTTCCCAAGCCATCCCATGGCTCTGTGGCACCCCTGCCCAGCCTGGACTCACCGCCACGCCCGCGTGGTAACTGGTGCCACACGCGATGAGGATCAAGCGCCGGCACCTCTGGATCTCCTTGATGTGATCCTTCAGCCCACCCAGGTTCACTGTGGGGAGGTTCAGGGAGCAAAATCAGGGTGGCCAGAGAGCAGAAACCCTCAGCATCACTGCTGCCAACCACTCCTGGTACAGTCACCATCACCCACTTTGCTAAAAACCATCATAGAAAGGATCTGGCCACCAGCACATGGAATTCTGAGACACCCTGAGACATCCACATCATCTCACACCATCTCACACCAGCCAGGGCTTGTCCTGGGAACATCCACACCATCTCACACCAGCCAGGGCTTGTCCTGGGACATCCACACCATCTCACACCAGCCAGGGCTTATCCTGAGGCATCCACACCATCTCACACCAGCCAGGGCTTATCCTGAGACATCCCCACCATCTCACACCATCTCACACCAGCCAGGGCTTGTCCTGAGGCATCTCACACCATCTCACACCAGTCAGGGCTTGTCCTGGGACATCACACCAGCCAGGGCTTATCCTGGGACATCCACACCATCTCACACCATCTCACACCATCTCACACCAGCCAGGGCTTGTTCTGAGACATCCACACCATCTCACACCAGCCAGGGCTTATCCTGGGACATCCACACCATCTCACACCAGCCAGGGCTTATCCTGGGACATCCACACCATCTCATACCAGCCAGGGCTTGTCCTGGGACATCCACACCATCTCACACCAGCCAGGGCTTATCCTGAGACATCCACACCATCTCACACCATCTCACACCAGCCAGGGCTTGTCCTGAGACATCCACATCATCTCACACCATCTCACACCAGCCAGGGCTTGTCCTGGGAACATCCACACCATCTCACACCAGCCAGGGCTTGTCCTGGGACATCCACACCATCTCACACCATCTCACACCAGCCAGGGATTGTTCTGAGACACCCACACCATCTCACACCAGTCAGGGCTTGTCCTGGGACATCCACACCATCTCACACCAGCCAGGGCTTGTCCTGGGACATCCACACCATCTCACACCAGCCAGGGCTTATCCTGAGACATCCACACCATCTCACACCATCTCACACCAGCCAGGGCTTGTCCTGGGACATCCACACCATCTCACACCAGCCAGGGTTTATCCTGGGACATCCACACCATCTCACACCAGCCAGGGTTTATCCTGAGACATCCACACCATCTCACACCAGTCAGGGCTTGTCCTGGGACATCCACACCATCTCACAGCAGCCAGGGCTTATCCTGGGACATTCATACCAGCCAGGGCTTATCCTGGGACATCCACACCATTTCACACCAGTCAGGGCTTGTTCCGAGACATCCACACCATCTCACAGCAGCCAGGGCTTGTCCTGGGACATCCACACCATCTCACACCAGTCAGGGCTTATCCTGAGACATCCACACCATCTCACACCAGTCAGGGCTTATCCTGAGACATCCACACCATCTCACACCAGTCAGGGCTTATCCTGGGACATCCACACCATCTCACACCAGTCAGGGCTTTATCCTGAGACATCCACACCATCTCACACCATCTCACACCAGCCAGGGACTGTTCTGAGACACCCACACCATCTCACACCAGCCAGGGCTTATCCTGAGACATCCACACCATCTCACACCAGCCAGGGCTTGTCCTGGGACATCCACACCATCTCACAGCAGCCAGGGCTTGTCCTGGGACATCCACACCATCTCACACCATCTCACAGCAGCCAGGGCTTGTCCTGGGACATCCACACCATCTCACACCATCTCACACCAGCCAGGGCTTCATCTCCCCTGTCAGCATCTGCAGCTTCTGGGAGGACCTGCTGCACACTGAGCTGTCAGAAAGGAACCTCAATCTCCATTACCTGTGTAGTCATCAAAGTTGACCCTTCCTCTCATCGTATTCACGACAGATTCTGGCTGCTCAAATATCTCCTTCTGCATAAATGAGCTGAAGTTGCCTGTGAGGAAGGAAAGAAAACAAACTGGAACTCTTCACCTCCTGGGAGTTGACATTTTCCCTGAGTATGGAGGGAAAAGCTTGGAGCAGAGTCACCAACAGGCCAGTTACCACTCAGAGAGTCTTAAACTGATACTTCTTCTTCTGACAAAGCATCAGCTCATCTCTGGAGCTTGATTTAAGTTCCTAGAAGGTGTCAGTGAAGGGGCAGACCTGGAGTGGCAAGTCTGTTGGGGATTTATCTTGAAAAAAACAGAAGGCTCCAAGCAGGAATTAAAATTCTCAGCCCACAACTGTCCTCATTATTGTGTTGAGAGCAAGAAGGGAGGTCCCATCAAATCATAGAATCAGCTGGGCTGGAAGAGACCTCTGAGATCATCAAGTCCAACCCTTGATCCAACCCTGCTGTGATTACCAGATCTAATTTCATCTTAAAAACCTCCAGGGGTGGTGAGTCCACCACCTCTCTGGGCAGGAACATCTTTCACCATGAGGGTAAGAAAACACATGACCAGGTGCCCAGACAGACTGTGGGGTTCCTGCCCTTGCTGATGCTCCAACCTTGACTATGAGACTCCTGCCCTTGGTGATGCTCCAACCTTGACTATGGAATTGCTGCCCTTGGTGATGCTCCAACCGTGACTATGGAATTGCTGCCCTTGGTGATGCTCCAACCTTGACTATGGAATTCCTGCCCTTGGTGATGCTCCAACGTTGACTATGGAATTCCTGCCCTTGGTGATGCTCCAACCTTGTCTGTGGGATTCCTGCCCTTGCTGATGCTCCAACCTTGTCTGTGGAATTCCTGTCCTTGGTCGTGCTCCAACCTTGACTATGGAATTCCTGCCCTTGGTGGTGCTCCAACCTTGACTATGGAATTCCTGCCCTTGGTAACACTCCAACCTTGACTGTGGAATTGCTGCCCTTGGTGATGCTCCAACCTTGACTGTGGAATTGCTGCCCTTGGTGATGCTCCAACCTTGTCTGTGGGATTCCTGCCCTTGGTGATGCTCCAACCTTGACTATGGGATTCCTGCCCTTGCTGATGCTCCAACCTTGACTATGGAATTCCTGCCCTTGGTAACACTCCAACCTTGACTGTGGAATTGCTGCCCTTGGTGATGCTCCAACCTTGACTGTGGAATTCCTGCCCTTGGTGATGCTCCAACCTTGTCTGTGGAATTCCTGCCCTTGGTGGTGCTCCAACCTTGACTATGGGATTCCTGCCCTTGGTGATGCTCCAACCTTGACTATGAGATTCCTGTCCTTGGTGATGCTCCAACCTTGACTGTGGAATTCCTGTCCTTGGTGGTGCTCCAACCTTGACTATGGAATTCCTGCCCTTGGTAACACTCCAACCTTGACTGTGGAATTGCTGCCCTTGGTGATGCTCCAACCTTGACTGTGGAATTCCTGCCCTTGGTGATGCTCCAACCTTGTCTGTGGAATTCCTGCCCTTGGTGGTGCTCCAACCTTGACTATGGGATTCCTGCCCTTGGTGATGCTCCAACCTTGACTATGGAATTCCTGCCCTTGGTGATGCTCCAACCTTGACTATGGAATTCCTGCCCTTGGTAACGCTCCAACCTTGACTATGGAATTCCTGCCCTTGGTAACACTCCAACCTTGACTATGGAATTCCTGCCCTTGCTGATGCTCCAACCTTGACTATGGAATTCCTGCCCTTGGTAACGCTCCAACCTTGACTATGGAATTCCTGCCCTTGGTGATGCTCCAACCTTGTCTGTGGGATTCCTGTCCTTGGTGGTGCTCCAACCTTGTCTGTGGGATTCCTGCCCTTGCTGATGCTCCAACCTTGACTATGGAATTCCTGCCCTTGGTAACACTCCAACCTTGCCTGAACACTCCAGTTCTACTTGGACCAGGTGACTCTTTCCCCCCCTGTTTTCAGGGGGTCTGTGCCCCTGCCCAGGTGCCAGGCAGGGGCCCTTACCCTTCATGATCTGCTGCAGCTCCATCTGCAGGGTCTGCACGGCCCTGCCCGGGTGGTCGCCCGCCGTGCGCTTGATGCGGTGGATGGACAGTCGCCCGTCCACCACGGCCGCCACGTCGTCGTCCTCCAGGAAGATCACCCTGTTGGTGTGCTCGATGACGGCGCTGTGGGGACACACAGCACTCACCAGGAGGCTCCACAGCCCTCCCACAGCCCAGCCCACACCAGCTGAGCCCTCCTTTCCAAGGAATTGCTCTTAAAATCTGACGGGTCCCACAAAGTGCATTCCCACCCTGCCAACAGAACTGGAGTTTCCCCACCCAGCTTTAAGGAGACACTCTGCATTCCCCAGACAAGCAGCCATGGGATGTGACCATCATCAGGAGCTGCAGAGTGAAGCCAGGACAGTCACTTGCCTTGGCACAGAGGCTGCTCAGCCACAGGAGTGGGTTCCTCCCTTGGTTTCTCCACTGTCCCTCCCTGTCCCCACCTGCAGCACTGGGGACAGCGTGGCCCTGGTAAAACCCACCCAAAGAAGCACCCCAAGAATCAGACACCATCACACCTCCCCTGCCTGCAGCTGGCTTGGGGAGGGTCAACACTGGCACTACCAGAGGGGCTGGACACCTGGGCCAGGTTTCAGGCTGTGCTTTCCCTCAGCTGAGCTCAGATACAGCAGCTCTCTGGTTTGGGAGCTTTTGTCCTGACCTTGGGCAAGTCACTGGAAAGTTCTGAAACTCCTCTGGGTGTCCCAAGACTCTCCAAAATCCCCTGATGAAAAGAGCTGCAGAAGTCAACCATGTCAGCATTTTTACATTTCTGGAGCAGGGATTCACCCCCTAATACAGAGAATCCCAAAAGCTGCAGCCAAGTGAGTGTCTCCTCTTCCCCTGGACTGCAGTGAGACACCTCTGGTGGTGATGGATTGCAGGGGTTACAGATCCCTGGAGAATCAACACAATTCCCCTGGTAATTAGCAGCTGTCCTGTTCATTTAGGTCAGTGCTCTCAGGTTTCCTGTCACCAGGAGATCTCAAGAGATGTGCCTGAAGAAGGAGAACACACCACTAATCCAAGGAGAGCGTTCCCTCCTTGAACAGGAACTCTAATGGCCAAAGACACCACAACCTCCCCATCTCTTGCTCAAGGCCTCACCTTCCAAGAGCACATTTTGGTAGAAATCCCAGAATCCCAGACTATTCTGAGTTGGAAGGACCCCCAAGGATCATCGAGCCCAACTCTTCAGTCAATGGCCCACAGAGGGGATTGAACCCATGACCTTGGGCATTATTACAGCCAAGTTTTAACCAGCTGAGCTGATCTCAGGTGCTGAGAAGTCCTCACCTGGCATCAGAAGCAAAGTAATACTCCACAGCTTTCTCCTCCACGGGGAAGAGGCAGGTGGTGCTGTCCACACGGGCCAGGCTGCAGCTGCCCTTCTTGTCCTTGCCTGCAAGACACGAGCGTGAGGAGCTGCCCAGGCTGCCCACCTGGGCACAGGGCACACCCAGAGAGGCCCCAAGGCTCGGTACCAACATGAAGCACTATTTTGGGCACTGCAGGTGGCCCCAGAGGAGCCAGCAGTGACAGAGGGCAGGGCAGCTGTGCCCGCTCTGTTTGCTTTGCAAGGGCTTGATGTCCTTTCCAATGAACTCTGCAGGGTCAGTGTTAGAGCAGGGGGTTAAATGTAGGGGAAAACACAAGCAAAAGCTCCAATGAAAGTCCTGTGTGGCTCCACTGAAGCAGCTTCATGAGCAGCCCCCTTTGACCCTGCCCTGGTTCTGCTCTCAAGCTGCTCCCTGACTCTCCTCAGGCTCTCAGAAATGGAGCAGGATTGATCTTTTTTGGGCAGTTCTTCTCAGCACTGGGCAAATTCTTCCAGAGCTGCCCCCTGTGCAAGCACAGTTGTCCTCTGAGCATGGCTGAGGTAACCCAAGCCCAACCCCAGCTCTGGCTGAGCTCAGGTGCTCAGACACAGCTCAGGAAATCCACGATGAAGTGCTCAAACCTGTTCCTGCCCTATCCAGCACAACCACCTGACTGGGATCCAAACATCATCCCTGCTGTGGGTCCTCTGCTGAGGCCAGGAGGGCTCCAGGTGGACACAGGACCAAGAGTCAGCTTGGGACAAACCTGTGCTAAGCCTTTCAAGAAGTTCAGTGCTTCACCAGGGATGCCTTCTGGAATACTCTGGCAATTCCCAATATCCTCTAATCCTCCTCCTCAAAAAAAACACCTCTCAGTGGTGAAGCTCCTCAGGAATGAGGACCCAACACCTCCTGCTCAGCACTGGCCTTGAGCAAATTCCTGCCAGTCACTGTGCAGGGTATGGAAAGATGGGGGTGGATTAATCAGCTTATCCACCAAAATGTGCCCATTGCTGAAGAACAACAACCCTGAAGGTCCTCTATTCTCTATTTATTCCATAATCCTGATGCAGTTTCCCTCACTGGACATGGAGCTGATTCAGTGGTGTCACCAGAGCTCAGGGTGTTTCAATTCAGACATCTGCCAGTGCAAATGGAAATTAAAAATACTGCTTGCATGTTGCTACTCGGTAAGAAAGTCCACTCAGCCAACAACTTAAGAGTTATTAAGTCAGTAAATGAGGAAAACAACATCTTTGTTGTTGAGATGAGACAGGACAGACTGATCTGGTGCTGAGGAAGGACATGATTTGGTGCTGAGGAAGGACATGATTTGGTGCTGAGGAAGGACATGATCTGGTGCTGAGGAAGGACATGATCTGGTGCTGAGGAAGGACATGATCTGGTGCTGAGGAAGCACAGACATGATTTGGTGCTGAGGAAGGACATGATCTGGTGCTGAGGAAGCACAGACTGATCTGGTGCTGAGGAAGGACAGAGCTGAGATGGGTTTCAGTGGCCATTCCCCAACACGAGCACCCAGAGCTGATCAAAACATGCAAATTTGGTTCCTCACAATAGAACATTTCCCTGCACTGACTTTATTATGTGGCATTGCTTTGTGTGTGACACTGGAGTGAGCTCTGGCTGTGCACACACTGTGGGTGCTTTCCAAGGACAGTCACAGTCACATTATCAGCCAGTTATGGTTGTTATCTTTGGATTTGCCCATAGATTCATTTCTCTGTAGATAACCTGGATTGTTGCTCTACAGCACCAACCATCCCACCCATTAGAATCAGAAGCAACACAGAGGTTCATCTTTTCCCTTCTGAATCAAAAAAACCAAACACAAGAACAGCAAAATTGGGCAAGGGGTGGGTTTCTGAGTCCCCCTGAGAGCTGAGGAGTTTTGGTTCCTCAAGTCCCTGGGAATTCAGGTCAGGATTTTACCCTCCCCACTCTGCTCTGCTCCAGATGTGAACTCAGTTCACCCCATCTGCTGGGTCAGCCTTTGAAAACAAATCAAGTCCTTGATGGGGATCCAAACTGGCTCCAAAAGGAGCAAAGGGGAGAAGCTGCAGCCTCAGGCCAAGCTTCCTGCCCCCACCAGAGGCTGCAGTTCAGACTCACACCACGGTCAGGGGGGAAGATGCAGCTCTGCCAAGCAGAATTCCAGAGGGAATTCCGGGCAATGCCTGCACTGGGGTATCGGCAGCCTCCCAGTTCAGAGGGGTTTGGTTTTCAAGGTGATTTGCTGTGTCCCCCTGGAGTCAGAGCTGCAGGGAACATGCACAGCCATCAGTCTGACACATGTTGAGCAGGATGGCCCCAGATTTTTCCTGTGTGTTGCTCATGATGTTTCTGATCAAGTAGGAATTCTGATTATCCCATTTGTTTCCCTACAAGGAAAGCAATAACCACATATTAAAGACACAATGCATCTTTGTCTCATTAGTGATTCCTTTCCTACAGAACTGGAGGATTTGCCTGAAATTCCCAGTAACAGCTTTTTATTTTTGCTGGTAGGCACCTTCCTCCATTTTTATGGATATTCCATCAAAAGAATGATCCATAGATTGTACAGCTGGAAGTGCAATTGGGAAAAAAAAAACAAACCAAACTTCAGAGAAGCAGTAAAACAAATCCAGTGTTACACACACACAAAGGGTTAGTGCAAATTATCCAACACAACCAAGAGGCAAAGCTGCTGGAGCCGCTTCTTGGAGCAGCTCCACCCTTGGGAAGCAGCAAACACAGGACAGCAATTCCTTTGGATCAGCTCCTTGGGATCCCTGCACTGCTCAGAACACAAGCCCAGGCACTGAAGGGGTTTATAACAGTAAATTACAGGGTCATTCTCAGTCCCTTCTCATTTCCAAGGCTGCAAACACATGTTGGTGGTGAAACATTTGTGGGAGAGAAGATGGACAGACAACACAAATACAGATTGTCACCTGGAGGATGACACATTGTGCTGCTGACAAATGCTGTTGGGGGGTGAGGGACAGGTTTGGGATCATGCCAAGCCTCTGGCCTGGGAGGCTCTGTCAGTCCAGGAATGCCAACATGCCCCATTTGGTGTTTAAGTTTAACCAGAGGGTCACCTGGACTACACTGAGCTGTCCTAACAGCCCTGGGAGTGCCCAAGGCCAGGCTGGTTGGAGTAACCCAGCCTTGTCCCTGCCCATGGAACAGGATGATCTTCAAGGTCCTTTCCAACCCAACCCAACCCAACTCAACCCAACCCCACCCAACCCAACCCAACCCAACCCAATCCAACCCAACCCAACCCAACCCAACCCAACCCAATCCAACCCAACCCAACCCCACCCCACCCAACCCAACCCAACCCAACCCATTGTGTGATTCCAGGATTCTGTTTTATCCTGTTAAGATGAATTTTCCCTGCAATGACTGGACACCAAAGTCTCGATCCCCAAACTGGGCACTGGTGGGAGGGGGTGGAGGAGACAAAGGTTTCCAAGTGCAGTGCAGGCACAGAGGGATGTGTGGGAGCTGTGCTGGTGCCCGGGGGTGGCTGTGCCAGGGGAGGCTCCCGGGGCAGGGGGTGCCACTCACCAGTTCGGTACAGGATGGGGATGTGGTCGGTGGAGAGTTTGTGCTCGCTGCGCACGCCGATGAGCAGGGGACTGCCCCTCCTGCAGGGCACAGAGCAGGGCTCAGGGCCAGCCCAGCCCACCTGAGCCCAGCCCAGCCCACCTGAGCCCAGCTCAGCCCTCTGAGCCCAGCCCAGCCCTCTGAGCCCAGCCCAGCCCACCTGAGCCCAGCCCAGCCCCTCAGAGCCCAGCCCAGTCCCCCTGAGACCAGCCCAGCCCCCTGAGCCCAGCCCAGCCCCTCAGAGCCCAGCCCAGCCCACCTGAGCCCAGCCCAGCTCCTCTGAGCCCAGCCCAGCCCTCTGAGCCCAGCCCAGCCCCCCTGAGCCCAGCTCAGCCCTCTGAGCCCAGCCCAGCCCACCTGAGCCCAGCCTAACCCACCTGAGCCCAGCCCAGCCCCTCTGAGCCCAACTCAGCCCTCTGAGCCCAGCCCAGCCCCCCTGAGCCAAGCTCAGCCCTCTGAGCCCAGCCCAACCCACCTGAGCCCAGCCCAGCCTCTCTGAGCCCAGCCCAGCCCACCTGAGCCCAGCCCAGCCCACCTGAGCCCAGCCCAGCCCCCCTGAGCCCAGCCTAACCCACCTGAGCCCAGCCCAGACCCCCTGAGCCCAGCCCAGCCCACCTGAGCCCAGCCTAACCCACCTGAGCCCAGCCCAGCCCCTCTGAGCCCAGCCCAGCCCTCTGAGCCCAGCCCAGCCCCCCTGAGCCCAGCCCAGCCCCCTGAGCCCAGCCCAGCCCAGCCCCTCTGAGAAGCTGCAGACCAGGAGGACACAACACAGAGAGGAAGGATCTTGAAATAAAAACACCACAAGGGTTTGGGAACGTGTGTCAGGGTTGGAGGAAACTCTGGAGCCCCACAGGGACCCAAACCCCCAACTGTTCCTCATGCAGGGACCCATAAATGGGTCCTGAAATTCAACCCCTGTGTGGTTAAACCACCCCAAGTGCTGGTGATGTTTAAAGAACAGGTAGAAAAGCTGAACTCGGGGCTGGTCCAGCTTCCAGGTTGATGCACCAAACCAAGGATAAACCCATCTCCTTTCAAACCACAAGCAGAGGATACAAAAAAATAAAGATTTTTTTTATCACAAACCAGACCAGGTGTGATATAACTGTGGGCACTGAGAGATTTTCAAAATATTGTGGGGAACTTTCTGTTACGACAAAGGGCAAACAGGAGAAAGGAAATTCAAACCAAAAGACTCAGAGGGTGATGAGAACAACCTCTACTATGGCAACACTCACCTGGTACCCACAGCTTGCCCAGGGTAATGGACACTCTTGAACACAAGAGCAAAAGCACCTTCCTGGAAGGAGAGAAACACAAACTGTTTATCCCTTCACCTGGGCACCACTCCAGTGTTCCCAGCACAGAAGCTGCTCCCGTGTTGCTGTGACCAAGGAGGGGACACCAAGCAGGAGGTTTCACAGGGGTTTTCAGAAGCACCTGCAGGTCCCTCCCCATCACCCTGGAAGGATGTCCCTCCCCTGGGCCCAGGCTGTGCTTCCTCAGCCTGGGAATGTCCCCTGAGCCCCAGGGAGACCCCACAGTCAGCCAGCCTTGGTCACCCACCCACCCACCCACCTGCTGCTGCCTGAGCTCAGGGAGCAGAGAGGGCACCTACAAAGACCCCAAAGCACCAAAACTCTGGGTTGTTTGCTCAGGTGAGGTGGCACCGAAGGTCCAGGTGAGCCACCACAACCTGCCTGGCCTGGGCAACCCCTGACAAACTCTGCCCATCGAGGTGCTCCAGGGTGAGGGGTAGGTTGTGGTGGGTCCTGCTCCTCCAGGGAACGGGGCATGGACTGACAGTGGAACCAGAGGCTCTGCGGTGGATTCCACAAGGGGTCAGCAGCTCTCCCCGATGGAGAGATCAGGAAGGACTGGGGGCACAGACTGGCTTTGCCAAGAGCTCTGCCAGCCCAGCCCAGCCCAGCCCAGCCCAGCCCACCTGGCCTGCTCAGCCCAGCCCAGCAGGGACTGGTCATCTCCAAGGGCTGCTGTGCCCCAAAATTCAGACATTTCCCAGAGGAGTTACAGGGTACGGCTACAGAAAACCCAACGTGTGTCTGAGATGAGCTGTCAGAGGCAGGAGAGACAAACACCTGCCCCAGAGCATCCTGCAGCAGTGCCCAGGCTGGGGCTGCAGTGCCCAGGCTGCCCCACGCCAGGCTGCAGGGCAGGGGCTATTTTTTGGGCACGTGTGTGCCTGTGCTGGTGTGTGTGCCCTGGTGTGTGTGTGCCCTGAAGTGTGTGTGCCCTGGTGTGCCTGTGCTGGTGTGTGTGCCCTGGTGTGTGTGTGCCCTGGAGTGTGTGTGCTGGTGTGTGTGTGCCCTGGTGTGTGTGCCCTGGTGTGTGTGTGCCCTGGTGTGTGTGTGCTGGTTTGTGTGTGCCCTGGGGTGTGTGTGCCCTGGTGTGTCTGTGCCCTGGTGTGTGTGTGCCTGTGCTGGTGTGTGTGTGCCCTGCTGTGTGTGTGCCCTGGTGTGTGTGTGCCCTGGGGTGTGTCTGTGCCCTGAGGAGTCTGTGCTGGTATGTGTGTGCCCTGCCGTGTGTGTGCCCTGCCGTGTGTGTGCCCTGGTGTGTGTGTGCCCTGGTGTGTCTGTGCCCTGGTGTGTGTGTGCCTGTGCTGGTGTGTGTGTGCCCTGGTGTGTCTGTGCCCTGGTGTGTGTGTGTGCCCTGGTGTGTGTGTGCCCTGGTGTGTCTGTGCCCTGCCGTGTGTGTGCCCTGCCGTGTGTGTGCCCTGGTGTGTCTGTGCCCTGGTGTGTGTGTGCCTGTGCTGGTGTGTGTGTGCCCTGGTGTGTGTGTGCCCTGGTGTGTGTGTGTGCCCTGGTGTGTGTGTGCCCTGGGGTGTGTCTGTGCCCTGGGGAGTCTGTGCTGGTATGTGTGTGCCCTGCCGTGTGTGTGCCCTGCCGTGTGTGTGCCCTGGTGTGTGTGTGCCCTGGTGTGTCTGTGCCCTGCTGTGTGTGCCCTCGTGTGTGTGTGCCCTGGTGTGTCTGTGCTGGTGTGTCTGTGCTCTTGTGTGTGTGTGCCCTGGTGTGTCTGTGCCCTGGGGAGTCCGTGCTGGTGTATGTGTGCCCTGGTGTGTGTGTGCCCTGCTGTGTCTGTGCCCTGCTGTGTGTGTGCCCTGCTGTATGTGTGCCTGTGCTGGTGTGTGTGTGCCCTGGTGTGTCTGTGCCCTGGTGTGTGTGCCCTGGAGTGCCCATCCCGCTGTGCCCACCCCGCTGCTCCCGCCCCGCTGTGCCCACCCTGCTGTGCCCACCCCGCTGCTCCCGCCCCGCTGCTCCCGCCCCGCTGTGCCCATCCCGCTGTGCCCATCCCGCTGTGCCCACCCCGCTGTGCCCACCCTGCTGTGCCCACCCCGCTGTGCCCGCCCCGCTGTGCCCACCCCGCTGTGCCCACCCTGCTGTGCCCAACCCCGCTGCTCCCGCCCCACTGTGCCCTGTGGCATTACCAGCTGCTGGATGACCCTCTCCACCAGGGTGGTGAAGCTGATGTCGTCGCTGTCGCGATTGTCGTACATGTACTTGACGAGCTTGGCGATGCTCTCCGTGTCCGTCTCCGACTCGAAGTCGTAGCCTTTGCTCTCCTGCAGCGACAGCAGCTGTTGGTGCCCGGCCCTCAGCCTTCCTCCCATCCTGCTCTTCCTCCCCTTTCCCTCCTCCCCTTCTTCCTGCATTTTCCTTTCCCTTCTTCCTCCTTTTCTTCTTTCTTCCTTTTGTTTCATCCCTCCCTTGAACTTCTCCAACTTTTTCTCATGACTTTTCTTTGTTCCTCCCTTGCCTTCTCCATCTTTCCTTTCCCTTCCTTTTTTCTTGCCTTTCTTTTTTTTCTGCCCACCCTTTTTCCTTCCTGCCTTTCCTTCTTTTTCCTTGTTTTTTATCCTCCCTCTTTTCTCCACCTTTTTTTACATCCTTCCCTCTGCTTTTCCACCTTTCCCTTTTCCTTCTTTCTCCCCTCACTTCCCACTTTCCTTTCATCCTTCTCTCCTGCCCAAGGACATGGGAGGGGGCACAGGGCAGTGAGTGTGGAGGGGACGAGTGAGAGGAAAGGAGGGAGTGGGAGGACATGAGTGGGGAGTGTGGAGGAGGGGAGTGGGAGTGGGAGTGGGTGAGTGTGAATGGGTGAGTGTGAGTGTGAGTGGATGACTGTGAGTGTGAGTGTGAGTGGGTGAGTGTGAATGGATCAGTGTGAGTGTGAATGGGTGAGTGTGAGTGTGAGTGGGTGAGTGTGAGTGGGTGAGTGTGAATGGGTGAGTGTGAGTGTGAGTGGATGACTGTGAGTGTGAGTGGATGAGTGTGAGTGTGAATGGATGAGTGTGAGTGTGAATGGGTGAGTGTGAGTGTGAGTGGGTGAGTGTGAGTGTGAGTGGGTGAGTGTGAGTGGGTGAGTGTGAATGGGTGAGTGTGAGTGTGAGTGGATGAGTGTGAGTGTGAATGGATCAGTGTGAGTGTGAATGGGTGAGTGTGAGTGTGAGTGGATGACTGTGAGTGTGAGTGGATGAGTGTGAGTGGGTGAGTGTGAATGGGTGAGTGTGAGTGTGAGTGGATGAGTGTGAGTGTGAATGGATCAGTGTGAGTGTGAATGGGTGAGTGTGAGTGTGAGTGGGTGAGTGTGAGTGTGAGTGGGTGAGTGTGAGTGGGTGAGTGTGAATGGGTGAGTGTGAGTGTGAGTGGATGACTGTGAGTGTGAGTGGATGAGTGTGAGTGTGAATGGATCAGTGTGAGTGTGAATGGGTGAGTGTGAGTGTGAGTGGGTGAGTGTGAGTGTGAGTGGGTGAGTGTGAGTGGGTGAGTGTGTGAATGGGTGAGTGTGAGTGCGAATGGGTGAGTGTGAGTGGGTGAGTGTGAGTGTGAGTGGATTGGTGTGAACAGGTGAGTGTGAGAATATGGGGGAATGTGGGGAGTGTGAGTGTGAATGGATGAGTGTGAGTGTGAGTGGGTGAGTGTGAGTGGATGACTGTGAGTGTGAGTGGACGAGTGTGAGTGTGAATGGATGAGTGTGAGTGGGAATGGGTGAGTGTGAGTGAGTGTGAGTGGGTGAGTGTGAATGGGTGAGTGTGAGTGGATGACTGTGAGTGTGAGTGGATGAGTGTGAGTGTGAATGGATCAGTGTGAGTGTGAATGGGTGAGTGTGAGTGTGAGTGGGTGAGTGTGAATGGTTGAGTGTGAATGTGTGAGTGTGTGAGTGTGAGTGTGAGAATATGGGGGAATGTGGGGAGTGTGAGTGTGAATGGGTGAGTGTGGGAATGGGAATGGGTGAGTGTGTGAATGGGTGTGAGTGTGAATGGGTGAGTGTGAGTGTGAGTGGGTGAGTGTGAGTGTGAATGGATGAATGTGAGTGTGAATGGGTGAGTGTGAGTGTGAGTGGGTGAGTGTGAGTGGGTGAGTGTGAGAGTGAGTGGGTGAGTGTGAGTGTGAGTGGGTGAGTGTGAGTGGATCAGTGTGAGTGTGAATGGGTGAGTGTGAGTGTGGATGGGTGAGTGTGAGTGTGACAGTACGAGTGGGGGATGTGGGGAGTGTGAGTGCAGGAGGCAGGAGTGGGAAGTGAGTGGGGCTGAGGTAGGAGGGAATGGGGATGTCCCTCCAGAGCAGGAGAGTCACTGTGAGAGTGTGAGGAGGGGACTGCAAGTACGAGTGGGGGAACCAGAATGGAGGAGTGATGTGAGTGGGGGAGTGCAGGGAGTGGGAATGTGAGGGGGGAGTGGGGATGTGAGTGGGGAGTGGGGATGTGATCTGGGGAAACATGAGTGGGGAATGGGATTGTGATTTGGGGAGTGGGAATGTGACTGGGGGAGTGGGAATGTGATTGGGAGAGTGGGAATGTGAGTGGGAAATGGGAAGGTGAGTGGGAAATGGGAAGGTGAGTGGGGAGTGGGATTGTGAGTGGGGACTGGGGATGTGGTTTGGGAAGTGGGAATGTGATTTGGGGAGTGGGAACGTGCTTGGGGAGTGGGAATATGAGTGGGGAGTGGGATTGTGAGTGGGGAGTGGGGATGTGATTTGGGCAGTGAGTGAAGGAGTGGGATGAGGGGGAATTTTGAGTGGGAAAGTGAGTGTGGGAATACCAGTGTGAGAGCACAGCTGAGTGGGAAGGGAGGGAGGGATAGGGAGGGAGGGAGGGAGGGAGGGAGGGAAGGAGGGAGGGAGGGCAGGAGTGTCCCACCCACACTCTGGGGTCGCTCACCAGGAATTTCCGCAGGTCCTTGTAGTTGGTGATGATGCCGTTGTGGATGACGATGAACTCTGGGGACAGAGGAAAGGCCCTGCTCAGCCCCAGCCTGGCCTGGCCCCAGAGCCCACAGGGGGTTACTGTGGCAGAGGCACTTGGCAGAATAAAGCAGATTTCCCTCCTGCTGCCACTCCTTGCTCTGCCCCCTTGGCTGGATGGGAATAGCAGGGGATGACAGTGACCCAGGGGGGGCCAAAGAGCTACCAAGACTCTGCAAAGCTTCTGGAGTCACTCAAGCCCTTGGCAGCCTCCACCCTGCTGGCAGGAACCAGCCCCCCTCTGCTCCTGTGGCAGCTACACCCAACACAACCCACCCTGTGGCAGCCCCAGGCACACCAACCCCTCCTGTGCAGTGGGAGTAGGAAAAAACATAATAAATGGGGAAAAAAATGAAACCAAATTCCAGTCTGAGGAACAGTCATGAAATCTCTCACCACCCAATTTCCTTCTGTCTTTCCCCCTGTGCCTACACACCCACCCAACCTCTGGGCACCCACCCCAACCATTCCTGGGATCCCTCCCTGCTGCAAACACTCCCCCTGTGCCCACACACCCACCCAACCTCTGGGCACCCACCCCAACCCTCCCTGGGATCCCTCCCTGCTGCAAACATTCCCCCTGTGCCCACACACCCACCCAACCTCTGGGCACCCACCCCGACCTTCCCTGGGATCCCTCCCTGCTGCAAACACTCCCCCTGTGCCCACACACCCACCCAACCTCTGGGCACCCACCCCAACCCTCCCTGGGATCCCTCCCTGCTGCAAACACTCCTCCTGTGCCCACACACCCACCCAACCTCTGGGCACCCACCCCAACCCTCCCTGGGATCCCTCCCTGCTGCAAACACTCCTCCTGTGCCCACACACCCAGCCCAAGCCCTGCTGCTTCCGAGATCACAGAATCCCAGACCATTCTGAGTTGGAGGGACCCACAAGGATCATCGAGTCCAACTCTTCAGTCAATGGCCCACACAGGGGATTGAACCCCTGACCTTGGCATTATTGCAGCCAAGTTGTAACCAACCCACTGCCCAAGTGCAGCGGCCCCTCCTGGGCATGGCAGGTGGCAGGGGGCTGTCCCAGGGGCTGTCCCAGGGGCTGTGGGGGCTGTCCCAGGGGGCTGTCCCAGGGGCTGTCCCAGGGGCTGTGGGGGCTGTCCCAGGGGCTGTCCCAGGGGCTGTCCCAGGGGGCTGTCCCAGGGGCTGTCCCAGGGGCTGTCCCAGGGGCTGTTCCAGGGGGCTGTCCCAGGGGCTGTCCCAGGGGCTGTCCCAGGGTCTGTCCCAGGGGCTGTCCCAGGGGCTGTCCCAGGGGGCTGTGGGGGCTGTCCCAGGGGTTGTCCCAGGTGCTGTCCCAGGGTCTGTCCCAGGGGCTGTCCCAGGGGCTGTCCCAGGGGCTGTCCCAGGGGCTGTCCCAGGGGGCTGTGGGGGCTGTCCCAGGGTCTGTCCCAGGGTCTGTCCCAGGGGCTGTCCCAGGGGCTGTCCCAGGGTCTGTCCCAGGGGCTGTCCCAGGGGCTGTGGGGGCTGTCCCAGGGGCTGTCCCAGGGTCTGTCCCAGGGGCTGTCCCAGGGGCTGTCCCAGGGGGCTGTGGGGGCTGTCCCAGGGTCTGTCCCAGGGTCTGTCCCAGGGTCTGTCCCAGGGTCTGTCCCAGGGGCTGTCCCAGGGTCTGTCCCAGGGTCTGTCCCAGGGGCTGTCCCAGGGGCTGTCCCAGGAGCTGTGGAGGCTGTCCCAGGGTCTGTCCCAGGGTCTGTCCCAGGGGTTGTCCCAGGGGGCTGTCCCAGGAGCTGTGGGGGCTGTCCCAGGGTCTGTCCCAGGGGTCTGTCCCAGGGGGCTGTCCCAGGGGCTGTGGGGGCTGTCCCAGTGGCTGTGGGGTCTGTCTCAGGGGCTGTCCCAGGGCTGTCCCAGGGGTTGTGGAGGCGGTCCCAGGGGCTGTCCCAGGGTCTGTCCCAGGGGCTGTCCCAGGGTCTGTCCCAGGGTCTGTCCCAGGGGCTGTCCCAGGGGCTGTTCCAGGGGGCTGTCCCAGGAGCTGTGGAGGCTGTCCCAGGGTCTGTCCCAGGGTCTGTCCCAGGGGTTGTCCCAGGGGGCTGTCCCAGGAGCTGTGGGGGCTGTCCCAGGGTCTGTCCCAGGGGTCTGTCCCAGGGGGCTGTCCCAGGGGCTGTGGGGGCTGTCCCAGTGGCTGTGGGGTCTGTCTCAGGGGCTGTCCCAGGGCTGTCCCAGGGGTTGTGGAGGCGGTCCCAGGGTCTGTCCCAGGGTCTGTCCCAGGGGCTGTCCCAGGGTCTGTCCCAGGGTCTGTCCCAGGGGCTGTCCCAGGGGCTGTCCCAGGGGGCTGTCCCAGGGGCTGTGGGGGCTGTCCCAGGGGGCTGTCCCAGGGGCTGTCCCAGGGGCTGTCCCAGGGGCTGTGGGGGCTGTCCCAGGGGCTGTCCCAGGGGCTGTCCCAGGAGCTGTGGGGGCTGTCCCAGGGTCTGTCCCAGGGGCTGTGGGGTCTGTCTCAGGGGCTGTCCCAGGGGCTGTCCCAGGGGCTGTCCCAGGGGGCTGTTTCAGGGGGCTGTCCCAGGGGGCTGTCCCAGGGGGCTGTTCCAGGTGGCTGTCCCAGGGGGCTGTCCCAGGGTCTGTCCCAGGGGGCTGTCCCAGGGTCTGTCCCAGGGGGCTGTCTCAGGGTCTGTCCCAGGGGCTGTCCCAGGGTCTGTCCCAGGGTCTGTCCCAGGGTCTGTCCCAGGGGTTGTCCCAGGGGCTGTCCCAGGGGCTGTCCCAGGGGCTGTCCCAGGGGGCTGTCCCAGGGGCTGTCCCAGGGGCTGTGGGGGCTGTCCCAGGGGCTGTCCCAAGGTCTGTCCCAGGGGCTGTCCCAGGGGTTGTCCCAGGTGCTGTCCCAGGGGCTGTCCCAGGGTCTGTCCCAGGGGCTGTCCCAGGGGCTGTCCCAGGGGCTGTGGGGGCTGTCCCAGGGGGCTGTCCCAGGGGGCTGTCCCAGGGGCTGTCCCAGGAGCTGTGGGGGCTGTCCCAGGGGCTGTCCCAGGGGCTGTCCCAGGGGGCTGTCCCAGGGGCTGTCCCAGGAGCTGTGGGGGCTGTCCCAGGGGCTGTCCCAGGGGCTGTCCCAGGGGCTGTCCCAGGGGCTGTGGGCACCGTGGGCACCGTGGGCACCCACCGTTGTTCTTGTCGGAGCGCTGGGGGTGGCTGTTGATGGGGTTGGGCTCCCCGTGGGTGGCCCAGCGCGTGTGGGCAATGCCCAGGTGCACGTCAAACTCGATGTCCAGGTCCATGTCCTGTTGCTCTGCAGCACAAGGAGAAGGTTTGTTAGTCCTGAGGGGCTGTCCCTGCCCTGGGTCAAGGTGGGAGTCTCACCAAGGGGACAGGAGGGAGACAGAACCAGCCAATCCCACAGGACGTGGAATGGTGGAGGCTCAAGGCTGGAAAAGACCTTGGAGATCATCAAGTCCAACCAAAACATGAAGGTGCTTCCAGGGATCCAACACGCAGAGGCACACAGGGAATCACCCTGCACTCCTCAGATGCTAAAGCAAAAAATAACCTTCAGGAAAACCCAACCCTGTCACCTCTCAGGGTGTCCCTGTGACCTGCCCCTGTGACCTGTCCCTGTGACCTGCCCCTGTGACCTGTCCCCCTGTGACCTGCCCCTGTGACCTGTCCCTGTGACCTGTCCCCCTGTGACCTGCCCCTGTGACCCATCCCTGTGACCTGCCCCTGGGCCCTGTCCCTGGGACCCCTCCCTGTGACCTGTCCCTGTGACCTGTCCCCCTGTGACCTGTCCCCCTGTGACCTGCCCCTGTGACCTGTCCCTGTGACCTGTCCCCCTGTGACCTGTCCCCCTGTGACCTGTCCCCCTGTGACCCGTCCCTGTGACCTGCCCCTGGGCCCTGTCCCTGGGACCCCTCCCTGTGACCTGTCCCCCTGTGACCTGACCCCCTGTGACCTGTCCCCTGTGACCTGTCCCCTGTGACCTGTCCCTGTGATCTGTCCCTGTGATCTGTCCCTGTGACCTGTCCCCCTGTGACCTGCCCCTGTGACCTGCCCCTGTGACCTGTCCCTGTGACCTGTCCCTGTGACCTGTCCCCCTGTGACCTGTCCCTGTGACCTGTCCCTGTGACCTGTCCCCCTGTGACCTGTCCCTGTGACCTGTCCCTGTGACCTGTCCCTGTGACTGGGCCACCCCACCATCCTGGCCCATCTCCAGGAGGGGTACCATGAGCAGCAGCATTTCTGGGGGGAAATGTTCAATTTGTTCCACCAGTGTCTCCATGACCTCTTTTGAACTGTATATCCTGTAATTTCCTAGAGCAGGCACAGGTTTGCCCAGGAATCCTTTATCTCCCTTCTTGGGGAAAAATATTCAATTTGTTCCACAAGTGTCTCCCCAAGCTCCTTAAAAGTGCATATCCATCAACTTTCCAGAGCAGGCACAGGTTTGCTCAGGAATCCTTTATCCACCTTCCTGGGAAAAACATGTTCATTTTGTTCCACAAGTGTCTCCATGACCTCTTTAAATATCCTGGAATTTCCAAGAGCAGGCACAGTTTGCTCAGGAATCCTTTATTTCCCTTCTTGGTGGGGAAAAAAAGTTAATTTAGTTCCACAAGTGTCTCCACAACCTCTTTAAAAGCAGGAACAGGTTTGTCCAGGAATCCTTTATCTGCCCTCTTGGGAAAAGTTAATTTAGTTCCACAAGTGTCTCCACAACCTCTTTAAGAGCAGACACAGGTTTGCTCAGGAATCCTTTATCTGTTATCTTGGGGGAAAAAAATGTTCATTTTGATCCACAAGTGTCTCCCCAACTTCTTTAAATCTGCATCACCTGCAATTTTCCAGAGCAGTCACAGGTTTGCCCAGGAATCCTTTATCTCCCTTCTTGGGAAAAAAAAAAAGATATTTAATTTGTTCCACAAGTGTCTCCATGACCTCTTTAAATATCCTGCAGTTTTCCAGAGCAGGCACAGGTTTGCTCAGGAATCCTTTATCTCCTTTCTTGGGGAGGAAAAAAGTTAATTTATTTTACAAGTGTCTCTACAACCCCTTTAAGAGCAGGCACAGTTTGCCCAGGAATCCTTTATCTCCCTTCTTGGGAAAAAAAAAAGATATTTAATTTGTTCCACAAGTGTCTCCATGACCTCTTTAAATATCCTGCATTTTTCCAGAGCAGGCACAGGTTTGCTCAGGAATCCTTTATCCACCTTCCTGGGAAAAACATGTTCATTTTGTTCCACAAGTGTCTCTGTGACCTCTTTAAATATCCTGGAATTTCCTAGAGCAGGAACAGGTTTGCTCAGGAATCCTTTATCTTTTCTTGGGGGGAAAAAAGCTCTTTTAGTTCCACAAGTGTCTCCACAACCTCTTTAAGAGCAGCCACAGGTTTGCCCAGGAATCCTTTATCTGCCTTCTTGGGGAAACAAATGTTCATTTTGATCCACAAGTGTCTCCCCAAGCTCTTTAAACTCCATATCCTGCATTTTTCCAGAGCAGCCACAGGTTTGCCCAGGAATCCTTTATCTCCCTTCTTGGGAAAAAAAGATATTTAATTTGTTCCACAAGTGTCTCCATGACCTCTTTAAATATCCTGCAGTTTTCCAGAGCAGGCACAGGTTTGCCCAGGAATCCTTTATCCACCTTCCCCTCCTGTCCCACACCCCTTGGCTGGTTTTTTGCCTCCTGGTTTCCTCTCAGACTGGCCCACCCACCTCCCTGTTCTGTGGGACACCCTCACCCTGCACCCAAGGGCCACTCAACACTGGGTTGGAAAGGCCCAACACAGCTCTGGAATGTGGAGTGGAGCTCCTGAGAGCCCTGAAAAGCCTCTCCCACCCTCCCAGAGCCACCTGTGTCCCACCCCACCAGCTCTGAGGACACCCAGCTCAGGTTCCACGAAGCTCAGGAGTCAATCCAGGCAGAAGGAGCTGCAGAACCTCCCTGGTCTCCCAGTGTGACATTCCCTCCCAAGGGACCTGCAGGGCCATCCCCCAGCATGGCCAGCCCAGGTTGGGATAAATGTCCCTGAGGAACACTAAAACTCCAGCTGGGGAGTTGTTGGAGCATTTCTCCTTTCTGCCCAAGCTCTGGTAATTGTGGCCCACCCTGGGGTCAGTTTGGGGGTTTTAGATCCGTTTTCAGAATATATTTCAGGTCTATTTTAACAGGCTGTGACTGATTGATCTGGAGAATTTATCTTGAGAAACTTCTGTGCAAGTTCCCTCCAACACCCACAGCACCCCCAGGCTCCTCCAGCACAGGGTGAGTTCTCACCTCTGGCTCTTCACACACAAACTGCCTGGAAAAACAGTGTTTGGAGCACAACAGGGGATATTCAAAGCACAGCTGAGGTGAGAGGACCCCTCAAGGGAAAAGGGCAGGAGGAAAGGGAGGCTTGTTCAAGAATAAACTGAAGAAAAGTGAGTTGAGGAGCTTTCTGCAGAGGGTGACACACCTGCTGGTCTCTTGGGTTTGGAGTAAGTTCTCCAAGGTCACCTTTTTTTTTTCATGGATTTTCTCAGGCTTCCCAAACATTATTTACATGTTTAAATCACAGAATCCCAGACAATTCTGAGCTGGAAGGACCCCCAAGGATCATGGAGCCCAAACTCTTCAGTCAATGGCCCACAGAGGGAATTGAACCCCTGAACTTGGTGTTATTACAGCCAAGTTTTAATGTTGGCCTTGGGGGACACACAAAAATGGACAAAGAGAGAAAAAAGAAAGGGAGGCACATACTGTGAACCTCTTCATCCAGAGCCTTCACTTTGCCCTTCTGTTTGATGATATGGATCTTGCAGGCATTGGCTTCCCAGTCCTTGTCATTGCCACCATCCAGGCCCACCCCTGAGCGTGGGGACAGAGAGGGACAATTATTATCCAAATAAACACTGCCCTTTTTTATTTCCCAGTGCTCTTTCCCCCCACATCCTGCCAAGAACCCCCTTAGATTAGAACTCGAGTTTTCAGTGTCAGTATTTTCAAAGCCTGAGGAAAAAAGGCAGCAAGAATGGCAGGAAAAATCTGTTCATCCAAACCTGTGAGCACAAGCACAGCCAGTTTATGTTCCAGCTTTCTTCAACAGCAGGAAAGAGCAGAAACCACCCATGAAAAGCATCATTCACAAGCCAGAATTCCCCAAAAAGGGGCCAGTGAGGAGAGAGGTACCTGCAGAGTCGTAGCCCCGGTACTCGAGGCGCTGCAGCCCCTTGATGAGGGTCTCCAGGATCTCCCTCCTCGTCCTGGGCACATGGTAGTTGAGGTAAGCAAAGATGCCTGTTGGGGAGAAGAGCATCATCTCAGTCACCTCAGCCCAAACCCAGCAGGGGCAGCTCTGAAGGTGCCACCTCCTCTGGGGGTGCAGAAACTCCAACAGGTTTCACACCGAGGATGTTTTCACCATTGCTTTTCACCACAACTTGTCCCTCTCTGTCCCCCACAGGGATGTCACTGATGTTTAACAGACTGGCCCAGTCCAGCAGGTGGGCCCAGTTTGTCCCAGTGTGGGGGTGCCCAAGGCTGGGCATTCCAAACCCTCTGGGCCATTGCCCAGCAACTGTTCCCAAGGGCCCATTGGCAGCAGCTGCCCAGGGCACAGCTGAGCCCTCAGGCTGGGAGCTGGCTGGGAAAGAAGCCTGGCAGAGGAGCTGGGAGAACTGCCCTGCAGGGACTCCTTGGCACCTCCACACCCACCTGAGGGCTCAGCTCTGCTCAGGGGCCAGCAACAAGTCCAAACTCCCCCCTGAGTGCCAGAGTCAGATCCCCCAGGGTGGAACTCCCTGCCCTGGGGGAGGCACTGGGGACTCCCACCCAAACCTGGGGCGAGACAATCTTGGCCTTTGGGCACCTCTGGCATCACTCCTGGCATCCAGAGCAGGAGCAGACCCTGCACAGGAGGAGCCCCCTACTCTCCCCCAGACTCTGCCATCATCTGCACCAACAGCTTTGTCCCCTCCTTTGCCTTTGGCCTCGGGGGAACCACGTGGGGCTCAGCACAGGGGCCACCAAACCCCCCTGTGTTTGTGCCCCAGGGGGCTGGGTTAGACTGCTGGGCTTGGGGGTTAAACCCAATTGCTCTTTGTGCCACTGCATTGATTGCAATATTGGTATTAAATTCTAACTCTGACTTAGAATCTCTTTTGTGGTGGGTTCATTTCTCCTGCAGGTTCCCCTTTAAACCAGCACACAGACCAAAATTCCCGAGAAAACACCTTCATCCTCCTCCTGACACCCCAAGAATCCCAGCAGGACATTCCTGGGAGTGATGGGAGGGATAATTCCCCATTGGGGCACAGGAAAGTCATCCCTGTAGGTGAAGAAGTCGAGGTTCACCAACACAAGAACCAGCCCTGAGAGGAATTCCCCCCTCAACAGTTTTCTCCAAGTTCCTCCCACAAACTCATTAAGAAAAAAACCCCATTTCACTCATTCAAACCAACAGCCCCAAAACTTCCCTGAAGGGAAGTTCTGGCCAGGTGGGGGTTGGTCTCTTCTCCCAGGCACTCAGCAATAGGACAAGGGGGCACGATGGGCTCAAGCTCTGCCAGGGGAAATTGAAGTTGGAGAGCAGAAAGAAATTCTTTGCAGAGAGAGTGCTCAGGGATTGGAATGGGCTGCCCAGAGAGGGGGTGGATTCCCCATCCCTGGAGGGTTTGAACCTGAGCTTGGCCGTGGCACTGAGTGCCATGATCTGGTAAAGGGACTGGAGTTGGACTAAGGGTTGGACTTGGTGATCTCAGAGGGCTTTTCCAACTCAATCCATTCTATGATTCTGTGGATGTGGCACTGAGTGAGAATCCACCATGTCTTGATCCAACCCTACTGTGATCACCAGCCCAGGGCACAGAGTGCCCTGGGCTGGTGATCACAGTGGGGTTGGATCAAAGGTTGGACTTGATGATCTCAGAGGTCTCTTCCAACCCAAGTGATTCTCTGATCTGGTGATCACAGTGGGGTTGGATCAAGGGTTGGACTTGATGATCTCAGAGGGCTTTTCCAACCCAATCCATTCTATGACTCTCCTGCAGGTACAACAGTTGGGCAACATCAAACTCCACCTGCACTTCAGCCCAGAAAAGCCCTTTCCAACACCCCAGAGATGTCCTTCTCCAAGGCACAGCCCTGCAAGGCTTGGCCTCTGCCTCCCTGTGCTCACACCCAAACCAACCACAGCACTCAGGGCAGGAGGAGGTTCAACTGCAGAACTCCTGGTCAAAGGATGAGGAGGAGATTCAACTGCACAGCTCCTGGGCAGGAGATCCAACTGCACAGCTCCTGGTCAAAGGATGAGGAGGAGATCCAACTGCACAGCTCCTGGGCAGGAGATCCAACTGCACAGCTCCTGGTCAAAGGATGAGGAGGAGATCCAACTGCACAGCTCCTGGTCAAAGGATGAGGAGGAGATTCAACTACACAGCTCCTGGTCAGGAGATCCAACTGCACAGCTCCTGGGCAGGAGATCCAACTGCACAGCTCCTGGTCAAAGGATGAGGAGGAGATCCAACTGCACAGCTCCTGGGCAAAGGATGAGGAGATCCAACTGCACAGCTCCTGGTCAAAGGATGAGGAGGAGATTCAACTGCACAGCTCCTGGGCAAAGGATGAGGAGGAGATTCAACTGCACAGCTCCTGGGCAAAGGATGAGGAGATCCAACTGCACAGCTCCTGGTCAGGAGATCCAACTGCACAGCTCCTGGGCAGGAGATCCAACTGCACAGCTCCTGGGCAGGACAGGAGGAGCTCCAACTGCTCTCACAGAAGCACCAACTTCTCCACCCAACTGCCAGTTCACTGAGATCACAACACTCAATGCAAAGATGTTGGTCTGGGTGAAATTCCAAGGCAAATCCAAGGATTCCCATGTGGGACCATCAGCTCATGCCCCTTGGCAGCCTGGCTGTCAGGAATTCCAAAGGTACAGATCCAAATCCCAAGCAGAACATTCCCAAACCAGCTCACAGTGACTTTCAGGTGCCCAACAGACCCAAAAGGAGGAGTTTGGGGTTCAGCTCCTCATTTAGACTCCCCCACAAACCAGGACTTTTCAGGAATGGCCCCAGCCCTGCCCTCTGGAACTCAGGCTGTGGAAGGAGCCAGCAGGAGGAGGAGCTCCAGAAAACCAGGATACAGCAGTGCCATTTAATGACATTTCCTCACCTCACCTTGCCAAGCCCTGAGCTGGCACTGCTGGAGGTGAAACACACGGTATGGGAAACAAAAGCCAAGCCCTGGGCACTTCCTTGTGGTCCAGCTCTGCTCAGAACTGGGAATTCCCAGCAGCACCTCCAGGAATTTCGGTGTGCCAGGCTCAGGAAACACAACAGCCCTGGGGCTGGAAGAGACTCCCCCACCTCGGAATTGGCACTGACAACACACCAGAACAAAACCTTCAACTTAACCCCGTCTGCAAACTGCTCACCTGGCAGGACTTTGCACACCTGGACTGAAAGGGCTCATTCAGCTGATCAGCCAAGTCCTGGCTCCCACCAAAAGCCGTGGCAAGAAGTCCTGTCTGCATTTGCCTTCAGTGAAATCCCTTCACCAACACACTCCAGAACATAAAACATTTCCTTTCTTGCAGGTTTGTCTTAAAAACCTGCCCTGGGGAAGCACCAGAATGGGCATTTGCTGCTTGTGAAACCCAAGTCTCTCTTAGAGCTGATTTTTGCTATCCAAGCCCAAATCCTTCTCCCTCAGCTCCGTGGAGACTTCCCCATAAACAGGGGATGTTTTTAAAGAAATAGAACTTTTAACCAATGGCTGTTCCTGATTCCCAGAGCTGACAGTCACAATCCTCCCTCTGAGAACTTCATTTTCCTGACACCTTTTGGGAGCTCAGGTTCCTCTGCTTCATGGGAGGTTCACAGGCAAATGAAATGCATCAATACTTCAGGGAAATGACCCTCTGCAGGATCTTTAACACCTGAGGTGAGGCAGGAGCAGCTTCTCCTCATCCCTTTCCCACAGAAGCAGAAAAGCCTCAGGCTGGGCTTGCTCACAACTTCCTCACCCCAACCCTGTCCTGCCAAACCCTTTCCACAGAGATGTTCTCAGCACATCCCCTGGCAATTCCCAGGAATCCCTGAGCCCAGAGGGATCAGCTCAGCCCCACTGGGGCAGCCCAGGGAGGTGCCAAGCCCTGGGTGCCCAAACCTCACTGTTCCTGCCCACCCTGAGGGGTACAAGCTCAGCCACTATCACGACATGTCGGTGGAGCACAGGGGGAGGTCTCACCCCATCCAGCATCCCCAGGCTGGGCCAAAGCAGAGCAGAGGAACAGCCACCACCTGGAGATCCACCTGATCTTCTCTGGCTGCCCAGACACAGGGCAGGATTTCTGCCATCCAGAGCACCAGTTTTAGGGATTCATTCTGGAAAGAGCCACTCCTGCCAAGTTGAGAGCCAGGCAGAGCTCAGGGACACCTCGGGGTGACAAAGGGCATTTCAGCCCCCACTGCCAACCCCAACACCTGAAACTCTTTCTAAGCCCATTTTATCTTCAGCAATCACTGACAGTGCAAGACCTTTCCAATTCCACAACCCCTTTTTGTCATTACAACCAGTCAGGGCCCAGGCCAGGGTTGCTGATTTCCAGAACAGCCACCTGGCAAAACCTGTTTCCTCAACTCTTTCTCTCCTGCCCTTGAACAGGTTTGGTGCATTCAGCCCAAAGCACACCCAGCTCAGCCCAGGCCAGCTCTGGAAGCTGCAGGTTCCAAATACACCCCAAGAAAAAAGCCTTAAAAACCAAAGCCCAGCAAGGAGCTGAACTTTGTGGCTCCTCCCAGCAGTCCAGGCCTGGCAGACCATTGAAAGCTCACACAGAGAAACCTGAACATCACAGCAAACACTGTGCTGGTCAGGCCAGCCTGGCAGCTGCTGCTGGAGTGAAGTGAAGCTCTCCCTGCAGTCTCTGAGCACTCACACAGCAACAGCAGCACTGGACATTTCTCCTTTTAAAACTCCTCTTAATAACCACCTTTCTGTGGGAGATGAATTGGAAAAACCTCTGGAGGTGGCAGGGCACCCACCAGGCAAGATAAAGCCAAGGATAAAGTCAAGTTTAACTTCCCATTCCAGCCCAGAAATGCTGTCTGAGGATTCCTGTTTGCCTCCAGGCCTGCAGTGGAGACCCAGCAGGACAAACCAGAACCCCTCAGTTGGGAGAGGCAGGTCAGGTCCCACCCCAGGAGATCCCCAGAACAACCACCAATGATTTTCTCACTGTTTTCACACAACATTTCAGTATTCAGAGAGAATTCTGCTTGTACATAAAGGGAGAAGCACATCAAGTCTGAACTGAGTACCCACCCCCAGCATCTTCAGGGCTTATCACAGCCAAACAAACAGGAGCAGAAAGTCAATTCTCTGCACATTTCAAAGGCTGGACCTCAAACAAGGCAAGCAGGAGGCACCCAAACCACCCCTAGTCCTGCAGCCAGCTATTTATAATAATAATTATCCCTCCTATTCTGAGCTTTGCTCCACTTTGTGCCTTTAACACAAATGCAAACAGTGTTAAAGGTGAGCTGGAGTTCCTTTGCAGTGCCCCACAACTTCCACACCAACAAGGGGAGCCCAAACCTTCCCTTCCCTGAATTCCTGCTTGGCTTTGGTGTGGAAACTGGTGTGTCTTTGATTCCTGTTACACCTTTTTGTCAGCAGATGGAGGAGATCAGCTGTTCCCCTGCCCTGCCAGCTGCAGGGGGGCAGTTCTCACCTGCACAGCTTCCTCTGCCCAGGGGAAAGCACAGGGAGAACTCCAGTCTACAGAGACACAACATGAGTTCCACTGACACACAGGATGGATCCCCAGCTCCCTGGTGAGGAGGCTCTGGAAAGGGGGCACAAAGTGGGACATGCTGGCCAGGCAGGTTGAAGGCAAGCCCAGTTCAATGCCACAAAAACAGTGAGAGAAATGGCCACTTGCACATTAGGTATAAACCCCATGATCTGCCTCAGAGCATCCCTTTGATTTTGCACATAAAACCACCAGAAAAGAGAAGGAAATGTTGAATGACAGCAGGGAGAGGCAAGAGATCACTGTCCATGGATTTCCCTGGAAAATATGAAGACATGGAAAGAGAGGATAAACTGTATTCCTGTGTCCAACAGAGGAGGTGGAGTGGTTGGACCAACACAGCAAATGGGGTGAAAAGCACTTTGGTGAGAGGAGGACCAGCCTTGCTGAGCCAAGCTGAGCCGAGCTGAGCTGAGCTGAGCTGAGCCGAGCTGAGCTGAGCTGAGCTGCTGCTGCTGCTCACCCGGGGCATGGCCCAGCTTGGGGAAACTCCACTGGGTCCATCCTGAGCTGAATTCCCTGAGGCTCCACTGAGTCCATCCCGAGCTGAGCTCAGGGAGGCTCCACTGGGTCTGTCCTGAGCTGAGCTCAGGGAGGCTCTACCGAGTCCATCCCGAGCTGAGCTCAGGGAGGCTCCACCGAGTCCATCCCGAGCTGAGCTCAGGGAGGCTCCACTGGGTCTGTCCTGAGCTGAGCTCAGGGAGGCTCCACCGAGTCCATCCCGAGCTGAGCTCAGGGAGGCTCCACCGAGTCCATCCCGAGCTGAGCTCAGGGAGGCTCCACTGGGTCTGTCCTGAGCTGAGCTCAGGGAGGCTCCACTGGGTCTGTCCTGAGCTGAGCTCAGGGAGGCTCCACCGAGTCTGTCCTGAGCTGAGCTCAGGGAGGCTCCACTGGGTCTGTCCTGAGCTGAGCTCAGGGAGGCTCCACTGGGTCTGTCCTGAGCTGAGCTCAGGGAAACTCCACTGGCTCTGCCTTGAGCTGATCTCAGAGAGGCTCCATTGAGTCCATCCTGAGCCAGCCCTGGGTCCAGCCCTGGGTCCATCCTGAGCTGATCTTGGGGAAACTCCACTGGGACTATTCCGAGCTGAACTCAGTGAGGCTCCACTGGGTGCATCCTGAGCCAAGCTTGGGGAAACTCCACTTGCTGTGCCTTGAGCTGATCTCGGAGAGGCTCCACTGGGTCCATCCTGAGCTGAATTCCAGGACGGTCCACTGGGACCATCCTGAGCTGAGCTCAGGGAGGCTCCACTGGGTGCAACCTGAGCTGATCTTGTGCAAACTTCACTGGGTCCATCCTGGGCCAGCGCTGGGTCCAGCCTTGAGCTGATCTCGGGGAAACTCCACTGGGTCCATCCTGAGCCAGCCCTGGGTCCAGCCTTGAGCTGATCTCGGGGAAACTCCACTGGGTCCATCCTGAGCCAGCCCTGGGTCCAGCCTTGAGCTGATCTCAGGGAAACTCCACTGGGTCCATCCTGAGCTGAATTCCCTGAGGCTGCACTGGGTCCATCCTGAGCTGATCTTGGGAAAACTCCACTGGGTCCACTCAGAGCCGAGCTCAGGGAGGCTCCACTGGGTCTGTCCTGAGCTGATCTCAGGGAAACTCCACTGGGTCCATTCTGAGCTGAATTCCAGGTTGCTCCACTGGGTGCATCCTGAGCTGACCTCGGGGAGGCTCCACTGGGTCCATCCTGAGCTGATCTCAAGGAAACTCCACTGGGACCATCCTGAGCCAGCCCTGGGTCCAGCCTTGAGCTGATCTCGCGGAAACTCCACTGGGACCATCCTGAGCTGAATTCCAGGAGGCTCCACTGGGTCTGTCCTGAGCCGAGCTTGGGGAAACTCCACTGGCTCCGCCTTGAGCTGATCTCAAGGAAACTCCACTGGGACCATCCTGAGCCAGCCCTGGGGCCAGCCCTGAGCTGATCTCGGGGAAACTCCGTTGGGACCATCCTGAGCTGATCTCGGGGAGGCTCCACTGAGTCCATCCTAAGCCGGTCCCAGCCCGGGCACTGCCACCCCCTCTCCCTCTCCCTCAGCCTGCCCCGAGCAGGGTGAATCCCCTGTATCAGAAGCTGCAACCCCTCGGGAAATACACCCCGAGCCCCTCGGGTGGAGCGGCTGTCCCGACAGGAGCGGGGCCACGGCCCGGACACGCCGCAGGAGCTCCGGCACGGCATTCCCGCAGCATCCCCCGGCCCGGGCTGGGCTTTCCCCCAGGCAGGGATTTTCCGTCCCATCCCCAGGCAGGGATTTTCCGTCCCATTCCAGCCCGGGATTCTCCCTCCTGATCCCGGGTTCCCCCCCGATCCCGGGTTTCCCCTCGATCCCAGATTCTCCCCCCGATCCCGGGTGTTCCCCCCTGATTCCGGATTTTCCCCCCTGATCCCGGATTTTTCCTCCCGATCCCGAGTTTTCCCCCCACCCCCGAGTTTCCCCCCTGATCCCGGATTTTTCCTCCCGATCCCGAGTTTTCCCCCCACCCCCGAGTTTCCCCCCTGATCCCGGATTTTTCCTCCCGATCCCGAGTTTTCCCCCCACCCCCGAGTTTCCCCCCGATCCCGGATTTTTCCCCCCGGTCCCGGATTCTCCCCCCGCTCCCGGGTGTTCCCCCCCCAGCCCCGCCGCCCCCGGAGGGACCCGAACCCCGGGGCCACCTCGCAGCCCTTTTGTCGCCGGGGCCACCATGTGGGGACAATTCTCCTTCCCGGGGCCGCCAGCAGCTCCCTCCCAACCCCGCCGATGCCACCCGGGGACAGCGGGACGGGGCGATGCCACCCCGGGCAACGGGATGATGCCAACCAGCATAACGGGTCCGGGGCGATGCCACCCAGGACAACAGGGCGATCCCACCCGGGATAATGAAGCCGGGACGATGCCACCCGGGCTAACGGGGTGATGCCAACCGGGATAGCGGGACCGGGGCGATGCCACCCAGGACAAAGGGGCGATACCACCCGGGACACGGAACCGGAACGATGCCACCCGCAGTACCGGGGCAATGCCACCCGGGATAACGAGGCCGGAATGATGCCAGTCGGAGATAACGGGGTGATGCCACTCGGGATACGGAACCGGAGTGATGCCACCCGGGATAACGGGGCCGGGGCGATGCCACCCGGGATATGGAACCGGAGAGATGCCACTCGCAGTACTGGGGCGATGCTATCCGGGATAACGGGGCCGGGGCGATGCCACCCAGGATACGGAACCGGAGTGATGCCACCCAGGATAACGGGGCGACACTACCCAGGGATCACAAGGCCGGGATGATGCCAGCCGGGGATAACGGGGTGAGGCCACCCGGGATACGGAACTGGAGTGATGCCACTCGCAGTACTGGGGCGATGCCACCCGGGATAACGAGGCCGGAGCGATGGCACCCGCGGTACTGGGGCGATGCCACCCGGGATGCGGAACCGGCGCGATGCCACCCAGGACAACGGGGCGATTCCACTCAGGATAATGAGGCCGGAACGATGCGACCCGCGGTACCGGGGAGATGCCAACCGGGATAACGCGGCGATCCCACCCGGGATAACGAGGCCGGAACGATGCCACCGGCAGTACCGGGGCGATGCCACCCGGGATAACGAGGCCAGAGTGATGCCACCCGCGGTACCGGAGTGATACAACCCGGGATAGCGCGGCGATGCCACCCGGGATACGGAACCGGAGTGATGCCACCCGGGATACGGAAGCGGGGCGACGCCACCCGGGATAAGGCGGCGATGCCACCCGGGATAACGATGCCGGGGCGCCGCTCGCTGCCCCCGGCGCCCCTCCCGCCCCCCGCCCGGCCCGGCCCGGCCCGGCCCGGCCCTTACCGCACATGCTGCCGCGCTGGGGCCGCTCTGAGCGCCGGGGCCGAGGCGCAGGCTCGGCACGCCCCGCTCTGGCCCCGCCCGGCTCGGCTCGGCCCGGCCCCGCACGGAACGTGGCAGCCACAGCGCAGCGGGGCAGGGACAGGGGCGGGGACAGGGGCGGGACAGGGGAGGGGACAGGGGCGGGGCAGGGATGGGGACAGGGGCGGGACAGGGATGGGGACAGGGGCGGGACAGGGATGGGGACAGGGATGGGGACAGGGTGGGACAGGGGCGGGACAGGGGCGGGGACAGGGACGGGAGGGGCAGGAACAGGGACGGGAGGGGCAGGGGCGGGCACAGGGACAGGGACAGGACAGGGATGGGACAGAGGCAGGGACAGCGGGGGAAAGGGGCGGGACAGGGGTGGGACAAAGGCAGGGACAGGGGAGGGGACAGGGGCGGGGACAGGGACAGGGGCGGGCACAGCGGGACAAAGCGGATGGATCCGGCCCCGCCCGCGGGCACGGAAATGCCCGTCCCGTCCGGGCACAGCCCAGCCCGGAATTCCCAGCGCCGGGAGACGGGGAGGGGGGTCCCTTTACAGACCCCCACCCTGGAATTCCCATCCCGAAATGCAGGCTGGGGGCTCTGTGCATTCCTGGAGCCAACCCCTTGGGATTCCCAGGGGTCTGTCCATTCCCAGAGCCCCCCCCCCTGGAATTCCCATTCTGAAATACGGCCTGGGGGCTCTGTGCATTCCCAGAGCCCCCCACCCTGGAATTCCCACCCTGGGACACGGGATGGGAGGACTGCCCATTCCCAGAGCTCCCCCCTTGGAATTCCCACCCTGGGGCAGGGGCAGGGGAGTCTGTCCATTCCCAGAGCCCCCAACCCTGGAATTCCCACCCTGAGATACGGCCTGGAGGGGCTGTGCATTCCCGGAGCTCCCCCCTTGGAATTCCCACCCTGGGACAGGGAGGTGGACGGGCCCCTTTGCAGAGCCCCCCACCTTGGAATTCCTATCCCGAGATACAGGCTGGGGATTCATCCATTCCTGGAGCTCCCCCCTTGGAATTCCCAGGGGTCTGTCCATTCCTGGAGCTCCCCACCCTGGAATTCCCACCCTGAGATACGGGCCTGGGGGGTCTGTGCATTCCTGGAGCCAACCCCTTGGAATTCCCACCCTGGGACACGGGCAGGGGGGGCTGTCCATTCCCGGAGCTCCCCCCTTGGAATCCCCACTCCGAGACACGGGCTGGGAGAGGCCCCTCCCGGAATTCCCAGCGCCGGGAGACGGGGAGCGGCGAGGGCCCCTTTCCAGAGTCCCCCACCCGGGAATTCCCACCCTGAGACTGGGACTGGGGGGTCTGCCCATTCCGGGAGCTCTCCCCTTGGAATTCCCAGCCCTGGGACACAAGCACGGGAGTCTGTGCATTCCCGAAGCTCCCCCCTTGGAATTCGCAGCCCCGGGACACGGGATGTAAGATTTGTGCATTCCTGGAGCTCCCCCCTTGGAATTCCCAGCCCTGGAACACGGGATGTAAGATTTGTGCATTCCTGGAGCTCCCCCCTTGGAATTCCCAGCCCTGGGACACGGGATGTAAGATTTGTGCATTCCTGGAGCTCCCCCCTTGGAATTCTCTCCCTCAGACTGTGGCTGGGGGGGGGTCTCTCCATTCCTGGAGCTCCTCCCTTGGAATTCCCAGCCCTGGGACACGGGATGGGGGTTCTGTGCATTCCTGGAGCTCCCCCCTTGGAATTCCCTCCCTGAGACACGGGCAGGGGGGTCTGGCCATTCCCTGAGCCCACCCTGCTAATTCCCAGCCCTAAAACATGGGAGGCTGTACCTGTTCCCAGAGCCCCCTCCCAGTAATTCCCAGTCCTGGGATACAGAGGGGCTGTGTCCCCATTCCCAAAGCCCCCTCCCAGTAATTCCCAGTCCTGGGTCACAGAGGGCTGTGTCACCATTCCCAGAAACTCCCCCAGTAATTCCCAGTCCTGGGACACAGAGGGGCTGTGTCTCCATTCCCAGAGTCCCCTCCCAGTAATTCCCAGTCCTGGGATACAGAGGGGCTGTGTCTCCATTCCCAGAAACTCCCCCCAGTAATTCCCAGTCCTGGAACACAGAGGGGCTGTGTCTCCATTCCCAGAGCCCCCTCCCAGTAATTCCCAGTCCTGGGTCACAGAGGGCTGTGTCCCCATTCCCAGCAACTCCCCCCAGTAATTCCTGGTCCTGGGACACAGAGGGGCTGTGTCACCATTCCCAGAAACTCCCCCAGTAATTCCCAGTCCTGGGATACAGAGGGGCTGTGTCTCCATTCCCAGAAACTCCCCCCAGTAATTCCCAGTCCTGGGATACAGAGGGGCTGTGTCGCCATTCCCAGAAACTCCCCCCAGTAATTCCCAGTCCTGGGACACAGAGGGGCTGTGTCACCATTCCCAGAGCCCCCTCCCAGTAATTCCCACTGACACCAGTCAGGAGCAGCCCCCACGGGATCATCCCCAGGCCCTCCCACAGCTCTCAGCACTGGGACAGGAGCGGGTTAAGGACCGGGAGCCAAAGGGTTTCTCCAGCCTGGGGCAGGGAACAAGCAGCCCAGTCAGGCCCCTGGGAATCCTCCCAGCTCCACGTGGCCTCCCTCTCATTCCCTTCTGACTGTTCCACAACAGTTCCTATTGAGAAGCAAGAGAAAGGAGGCATTAAAAGGGATCTGCAGACTGGGATGGGCACGAGTGACAAAGGGGTGCCCTCCCTGCAGCTGGAGGGCTGGGTGCCTCCTGCCTGCACCCACCACCACCAAACCCCTGCTGCAAACTTATTAAAAGCCCAAGGCTACAAAAGAGAGCAACCCCTTAAGCAAAATGCCATTCATTCACCTTGATCTTCCTCTAAATTAAAGTCAGGAAAGAAATATTTCCTTCAAAGCCCAGCAAACAACCAGCAATGGGAGGACTGGCACAGGGAGGGTTTGGGGCTTGCTGCTGGCACCTGGCTGGGGAAGGTCACGGGGCTGAGGGGCATCAGGAGCTCAGAGCCAGCCCAGAGCCACCTCCTGGCCCTTGTTCCTGGGTGAGGGCACACTGGCAGAGCTTTGCCATCGAGCTGTTTGCTGCTTTCTGTCCCTCTGTCAGCTGGGTTGGGCACAAGGGCCCACCTCACATCCTGCTTTTCCTCCTCTTGCCCATCTTCCCTTGGGAAGGTGTCTGGTGGCAGTGGCAGCTGATTTTGGCAGCTGATTTCCCAGGTGGGAAGGGAAGGTGCCCTGGGAAGGTGTGGGCACAGGAATGCACACCCTGCTCTCTGCCCTCAGCACTCACACCCTCCTGGTTACTGATCCACCAGGCACTCCCCTGGCACCTGCTGCTCTGGTTCTGTGCCAGGCATTCCTTCCCTGCAGCAGCTCCCAGGCCAGGACTTCTTATCACTAAAGGAATTTTTTCATATATCCACCACAACTCTGAAATAACCCACAGCACCCTCTCAGTGCAAACAGAAAGGCTGCAGCACCCAGGGGTGCCCCACACTCAGCTCGGGGCAGCAGCAAAGACCCAACTGCACAACTTCAACCTGGGCCACACTTGTGTTATAAAACCAAATCCCTGCATGTGCACTCCTCAGAACTCTGCACACACAGAAACCCCTCCATGTGTTCAATGCTGAAGGGGCTGTTTAATTTTCTCCCTGTAAAAGCCAATACTCCCCCCATGTAACTTCATTCTGAGGTTTGCTGTACATACAGGACATGCTGTTGGTTCTCTGTGGTACTTCATGGGGATGCAAAGTGCAACTTACTGTGACAAAGAAATGCAGGAACTGTTTCCCAAACTCTCACAAGTGAGCCTTTTAAAATTAACACCTGAAACAGAAGCTCAGGCACAACTCCTGAATTTTAGACAGACTGCAAACTACCACCCCTTGGAAAAGAGTATCTTTGGTGACCCCTGATGTAAGACATTTTGCAGATTAATATCAGGTAATGTGAGTGATTTCCTCTGACATGGGTGAGACCAAAATGCCTCCCTGGCAGACTGAACTCTGCACTTGGCTACTGCACACCCACACCACCACAGTGCTTTCTTTTTCCAGAATAATTTCAAGCAGCCATTGCTACCTAATTTAGAGTAGCCATTATTTATAATGACTAACTGCACTTTCCAGAGGGACCTCACAGTCAGAAAGCTGACCTGAGAGGCTTCCCAGCCCCAGCTGAAGGGCTCTCTGTCCCAGCAGAGCTGGGAGAACATCCCGTCCCTGCCACGGAGGATGTGGCCACCTCACCCACTCCCAGCCTGAACAGTCAGTCCTGTGTTCCCATGAAAGGGGTTTTGGTGAGTGCAGGAGACAGGACACCTCTCACTAACAGGGATTTTTTCCATGAGCTAAGCTGTTCCAGAGCTTGGAAGTTCACACAGGAACTGATTTCACCACCTTGGGCTCTCAGGGTTGGTGTTCATGGTTATTGTCAGTGCTGGGAACACACCTGGGGTTTGTCCTGTTTTCTGAGTGAGAACTGGCACTTCCCACCCTCCTTGTGCTTCCATTTACCCTGAGCAGGAGCCCCTCCATCTCCTTATGCTGCAGGAGTGGAACCCTGAAGAGTTTGGGGTGGGCAGGACAGACAGAAGAGGGTGGGATGTGTTACAACCTTGTCTCTCCACAGCAGAGCTCGAGGAACTTGAGGACACACAGGACGGACACGGAATCTTTTCAGGCTCAGGATCACAAGGTGCTTAATCCTCACCTTGGTCCTGTGTGTACAAATCCAACCCCACCACAACCCAAACTGGGAATATCCTTCCAGTCCCTGGAAGAGCAAGCACTGCTTAACTGAAGCACATCTTTCTCAGGTACATTTTATTTACCACACAAACCCGGCCACTTTGCTGTTTGAGTTTTGGGTTACACAGTGCATGAAATTGAGAAATCAGTGCTAAAAATTCTGCTTTTGAGAGACCAGAGCCATGACTTGCTGGGGAACACAGCAATGGTGTTTGCACAGGCTCTCCCTGGGGCAGTCAGAGCCTGCCTGGAGGGCAGTTTTGTCATCAACACACGTGTAAGATCAGGCACTGTGCACTCCATCCTTGTGGGAAGAAAACAGGCTCATTTCAGACCAATTCCCAAATCCTGAGTGGGTAATTTAAACTCCCGTGGGTTATTCCTCTCCATGAAAGCAGAGAGATATTTAGCTAGAATATTTCCAGATGTCTAACAGGTAATCTGAAGTTTCTGGCTGCCACGAGGTTGTGCACAGACTGAACTGCTCCTGCTCGGGGACTCGGTGGGATAATGACCCTGGCAAGGAGTGAAGGGGGAACAAACACACCGGGGCTGTCAAGCCTCGCACGCAGGAACACAACAAGCCCAGGAATCACAAACTCTGCTCGGGGGTGGCAGCACAGAGACAAACAGCATCTCCTCTCCCAAAGCCGCGGCTGGTCAGGCTCCAGGAAGAAATCCTTCCCCCGCACACACGGAAACACAACTCCTGCTGGCAGAGCCAGATTCATTTATTCCAATGTCAGGACAATAAATATTTCCCTTTCCCTGCTCTCGGGGAGCGTTTGCTCTGCCACGTCTCCCCTCCTGGCCGGGCCAGCCGAGCTCCCCCCGCGCTCTGCCGGAGAACAAACAGGATGTGGAGGAGCAAACACGGGCAATTCCCTGCAATTCGGGCCCTGCTCTTTCCTCCCGAAGGGGGGGAATTGCGTCGAGAGCTTTTGCGTGTTTAAACACACCCCTAATGGTGGCTGAAGGGCTTTACTCCTAAATCAGCTAATTAGTCTTTCCACTTACTGTGGCTGATAAGGATCTTCTTTTACTTTAAAAGATATGATTTCTGTAACAAAAACCTCACCCTTTTTGTTTCTGTTGCTTTTGTTTGCACAGCAAGCAGGTAATTCCCACAAGTGATGGCAGGGTTACACCTTCTAAAAGCAGCAGGTGAAGTTTTGGGGTATTTTTCACACAAAAAAAATTATAGGAATCAAAAGCTTTTTTTTAATAAGACTTGATAAAATGAACATTCCTGATTTCCCAGTTACCAGAGCAAGGGCAGAGAGTCCTGCCAGCCCCATGGGGGCTTGGGGGAATAAATATTTAATATTTCTATTGCATAAAAAACACTCACAAAACTTCTGCCTTCTCTTTTTTTCATTCCTGAATTATCTGTGTGAAACAATGAGGAGACACATCACTGTTTTTCAAGCTCACCTTTTCTTACTTAAGATACAGAAGAAAGTAAAAGAATATTTTTTTAATTGAGGGCATTTAATAAATTAGTGGACAAACTGCTTAAACTGCTGACACCTTTTGACAGGGAAGTGCAGCTGTTTTTCTGAGAAGGCAGACTCGGTTGTTGCTCAGCACAAAGCCAGTTTACACACACCAGGAGGTAAATGCTTATTTGGCCACAGATGATGTAACTCAAGTCGAATTTGCTTCTTTCTCCACGTCATCATCGTCGTCAACAACCTGAAATCAAACCCAGAAGTGGTTTGGTTTAGGTAAACAGTTTAAACTCGCAGGATTTATTGCCTCCAACCCCTGCTGGGCCCGAGAGGAACAGCGTTTATCCACAATGAGCACGGGAAGCTGCCAGCCAAAATGCCAGGAGGAAACATGGCTGGAACAACAGGAGCTGGTCAGGTTCCCACAAAGGCTGGAAAACAGCCCCTGCAGGTATGGGACATTTCAGCAGAAAGCAAAGCAATCTGCATTTCAGGGACAGCAGCTTGTTGGGGTTTATCACACAAAGTCACCAAAGCACTTGGGTAACAGAGTCCCCAGATCTGGGGAGATGGGCCAGGCAGTAGAGGAGGGACATGGGCATGTTGGACAGAGTCCAGCAAGGGCACACAGCCCTCAGCCTGCTGCCAGCACCACGAGGGACAGGCTGCCACGAGGGACAGGCTGCTCAGGGCACCCAGCAGCACCCACAGACACCCAGAGGCACCCAGTGGCACCCACTAACACCCAGCAGCACCCAGGGGCACCCAGAGGTACCCATGAACACCCAGAGGCACCCAGAGGCACCCAAGGGCACCCAGAGCCACCCAGAGGCACCCAAGGGCACCCACTAACACCCACTAACACCCAGAGCCACCCAGAGGCACCCAGAGGCACCCACTAACACCCAGAGCCACCCAGGGGCACCCAGGGGCATCCACTAACACCCAGAGCCACCCAGGGGCACCCAGGGGCACCCAGAGCCACCCAGGGGCACCCAGAGGCACCCAGGGGCACCCACTAACACCCAGAGCCACCCAGAGGCACCCAGGGGCACCCACTAACACCTAGAGCCACCCAGGGGCACCCAGGGGCATCCACTAACACCCAGGGGCACCCATTAACACCCAGAGGCACCCAGGGGCACCCACTAACACCCAGAGCCACCCAGAGGCACCCAAGGGCACCCACTAACACCCATTAACACCCAGAGCCACCCAGGGGCACCCACTAACACCCAGAGCCACCCAGGGGCACCCAGGGGCATCCACTAACACCCAGGGACACCCACTAACACCCAGAGGCACCCAGGGGCACCCACTAACACCCAGAGCCACCCAGGGGCATCCACTAACACCCAGAGCCACCCAGGGGCACCCAGAGCCACCCAGGGGCACCCAGAGGCACCCACTAACACCCAGAGGCACCCAGGGGCACCCACTAACACCCAGAGGCACCCAGGGGCACCCACTAACACCTAGAGCCACCCAGGGGCACCCAGGGGCATCCACTAACACCCAGGGGCACCCATTAACACCCAGAGGCACTCAGGGGCACCCACTAACACCCAGAGCCACCCAGAGACACCCAAGAGCACCCACTAACACCCACTAACACCCAGAGCCACCCAGAGGCACCCAGGGGCACCCACTAACACCCAGAGCCACCCAGGGGCACCCAGGGGCACCCACTAAAACCCAGGGACACCCACTAACACCCAGAGGCACCCAGGGGCACCCACTAACACCCAGAGCCACCCAGAGGCACCCAAGGGCACCCACTAACACCCAGAGCCACCCAGGGGCACCCAGGGGCATCCACTAACACCCAGGGACACCCACTAACACCCAGAGGCACCCAGGGGCACCCACTAACACCCAGGGGCACCCACTAACACCCAGGGGCACCCAGGGGCACCCAGGGGCACCCACTAACACCCAGAGCCACCCAGAGGCACCCAGGGGCACCCAGAGGCACCCACTAACACCCAGAGCCACCCAGAGGCACCCAGGGGCACCCACTAACACCCAGAGGCACCCACTAACACCCAGAGCCACCCAGAGGCACCCACTAACACCCAGAGCCACCCAGAGGCACCCAGGGGCACCCACTAACACCCAGAGGCACCCACTAACACCCAGAGGCACCCAGCAGCACCCAGGCGCACCCAGTAGCACTCAGAGATACCCAGAGGCACCCAGGGGCGCCCAGGGGCACCCAGCATCACTCAGAGATACCCAGGGGCACCCAGGGCACCCAGCAGGACCCAGTGGCACCCAGGGGCACCTAGCAACACCCAGGGGCACCCATAGGCACCCAGCAGCACCAGGCTCCTGGGCTGCAAGGCTGCTCCCCAGCCAGGCAGTCCCAGCACGGGGCTGGACAGGGCTCTGCAGGGTCCCACAGCCTTGGCCAAGATGCAGCTTCTGCCTCGGAAAACCTGACCTGGAAACCTACACTGATACATCCCATTCTTTCCCTGAAGTGCCAACCTGTGCAGGTTGGAAGGGGACAAAGAGCTCCATTCCCACTGACAAGGAAACAGTCAGAGCCTGCCCAGCCCACCTGCTCCACACCCTCCACCTCAGGGATGTAGAACTGCAGCATGTTCTGGATGCCGTTCTTGAGGGTGATGATGGAGCTGGGACAGCTGGTGCACGAGCCCTGCAGCTTCAGCTGCACAATCCCATCCTCAAAGCCCTTGTAGATGACATCACCACCATCCTCCTGCACTGTGGGCCTGCAGGGACACAAGGCTCAGTTTAACAAGCAAGTACAGCTGAAATAGGAGCACAAGTGCTGTGGGGAGAGGCTGAGGGAGCTGGGGGTGTTCAGCCTGGAGAAGAGGAGGCTCAGAGGTGACCTCAGCACTGTCTGGAACTGCCTGAAGGGAAGTTGTGGCCAGGTGGGGGTTGGTCTCTTCTCCCAGGCACTCAGCAATAGGACAAGGGGGCACGATGGGCTCAAGCTCTGCCAGGGGAAATTGAAGTTGGAGAGCAGAAAGAAATTCTTTGCAGAGAGAGTGCTCAGGGATTGGAATGGGCTGCCCAGAGAGGGGGTGGATTCCCCATCCCTGGAGGGTTTGAAACTGAGCTTGGCCGTGGCACTGAGTGCCATGATCTGGTAAAGGGACTGGAGTTGGACCAAGGGTTGGACTTGATGATCTCAGAGGGCTTTTCCAACCCAATCCATTCTGTGATTCTGTTGATGTGGCACTGAGGGAGAATCCACCATGTCTACATCCAACCCCACTGTGAGAATCCACCATGTCTTGATCCAACCCCACTGTGAGAATCCACCACATCTTGATCCAACCCCACTGTGAGAATCCACCATGTCTTGATCCAACCCCACTGTGAGAATCCACCATGTCTTGATCCAACCCCACTGTGATCACCAGCCCAGGGCACGGAGTGCCCTGGGCTGGTGATCACAGTGGGGTTGGATCAAAGGTTGGACTTGATGATCTTGGAGGGCTTTTTCAACCCAATCCATTCTGTGATTCTATGGATCCTTCCAGAAACCTTTAGTAAAGCCAAATTTAACACACACAAAAACTGTCACGATACAGTAACTAAATCCCTTTCTCTACAACCACCTGGTTCCCACTCCCAACCCCTCCTACTTTGCTGGGCTCTCTCATGTTGACAGAAAGTATTTTTCCAGAGGACATTACAGAAATTATTTCTGCAGTGAGTGCAGCTGTGGATGAAGGAATCTCTGACATTTCAGGGGAGGGGGAAAATAAACCCCTTGGAGCAGAGCTTGCTGCAGCCTGCACAGACACCCTGAGGCCCTGCCCACACGCAGGAGCTGCCCCAGTTCTTGCCAGCACAGCTGGGTGTGTCCCTGTCCCTGTCCCTGTCCCTGTCCCCACGGGATGCCTGTGCAGCTGCCACCTGTGATAAGGAGTCCTGAAGTCCTTGCATAAATAAATATGGAGTTCTGCACAATTCACACAGGCCATGGGAGAGCTCTGACTCAAAAAGCTCCATCCTGCTGAGGGGTGGAGGGGCCAGCCCTGATAAGCCCCCCCAGTGGCACTGGCATTTCTGCAGCCTGCCCTCCCCTGCCAGCCACAAATGCCCAGCACTGTAGCTGGGTCCCCATAGCAACATTTTCCAGACCAAGCTCAAACCAGCAAGTAACTCTAACAGAAGCTCTTTATTCTGATTTCCAAAATAAACTCCTTGAGAAGGACAGTCCTAAGAGAAAAATCCATGAACCTGACACATTTATTAACCCACCACAGCAAATTATCTCCATTCCAGAAAGCCAGAAGGTCCTGATTAAAAATTCCACTTTCCTTTTTTGAATTAGTTTTAACACACTACAGGACCTTTCAGATTGACATTCCCTCCATCCTGCACCTTCTGACAACCTCTTTGCATATTATTTTTGGTGCACTGGACAATAAATGCTCTGTGTGTATCCCTGTGAACTGCCCTGCTATGAAATGGAGACCCAGCACTGCTGAGATTCCCAGCAACAGTTTCTTGGTCCACCAAGGGGGCACAGGGGAAAGAAATGACAGAAAAAGGTAAGAAAACCAAAAATTTGAGCAGAAATTCTGTGCCTGTTACAAAAACCAGGGACTGACATATCCAGGGAGCTCAACCAACCAGGTACCCAGCACAGGAAGGGCCTCCTGAATGTTGCTGTCCCAGTTTTAGGGAACATTATACTGGTTTGAACACTTGGTATGTGTGTTTGGCAAACATGTTCCAGATTATTGCTGTTTTATTTCCTCTTTCAGGAAAATTAACCAGCACCACGTGTCAGCTCTGAGATAACCACATTTTTAAACTGGTATCACTTTAAATGCAGCATCTAAAAAAAAATATATATATAAAAAGGGCTGAGTTCATAATAATTTCTGTGATTCTGACCCACAAACAAGTTTCTGGTTCCTGCAGTTTGTCAGATATTGTATCAGATATCACAGCTCCATAAACACAGCAGACATTTTCTCCTCCATGTGAAATGTCAAGTTGCTTCTTCCTTTCAGTTCATTTGGAAGGCAATTAATGAGCACAAAAATACACTGCAGGTAAACAAAGGGATCCACAGCCACTCTTGGGACTTTGGTACCACCAGTTTCTAAACTCAAGCCCCAATAAAACCACAACAGAGTGCAAGGAACAAAATCCACTGAAGCCCAGAGAGAGAAACCAACAGGGAAATGTTCCTTTGGAGTATGGTAAGAGAGTGGAAACTATGGAGGGATCCTTGGGAGGGAAGGAGAAGAAAAAAGTAAGACAGATATTAACACAGAGAGGAGAGAAGTGCCTCTTAAAGCAAAGCTGGTGCAGTTTGCACCATTCAAACTGGCTGGGGTAAGGCCAGTGCCCTGTTCCAGTCCCAGCAACGAGGACTCAGCTCAGCACCCTCTGATTAGTCAGAACATCAAACCCAGCCTTAATTAAACTGCACTCTCAGCCCTGGCCAGTCCTGCTCCTCAAAGCCCCTGAGATGCAGGGCCAGGAAGTCACACACACCCCCCAGAACAACCCACTGCTCCCTAAATCCACCCAAATCCCCAGACTATCCCACTCACCCAACTTTGCCCTGTTTACCTTATCCTTGTGTCCAGCAGCTCCTTAATCATCAGCACAACTTCATCATCTTCCTCTGATGCCGCTTGGGAGAAGGGAAATGTGCAGGTCAGAACTCTGAGAGGATTCCAGTGGGATTGTAACCCTGGGTATCCATGGATTCCAGTGGGATTGTAACCCTGGATATCCATGGATTCCAGCGGGATTGTAACCCTGGATATCCATGGATTCCAGTGGGATTGTAACCCTGGGTATCCATGGATTCCAGCGGGATTGTAACCCTGGATATCCATGGATTCCAGTGGGATTGTAACCCTGGATATCCATGGATTCCAGTGGGATTGTAACCCTGGATATCCATGGATTCCAGCAGGATTGGAACCCTGGATATCCATGGATTCCAGTTGGATTGTAACCCTGGATAAGCCATGGATTCCAGCAGGATTGTAACCCTGGGTATCCATGGATTCCAGTAGGATTCCTAACCCTGGATATCCATGGATTCCAGCAGGATTGTAACCCTGGATATCCATGGATTCCAGCAGGATTGTAACCCTAGATATCCAGGAACTCCAGTAGGATTGTAACCCTGGATATCCATGGATTCCAGTGGGATTGTATCCCTGGATAAGCCATGGATTCCAGTGGGATTGTAACCCTGGATATCCATGGATTCCAGCAGGATTGGAACCCTGGATATCCAGGAACTCCAGTACGATTGTAACCCTGGATATCCATGGATTCCAGTAGCATTCCTAACCCTGGATATCCAGGAACTCCAGTAGGACCAAATTCAGAAGCAAATTCAGACATAACAAGCAGGGGGCAATTCAATTATCGTAATTTTCCCCGCAACACTGAAAACAATTTTAAGTTGCTGAGTTGCAACTGAGAAAATAAAAGGCAAACTACTGCCCTTGAGTGAAACTGGGAGTTAGTGCTACTTTCTGTTGCAGTTTTTGTTCATTTCAGACCATAAACCCATCATTTAGGCACTGTCATTAAGCCTGAGCACTCTTTTTTTTTAATTTAAGGACAGAAATAAAACCCTGGACACTCTTTATGGAGAGAAATAAACCCCTCTGTGGGTTCTCATACAAAAAGCTCATGCAGGAACACCCCAGAGCTTTCTAAGCTTGGCCTCAGTACTTGCAAAACCATTTCTGCCCCTGTGGGGTAACAGAACAGAGCACAAACTACCAGGACACCCAGCTCAGCTTGAGCAGGTTTTATTGAAATTTAAATTTAAATTTAAATTTAAATTTAAATTCTCCTGCTTGCTTTTCTGAAGGAGGATCTTCTGGATGTCCCAAACCCAAAGGCAGCCCTGGCCTCTTGCTGGAGTTTCCTTTACCTGTATCTGCCCTGGGTGCCTCATCAGTGACTACGGGTAAACCAGAGGCAAAGAAATCCATTATAGCTGCATAAATATCTGGTTTCAGTAAGTTCCAATCCAGGTCTTCACTCTCCTGTGAGAATTAAAAGGAAAGAAAAATAGGAAGAATGAAAAGAGGGTAAGAATAGCTGCCTCCTGATAATCAATTACACAGAGGTGCTTCTTACACTGACAATACCCTGATGGACCCTCGTGTCTGACACGTGGTTTGAGCTCAGCTTTGCCAAAGAAGTTTCGTAGGAGTGGATTTATTAGACAAAAAATGGTCTCTTGCTTGCAAGCCAAGTGCCATAAAAGGGGTGGCAGTCTCCTAAATCCTGTCTCAGAGCCTCAGGTTATCCAATCTCATTCCCTGACCTGCCCTTGCTCTCCACACAGCCAGGGCTGCCCAGATAACCCCTTATCTCCCTGGCACGAGCTCCACGCCTTGAGCAAACACCAGAGGCCCTGCCAGGGCCCTGCCAGGTTCCCATCCTGGTCCTGTGTCACCAGGAGCTGTTCCCCAGCCCCATCCCTGCTCCACTCAGAGCAGCTTCCAGGCTGGCCTGTGCACAGGCCCTCAGCTGTCACAGCCAAGATCAAAGAACCTGCTCCACTGCTCAGCCACAAAGTATTTTCCTTGATATCCCAGACACTCCTCTGGAATGTCCACCTTGCACATCCAAGGGCTGCTGGACCTGCTCTGGGGCCATTTCCAGACAGCTCAGCTTTCAGAGCAGCTGCATCTCTGCTCTGCTCACCTTGGTGATTGTGATGAAGTCTGGTCCAAAGAAAACACTTTTAACTCCTTCAATCCTGAATAACTGTCTGTTAAGGGAACAAAAAGAAAAGCAAACATGCACTTACATGTCAGGCAAACTCAAGATTTATATAAGCTGGCACAGAAGTTCTAGAATACACCTCTAGACAAAAAAAAGCATTAAACACAGAGAAACTCCAGTTACCTCACCCACAGTCAGGAAGAGCCCAGAGGTCCTGCTGGGAAGCAGCATAAGGAATAAACTGATCACACCCTGCAGGGCTCTCCATAAGATGTGGCAAAGAGTTACTCTCTCTCCACTTCTCTGGAGACAAAATTATATTGTGTATATTAAAGGGTCTTTGCTCAGCACCAAACCCAGGAGGCCCCTGTTGTTTCAGGCAGGACTTGTGCAAATACAAGGAAAGCTCCTTATGGGAGGAAGAGATGAGATATTCTCCTGAAAGACTGCAGAATATCAAAAATGCAATAAATGAAGGAATTGGAAATCTTATCACAAAGACACGTGGTGGAAAATGACAAAAGGGGTTCCACAACAGCCACTTGAAAGAATTTCTGCACATGGGACAGTTGGGTGTTCACAGCACTAAACCAACAGCATTTTGAAGTTACTTTAACCACGAAATTATGCAAGTGCATCAAACCCTCTGAGATCAATTAAACAATTCTGTCCCCTCCCTCCCCTTCAGGCAACATTTATTAATTCTTTGGAAAATTAATATTGCCTTTAAAATAAATGAGCATTGCATTTACAAAGCAGGTGATCTGGGGTTTAACCACACACATGGCAGGCAGTTTCTGCCCTGAACCTGCACAGTGCACCCCCCTAAGCTGCTCTCCTCATGCACATCAGTAATCTTGGATTAAAATGTCTATTTGCAGATCTCTGACAACAAAAAGCCACTTTCTGACAGGCCATTTCATTCTGCAGCCTGATGCACTTGGGCATAATGAGATCCTCCAGTTTCAGCCTTCTGCTCACACCTTCTGATGGCCCCAGAAACCTCTCACGTTGGATTTATGGCTTCAAGTCACAGAGCTTTGCTTGCAAAGATCCTCTGTGCTCTCAAACAGCCCTGCAAGAGGCCCTTGGCAACATCAGAGCTGCCTGTGTGACAACCACACAGCTCCTGGAGGGAATGCCACGTCCCACAGCTCCGTGTGTCACACACAAACCTTCCAACACACAAAAACATGCCTTGGGTGGGTGACCTGCTGTGGCACTGAGTCCATCCTCACCAGGGAGGGAGTGTCGACCTGCTGGAAGGCAGGAGGGCTCTGCAGAGGGATATGGATGGACTTGAGGGATGGGCTGATTCCAATGGGATGGAGTTCAACAAGGCCAAGTGCAGGTCCTGCCCTTTGGCCACCCCAAGCCCCTGCAGCGCTCCAGGCTGGGCACAGAGTGGCTGGAGAGCAGCCAGGCAGAGGGACCTGGGGGGACTGAGGGACAGGAAGCTCAACAGGAGCCACCAGTGTGCCCAGGTGGCCAAGAAGGCCAAGGGGATCCTGGCCTGGATCCAAACTAGCGTGGCCAGCAGGCCCAGGGCAGTGACCCTTCCCCTGGACTCTGCCTTGGGGAGGCCACACCTTGAGTGTTGTGTTCAGTTCTGGGCCCCTCAGTTGAGGCAAGAGATTGAGGGGCTGGAGCGGGGCCAGAGAAGAGCAACGAGGCTGGAGAAGGGACTGGATGTGGCACTGAGTGTCCTCTGAAACACCTCCAGGGACAGAGAATCCACCATGTCTTGATCCAACCCCACTGTGATCACCAGCCCAGGGCACAGAGTGCCAGAGTGATCCCAGTGGGGTTGGATCAAGGGTTGGATTTGACGATCTCAGAGGTCTCTTCCAACCCAAGTGAGAAGAGCAACGAGGCTGGAGAAGGGACTGGAGCACAAGTGCTGTGGGGAGAGGCTGAGGGAGCTGGGGGTGTTCAGCCTGGAGAAGAGGAGGCTCAGAGGTGACCTCAGCACCGTCTGGAACTCCCTGAAGGGAAGTTGTGGCCAGGTGGGGGTTGGTCTCTTCTCCCAGGCACTCAGCAATAGGACAAGGGGGCACGATGGGCTCAAGCTCTGCCAGGGGAAATTGAAGTTGGAGAGCAGAAAGAAATTCTTTGCAGAGAGAGTGCTCAGGGATTGGAATGGGCTGCCCAGAGAGGGGGTGGATTCCCCATCCCTGGAGGGTTTGAACCTGAGCTTGGCCGTGGCACTGAGTGCCATGATCTGGTAAAGGGACTGGAGTTGGACCAAGGGTTGGACTTGATGATCTGGGAGGGCTTTTCCAACCCAATCCATTCTGTGATTCTGTGGATGTGGCACTGAGGGAGAATCCACCATGTCTACATCCAACCCCACTGTGAGAATCCACCACATCTTGATCCAACCCTACTGTGATCACCAGCCCAGGGCACAGAGTGCCCTGGGCTGGTGATCACAGTGGGGTTGGATCAAAGGTTGGACTTGATGATCTGGGAGGGCTTTTCCAACCCAATCCATTCTATGATTCTGATTTCTGGATCTCAGTCCCAAACTGAAGCCTCTCCACCCACAGAACACCAATTTTATTCTCAGGGTGATGTGAAATCAATGATACACTTGCACAGTGGATGCTTCCCAACATTCCCAGACACTTGTGATGGGGCTCCAAACCCTTCCATATCAAGGTGATGTGAATCAAGCTTGTGCTCAGTGATTCTTATTCCAGATTATTCATTTTGGTACTGAAAGTTGCACTCCCAGGGACCTGTCACAGATCCAGCCCCAAAAGGGGGGCAAACCTGGCCTTGCTCTGAGTGAAGCACAAACCTTTTGAAGTTCAGGGAAGCCCCAACAGCTTCCAAAAGGTTTATTTCATTTATTTCATGGTGTTTGGGGGTTATTCACAGCCTGGTTCCCAATTTTGGAAAGTTACATGATTTCCAAGTTATTATTTGAATTGAGAGTGTTCTGAAGGGAATGAACTTGTGAAATGGGGGTCAGAGTTCTCACTGGTGATGCAGCAACTGCTCCCAAACACTCATTTGTGACACCTCTCAGTGCAGTGGCATAAACCAGACAGAGCCTTGGGGAGCACAGACAAACTTCAGCAACAACAGCTTTAACCTTTAGCACAAGCAAAGCAGCACCAAACCCTCAAATCCAACCCAGCTGCTTCTAAAGAGGAGCAGGAAGTTGTGCTTTGAAGCATCAGGTGCAGACACAGAGCCCACCCCAAGCCCCAAACCAACCATGAGGAGTTCAGCAATACCTTGCTAAAGGTGAGCAAAACGCTGCAGCTGGTGTGGAGAACTCCATGGTCCTTGACTCCAGCACTTCCTTCCCTGGAATAAACTTCAGGCTGTTTGGATTTGGTGTGTCCTGAGTTTGAATAAACATGCCTCTCACTGGAAATACAAAAACAAGGGAGAAAAATGATATAACCCAGCCTAAGGAGCTTCCATGAGAGTCAGGTCCTGATGCCTCAGCAAGCCCAGGGTGCTCAAAGCACTCTCAGTTTTGCCAACTCTCTCCTGGGCATGCACATGATTTATGGGGTCAGGTTTTATCTTATTTTTCAGCACTATAAAAAAGAAAACCAAATGCAACAATAATTACAGTGAAGCAGACCCTGCTTAGACTTTCCACAGGGTGAAAAAAATAACTGTGAGCCACCACTTACCCTCCAGAAACTAAACTGGCCAAGCCATTTATGATAAAACTCGTTACAATTCACTGGCAAAGTTCTTTAAAAGATACATTTTTACTGAAGTTCCTTTCCTGGCTCTGGCTGTCTCTGGGAGAGTGCAAAACCTCCTGATTTTAACTCCAATTTAATACTCTGCATTTAATGGTGCACATTTAATAGTCTTTTCCTGTAGACATGTCCATGCAGCACATGCCTGAGGCTGAACATCAGCTGGGGACAGTCTCTCTCTCTCTCTCTCATTTTCCTGTTTTTTTTCCACATCCAATAGCACAGGGAGATACAAACATGTAGGAAAGAAAAAAGTTTTTTTTCCACATCCAATAGCACAGGGAGATACAAACATGTAGGAAAGAAAAACGTTTTTTTCCACATCCAATAGCACAGGGAGATACAAACATGTAGGAAAGAAAAACGTTTTTTTTCCACATCCAATAGCACAGGGAGATACAAACATGTAGGAAAGAAAAAAGTGCATTTTAAACCCAGGAACCTTTAGGAGCTAATATTGATAAATTATCCTTGCTAAACAAGCTCACATGGTGTTAGAAAACGTGCCTAGGAGGATTTAAGGTAATACAAAGAGCTGAAATTTTCATTTTTGCAGAGTGCCATTTGCTCTTGACTCCCTGGTATTAAATAACAAATCCCACTTTTCATGAACTGCCAGATTGTTGCCTCGTGTGTCTGTCATGTGACAATGCTTGAAATATTCAAAGGTAAACATGCACACACTGCATTGTTTATGTTTTTCTAAAGGAAAAAGCCACAAACTTCGGATGGAAACAGTTTGAACATGAATATTCCTGATGGAGCAAACAGCAGGATTATCCCTGGGGATGGGAGAACTGGGGATCTTCATCCAGATCCCACCCAGCAGAACCTGGATGTGTAACAAACAGCAAAAGCAGCACTGCCCCAGCTGAGACTGGACTCTCTGAACCAAAATTAGAGAGAGTTGTGCCTGAGCAGACTCATTTCAGTGACATTCCACCTGTGAGGAGCTCCATGCAAGAGCACCTGCACAATCTTTCAGTCTCCAAACCTCTCAGGCAGCTGCAGAGCCACAAAGGTTTCTGTGGTGCAAGTTATTTATATTTTTCCTCCTCTCCTGAGCTCTGCAGTCTAATCAAAGATGGCACAAGATCCTCCAACGTGGCTTTTCCAGGGTGACACCAAACTGTGGATAATATTAATGGGAATGCTGTTGATGCACACACATGGGTGCATGTTCAGGGGGTGGAAATCAAAATAAAGGTGGAAAGCTGCCCTTGCAGCCTGCCCAGGTTCTGCTGGAGGCTCAGCAGGGTCACCTGGCAGAGTGAGGAGCAGCACAGAGTCTTTCCCCATGGACACTTTCACACCGAGACAGGAGACAAATTAAGAAGTGCAGCAAAGCCCAAATAATATTTGGCATTAACAAAGCCTTGGCAGCTGAATATCCAGGAAAACCTGTGTAAGCAGCACAGAGGGAGGCTCCACATCTCCCTGCATGAAAACCCACCCAGGAACTGGCACCTCACGGGGGTTTCAGAAGGAACAGCAAACCCTCAGCACTGCCAGGAGACACAGACCCTCCCCCCTGCTCGTTTGTTTGGGGCCTTTATTTACCTGCACGAGGCCACTCTGCAGAGGGAAGGGATGGGTTCTTTTGAAGGAGTTGGTGGAAAGGCTGTCGAGTTGTCCACTTATGATCTTGTAACAGCATCTGACAGAACCTGGAGAAAAATAACTGTACTAATGATTTCCAAGTTACCCATTTTTTGCACTGCCCCACTGAAAGGGTGTTTCACATGTTTTTAGCAACCCCAGGACTCAGCAAGACACACCTGCCTTAAACCTCTCAGGTAGCACAGTGACCTTGCAGGCTGGATCACAAAACATCCCTTTCTGCCTTTTTCAGTGCTCCCTCTCTCTCATTTCATAACACAACAGCCATAACTCTCCAATTTTAGCCATCCAAGGATTAACCTGCACTCCTGCAGCCCCCAAAACCAGGCAGATCACCTGAGCTACCCATCAGAGGAGAGGAGAATCACCCCAAGGGAGCTCTGGTCTTTCTTTTAACAGTCAAAATCTCACTTGGACTAAAAACCTCATTTTCAGAGGATTTCAGGCAATCCAACCCCAAGCACCAAGGCCAGAATTTGCTCCTGTACTCTGTGGGTTTAGCTGGCCAGGCCTAAGGGGGTTTGATATGCAGGGAGATCACAACTCTCAGAAGGTGCAAGACAGGCTAAAAAAGTAACCCCGTGGCTGCTCTTACAGCAACAATTCTCCTAAAAAAACCAGCAGGACAGCACTTGGGTGAAAGATAAAAACTCAGTTAGTAACACACACCAAGCCATACTTCAACCTTGGCCACCTCTCTGGATTTATTCTCTCCAGGGAATAAAGAAATCCAGTATATTCCTGTAAAAGTCTGTCCCAGAATGAAACCAGAGCAGTTAAATGGCCATATTGGCCATGGAACTTGCACCAGCAGTCAGAGCAAGGATGGAAGTTAAAGGGGGAGAGCAGAGAGGAAAAAATTAAAAACATTAAGAGGAATAGCAAGGTGGGTGTTGGAGTAACAAGGCTCCCTTTCCCAGGTGTCAGTACCTGCTTGCACACCTGATTTCTGTCACTGTGCACAGCAACAGCATCAAAGCAAACCTCAGGAAATGAAACCCAAACTTGTGTCACAGAGGAATTACTACGTGCTGAGGATTGATTATTATCTGGTTTCTTTCCTGCTCATCAGGCACAGATGAGGGGAAAGCAGGTAAATTAAGTACAAATCATGTGCAGGGGCTGTTCTAAGAGGAGGCTGGTTCTCTTGGGGGTCAGAACACCAGCACTGCAGAGGCCCAGACTCCTCCAACATGAACAGGTGAAATGCTCTGCCTCACGACATGAACATCCCTGCTGCAAATGGGGGAGAAGTGAACACAGAAAAGGCCTAAATCGTGCTGTTTACTGATCTTTGTGGTCTTGAGAGCAGGTAGAGACCACACCAGGGCATGTGAGGAAGGTCCCTCAGAGAAGAGTTCTCTTTTCTCCCTTTAGGTTTGGGCAATGATGATTATACCCCATTTTAGTGCTGAGTTACAGGGGTGTGCCCAGCACTTCGGGGCACTCTGAATTCCCCCTTATTCCCTGATCTTTAGCAACTAGTGGGGGGAATGTCCTCTTGTTCCAAGGATACAGATATGGGGGCATCAACCACTGCTCACTGAGTGATCCTGAGCACACCTGGGGGTGAGGAATCACTCCTGGGAGCACCTGTGGGGGGAATTGCCCCTCCCTGTGGCATCCTGAGTGGGTGTGGGGGGAATTGCCCCTCCCTGTGGGATCCTCAGTGGGTGTGGGGGGAATTGCCCCTCCCTGTGGGATCCTGAGTGGGGGGAATTGCCCCTCCCTGTGACATCCTGAGTGGGTGTGGGGGGAATTGCCCCTCCCTGTGACATCCTGAGTGGGTGTGGGGGGAATTGCCCCTCACTGTGGGATCCTAAACAGGAATAGGGGGAATTACCCCTCACTGTGGGATCCTAAGCAGGAATGTGGGGAATTATCCCTCACTGTGGGATCCTAAACAGGAATATGAGGAATTACCTCTCACTGAGGAGTCCTAAATAGGAATATGAGGAATTGTCCCTCCTGTGGTATCCTAAACAGGAATAGGGGGAATTACCCCTCACTGAGGAGCCCTAAATAGGAATTTGAGGAAATACCCCCTCCCTGTGGGATCCTGCCCAGCAGTGTAAGGAATGACCCTCACTGCGGTGCCCTGAGCGGTGTGCGGAGCCCTCTCAGGCCCCGCCGGGCTGAGCCCCCTCCGGGGACGGCCCTCAGCACCCGCGTGTCGCGGAGAACTAAAAAACATCCCCCTTCATGCCCGCGTGGGAGAAAAGCAACACCCCTCAGCCCCATCCCCCGGCCTGGGGCGGGGAGGGGAAGAGCGAGGAGCGGCGGGGGCGGAGGTGGCAGTGGGCGGGGAGGAGGCGAGCCCTCCGGGAAGGAAGCGTGCCGGGGCTGCTGCGGGGTTGCCACAGAGGGGGAGCCACGGAGGGGGCCGCAGAGAGGTTGCCACAGAGGGGGAGCCACGGAGGGGGCCGCAGAGAGGCCGCAGAGGGGCCCCACGGTACCTACCGCCGGGCCGGCCCCGCCGCCGCCCTCAGCCGCGCCGCCGCCATCTTGGCGTCCTCGGGCCCTTCCCGCCGCTCGGCAGCGCCCCCTGGCGGCGGCGGCGCCATGGCCGTTCCTGAGGGGAAAGTGGCGGGAACGGGGAATGGCTGAGGGGAATGGGAACGGGGAACCGGGAATGGGAACGGGGAACCGGGAATGGGAACGGGGAATGCCTGAGGGGAAAGGGAACAGGGAATGGGAACGGGGAACAGGGAACGGGGAATGGGAACCGGGAATGCCTGAGGGGAATGGGAACCGGGATGGCTGAGGGAAAGGGAATCTGGAAAGGGAACTGGGAATGGGAACAGGGAAAGGGAACTGGGAATGGGAACCGGGAATGCCTGAGGGGGAAGGGAACGGGGAATGGGAACTGGGAATGGCCATGGGGAAAGGGAACCAGGAATGGGAACTGGGAATGGGAACGGGGAATGGCTGAGGGGAATGGGAACCGGGAAAGGGAACCAGGAATGGCCATGGGGAAAGGGAACTGGAAATGGCCAAAGGGAAAGGGAACCAGGAATGGCTGAGGGTTGGGAGAGACCCCTGAGATCATCCAGCCCAACCCTTGATCCAACCCCACTGTGATCACCAGCCCAGGGCACAGAGTGGATTCTCACAGTAGGGTTGGATCAAGACATGGTGGATTCTCACAGTGGGGTTGGATCAAGACGTGGTGGATTCTCACTCAGTGCCACATCCAGTCTCACCTTAAACACCTCCAGGGATGGAGAATCCACCCCCTCTCTGGGCAGCCCATTCCAAGGCCTGACCACCCTCTCTGCAAAAATTCCCTCCCCATATCCAACCCAAACCTGCCCTGGCACAGCTTAAGGCCGTGCCCTCTTGTGCCATTGCTGGTTGTGTGGGAGAAGAGCCCAACCCCCCCTGGGTCCAACCTCCTGTCAGGGAGTTCCAGACAGTGCTGAGGTGCCCCCTGAGCCTCCTCTTCTCCAGGCTGAGCCCCCCCAGCTCCCTCAGCCTCTCCCCACAGGGCTGGGGCTCCAGGCCCTTCTCCAGCCTCGTTGCTCTTCTCTGGAATTGCTGCAGCCCCTCAATGTCCTTCCCAACCTGAGGGCCCAGCACTGGGCACAGCACTCGAGGTGTGGCCTCACCAGGGCTGGGCACAGGGGAAGGATTGGCAGTAAGAATCCCCTGAGACTCCATTTGGGAGCATTAATGGTCAAGTATTCTTTTATTGTCACTCCTGTGCCACCCCTTCTTGGCCCAGCATAGCTAGTGTGTACTTAGAATTTATATATACTCACTACTCCTCCTGTAAGGTTCATACAATGTTGATTAGCTCTAAATTCTTCAGAAGTCCTTCTTTGGTCAGCAGTGTCTTCTGGTGGTTGTTTGGTGCCCAGTAACACACAAAAAGCCCTTTTTTCTCCTCCCCCCAATTCTCACAAACCATCCAAACCTGCAAGTTCAGCCCAGCAACCTTCCAGAGCAGCAGGAGTTGGAGGGAATGCTTTTGTTTTGATCCACATGTATTTTCAGATGGAAGCTCTTTGTGCAGGTGCTGATGCTCAGGGGTCTTGAGCAAGAGGAGGAAGAGCCTTGCTGGGGAGGAAGGACACAGGTCTGCAATGTCAGCAATTAAAGAGTTGTGTCTGGGCCATGACTGTGTGTCCCTCCCTTTGATCAGTCCTGCCCATTTTGGACCAGAAAGTCACTGATACCAGTGCCATGATCGCTGCTTGTTCTCTGTTGTACAACCTAAAACTCCAACCAAATTCTCCAAACAAACTCTCAGCCCTTTGTCTCAGCCATTCCTTGCTGGATTTGCTGTCCCTGCACTCACAGAAGGCACCTTTGCCTGGACTTGGCCAAAACCTGTTCCTGGATCCCATCATTCTTCCCCTGCAGATGTGGCCATGGACCATTCCCCTCCCAGCTCCTCCTTGGGGATGGGTTTATTCTGCACCTCCCCTCCTGCAGCAGCAGCTCCTGGGATTGCAGGGAGGGCTCCACTGCTCTGCAGTGCAGATGTCACAGCTGGTTTTCTTTATTTTCTTCCCTGAGCTTTGCAGCCCACCAAAACACACCAACTCCCCCTCAGCCAGGGCTGTAACACCAAATTACAGATATTATTAATGGGGAATGCTGTTAGTGGCACACATGGATGTGTGTTCAAGAGGAGAGAAAATTAAAAAAAAAGAAAATAGAGCAGCTCTGATAATGAAAAGCTTCTCTTTCAGCCTTCCAGGTTCTGCCTGGACAGTCAGCAGTGTCACCTGAGTGTCACCAGCAGCAGCAGCACAGAAGGCAGCACAGTCTCTCCCAATGGACACCAAGAGAGAAATTAAAATTTTGCACTCACAAAGCCACTTGTAAGTCTTGCAGCTGATTGATAAACCCTTCCAAGCAGCTCTCAGGGAGCCCCCACATGTGCCAAGCCCCCAATGTCCAGATGCCCCAGCACTGCATGAAACCCACTGAGGGGCAGCAGCTCTGCAGGGAGGGCTCAGCTGCTCTGGGCTCTTTGGAGCTGCAGCTCTGCCCTGCATGGTGATGCCCATGGGCTTTTTTTATTTTTCATTTTTATAGATTTTAGAAGTACTTTTAACTGTAGTAAAATGTAAATTTAGTGTGCAAGTATTTCTAACAGCTTAAGTTCAATGTTTATACATGCCAACCTCTGCCACTTGTCAGTAGCTCAAGTTCTTTTATTTAGTCTTGTTTAGACTCTCTTCAAGGTAAAGAGATGAAGACTATCAGAAAATCCTGCAGAGACATAAACACGGGGCAGAGTGACCCAGAAATCAGAACACTGGAACCTCCAAGAGCCCTTTGTGTGCTGAGGAAGAGGAGAATGATGAAGGGGAGGTCTCACTGACCCCAGACCCAAATCCTAAGGGGTTGGAACAGGGGTAGGACCAGGGCTGGACAGAGAGATGTGTAAAGTAATGATGGATGGATCATATTATAAAAGCCATGGAAACCAGAGTGTGGGGAACACGTGCATGTCATCCTGGATTCCTGTGGGCCTTCAGCCTGGTACTAAAGGGCTTTTACTTTTTATCTTATCCCACACCAACGTGGCTCAGAGTCCTGCTTTGTTGGGGTCTCTCATGGTATCCATGGGAAGGATTCTCCCTGGATATAAAATCTGGATATAAACTGCAATATCCACTGCTTGAAGCAGCAAGATCAGTTTGACTTCACAGCTGCCACATAAAACAGCAGGGCCAGACCCAGCTGAGCATCTGGGTAGAAAAGAGTCATTAAACCCCAGATTCCCTGAATCCAGCAAAAATATTTGCATGGGGAGGGGAGAAGGAATGCAGAGAGGAGGCAGTGTAGTGCCATCAGATAATGTTTTAATAAAATGTACAGAAGTTTACAAGTCAAAACATTTCTTCATGATTACCAGACACAGATGATCCCACCCAGAGTGCAAAACTGCAGCCCCCTGATGTGCCAGGCTGAGGTGCCTCCAGGGCCACCCATCCCCTCGGTGACAGGGGCAGCTCTGTCCATGTGACACGAGTCCCACTGTGTGTCACAGCCAGCAGGGCCCAGGGACGCTCCCAGCTCTGCCTTGGAGGGATCAGGAGCACTGGATCAGCATTCCCCCTTTCTGGGTGTGCATGAGGGCATTTACCCACCTACAAACAGAAAACACAGACTGTGGTTTGTTTTTGGAAACACTAATGCAGCTGATCCAGGTTTCAGGAATGTGTCTCAGAACTTGAACAAGATTTCCCTGTGGTGCCACTGCTGTAAAAACGCTTTGGAGTCTGTGGTGTGCTGGAAGGGCTTGATTGAACACCACGAGGAACACAAACAAAACAAACAAAAACCCAACAGAAATTCAACTCCCCAACACAAGAGTCTTTGGTGGAAGCTGAGTTAAGGGATTCCCACTTTGGAGTGACTGAGAGTTGAGCAGCTGAGCAGATCTCGCCCCTCTGTGTCCGTGCACGGGTTGGGGGGCACGAGCTCAGCGTCCCCCCCGTGCTCCAGGCAGAGTGTGCACCCCAGGCTGGGCTTCAGGAGCCTCAGTGTGAACTGAACAGCAGCTGTGATGAGAGCTGGGGTGGCTGGAGGGAATGGAGAGGGGGCAAAGCCCCCAAATCCTGCAGCAGCAGAGAGGACACGGGTCCCCCTCAGCGCCGCACCAGCAGCACAGCAGCCAGCACAGGGCCAGGCAATGTCTGTTCTAGGGACAGAAACTCTGATTAACCACTTGGAAAGGACACTTTGAGTGCATTCAGTGGGTGAGGACCAAGAGGCAGTTCCTTGTCCCAGCAGGAATCTGAGATTGTCACAGTGGTCACTGCGAAACCCTCCGGCCTAGGGCAGAGAACAGAGTTCACTACAGCTCCACAGCAGAGAGGAAACCAGTGGCTCTGTTCAGAAAACTGATCCCCAACACTGCACTGAGGCTGTACTAAGCTTCATTAAGATCACTGGTTGTGTGGGAAATAATTAGCATGATTCTTCCCCGTTTTGCCACTCAAACAGCAAGCTTCAGAGGCCATGGAAATGAAATTTCCATTTACAACTCCTCACACTGAGGCTGCAGCAGTGAAAGTGCAGGATTAGGAGGAGCACAGGCTGGGAATGAGAAGGGTATCAGAGTCACAGGCATTGAAATTGAGTTTTCTGCCCATAACCCAAAGTCCCATTACTTTATGAGTCACATGCAGAGATACAAACGAGCTGCCTCCAACCCAAAAGAGATTTAAAACCATTTAAGCACTGGATGTGTCTGGCAGGATTGTGAGCTCTGGGGCACAGTCAGCCTGCAATTTGTGTAAAGTGCTTGAAGGACAAAAAAGCTGCCAAAATGCCAGCTGGAAATTCAGCCTGACCCTGACCTAACAGGGCTGGAAATGAGCCCAGACAGCTCAGTGCACCTTCCCTTGGTCTGAGCAAAAAGGGGACAGGCTGAGACTCCTCCAGCATCAGCCCCGTGGGACCTGGAGGTGGCAAGGACAGAAGCTTCACAGAATTACCCAAAAGCAATTTTTCAAGTTAAAATGAAGGGCAGGAAGGAGAACCTGGATCCAGTGAGCAGAGGGAACGCCTTGAACTCACACAGGGTGTTCACATGTGGTACCAGCAAAGCATCTCCCTGTTCCACAGATTCATCCCACACTGCCAAGGCTTGGCCTCCCTTCCAGCAGCTTCTGAGTGAGTGAACAGCTCGAGGCCAAGAGCAGCCTCCTGGCTCAGCAACACAGGCTGGGCTTGGAACAAATCTGGGCCCTCTCCTTGAATTCACAGTTTGCTGCTCGGTGCCTCTCACTGATCCCATCCAGCAACAGCCAACCTGGGGGTAACATGTATTTAAAACAAAACCCAAACCCAACCACCTTTTGGGTGGATATTTAAACAGAAAACTAAACAACAACAAAACATCATGAACAGCCTCAGCTTTGCTGAATTAACATCTCAAGGGAAACCCAGAAAACTTCATTACAGTACTTCTGTCATCAAGAAGTGGTGCTGGAGGACAGAAAGCCCCTAAACCACCACTGTGCACCAATATTTATTAACTGTGAGTGCAGCAGAGCAGGGCAGAAGGTTCCCAGCTCCACAAGCTCCACCTGACCTGGGCTCAGCAGGTCACTGCTCACCAGGAACTTGCACAAGCTGACGTGGCCTCCCTGCTTTCCAGTAGTCTCTCTCCCCACCCCAGGGCTCTAAAACCTCAGCCCCAGCTCCTCCCTCTTCCCTCCAGGCAATCCCCACATCCAGCAGAACATCTGGCTCATCTCTTGCAGCTGGAGATATTTTGGAAGGGTATTGAATTCAGGGAGGGGAAAGGGAACACAGAGCAGTTGGTAACTCCCACTTGCAGATGGTTTGTAGTCACCTCCCAGCATCAGGGATTTTCCATCCATCCACCCATCCTTCCACCCTTCCACTCATCCATCCATCCATCCATCCATCCATCCATCCATCCATCCATCCATCCATCCATCCATCCATCCATCCCTCCCTCCCTCCCTCCCATCCATCCATCCATCCATCCATCCATCCATCCATCCATCCATCCATCCCTCCACCCATCCCTCCATCCCTCCATCCATCCATCCACCCATCCCTCCACCCATCCATCCATCCATCCATCCATCCATCCATCCATCCATCCATCCATCCACCCATTCACCCATCCATCCATCCATCCATCCATCCATCCATCCATCCATCCATCCATCCATCCATCCATCCATCCATCCCTCCACCCACCCATCCATCCATCCATCCATCCATCCACCCACCCATCCATCCATCCATCCATCCATCCATCCATCCATCCATCCATCCATCCATCCATCCATCCATCCATCCATCCATCCATCCATCCATCCATCCCTCCCTCCCATTGTGCTGTTGGGGTGACAGGTCAGCAGTGACTCTGCCCCACCCTGTGCAGTTTCCTGCTTTTCTGCAGCCTCCACACACATCCCAACTGTGCCTCCTGCATTCCCTTCCCAGCCATTGCTTGGACATCAGGCAGAGCCCTGTGCTGGAGGTGCTCTCATGGTTTTTCCCTCACCAAACTACACCCAACCCCACTTTCAGCTGCAGCAGCTCTCCCAGGTGTGGCTCCAGTGAGGCAGGAGGAGCCACAGCTGATCCTTCCCTCTCTCCAAGGGACACTTCTCCAGGGACCCTTCTCACAGGACCTGCTCTCTGAGCACAAACACATCAGGAAGTGCACAGGGAGGAACCTGCTCTCTACACACAGCCAGTCCCAACCTCAGAGACCAACCCACAGCTCCAGCAAGTCCCCTGCAAACACCCAAAGACCCACAAACTCACCGTGGGGGACCCCCAAACACAAAATATGGCCTTTCCCCTCAGCACAAGGCTCCAGCTTGGACTGGGATCCCACAGAGCCCTGATGTGAGGGCCAGTCCACGCTCACAAGCAGCCTTTGCAGGCCAGGAATGGCAGATCCAGGACAACTCAGGCAATCAGGAATTTTGCAGAATAAATCTGGGGGGGTTTCACTTCTCTGTGAGTTACACCAGTGAGAAGAGCAGGAGCACGGCCTGCTTGGGGGGGATTCTTCCTCTGGACACTCTGACTGGTCACACCACAAGCACTTGTCCTTCTCTTTGGGATTAGGAAGGAAAACATAATCCTTCAGAAGGAGAGTGAATGGATTTTGTTTAAGTTCATCCTCAATCAACAGGAAAACAAAGGGCAGGCTTAGTTTGAGTCAGGCTCTGTGGCAGTACAGACCAGTCCACCAGGGCTGTGGCTGCTGCAGTCACACCCCCTCAGGTACATCAGCCCAGCTACAGAGCTGTTTGCATCATGAATTTCTCCAGAGCTCTATTTTTAATACTGTAAATACACATCTCTCCTTCACCATAAGCAGATTTCCAGGCCCTACACTTTGGCATAGACCAGACAGGAAATACACGTGTGAAAGTGAAAGCTTGGCCTGATTGTTTGCACAGTAATTCGATTTTCCAGCAACAGGAACAGCCTGATTGCATCACTGGGAGCTCACAAGACTGAAGGCACTGTGGGTCCTTCCCTGACTCCTGTGGCCCCAGCACTGCCATGTGTTCCCCCAGGTCATGGCAGGAACATCCCTGGCAGCAAAGGAACCCTCAAACCTGTAAAATCACATCCTTTCCAGAGCATTAGCAAGTCCTGCTTGACTTGCTCTGTGATTAATAAACCTTTTAATTCATCTCATAATGCATTTCTCTAGCCAGGACCAGAAAATATGGACTACTACTGGTCTGGAAAAGCATCTAAAAATCTAACTGGGGGGAAGCCAGTGAGAAGAGGAAGGTGAGAAAGGCCATGAGGATCCTGAGAGCCAGGCATTGGGACTAACATAACTTAAAACAGTTCAGCTACCTATCACTGCAAATAGAGTTCTGACCAAAAATAATAATTATTTTTTATATATATATATATATATTGCTATGTCATTCATGTCAGCTACGAGGTTCCAGGTGCTGTGGGAAGCACAGCCCCAGCTCCCAGCACGTTAAGGCTTCTGCTTGCCCGCTTTGGAAGGGAAGGGCGCGGAGGCGAAGGGGTCGGCGCCGGGCAGCTCCGTAGTCCTGGAGGACGGCGGTGCCACCGACACAGAGCCCACTATGGCCTGCCTGTTGCTCTGACACACCACTTTGTAGGCAGCGATGGGCTTGGCTTCCAGGCCTGGCCCATCCTCGGGGCCGTAGTGACGGGAATACTTGGACAGGGACTGCGGACGGAAGGGTCTGTCGCCCGCGGCACCCAGCGCGGGGTCCTGCGGCGGTGCCTGCCCCGCGCTCCTCTCGCCGCCCACATCGCCCTGCTCCTTGCCAGGGATGCCCTCCTGGGCCTCCACGGCTCTCGCAGGGCAGGGATGGAGGTTTCCTGGCTGAGGGAAGCTGGCAGGAGGATACTGGGATCTCAGAGAGGCCGAATCCAGGCTCGGGAACACTCCGTGGGCTCTGTGTTGGGCATCGCCCCCTTGGCTGAGATAAACGGGTGGTGGGAATGGTTCCTTATGGGAAGTCAACTCTTCCATGCTTTTCTTCTTGGTGAAAGGGGCTCTCAGGAACACATCTGCTTCTTCTGGATGTTGCAGAGCCGTGTGGCCCCTGGAGATAAAAGGAGCTTTGGTAAACACATCCACCTCATCGGGCACTTTCCTGGAGCTTCGGAAAGGAGCCGTGGCAAAAACATCTGGCTCGTTGAAGACCTCCCCAGTGTGAGCCTGGAAGGCTGGGAACAGTGTCTGCCCCACTCCAGGCTGGGAGTGGGCACCTTCCTGAGAGGTGGGTGCAGGCTGCAGGAACCCTGGGCACACCTTGCCCGTCTCCTCCTCCTCGTCCGAATCCATCAGCAAAGGCCTGGACCCACTGCAATCCAGAATGTCTCCCTCGTGGTCTGTCCCTTCTCCTTCGCTGCTGTAGAAGGAGCTGTTGCTTGAAGGACCATCTCTGGCCAAGTATTCCGACTCAGAGTTGTGCTGCACTTTCACCTTCAGCATCTCAGACTGACCCTTGTACAAAGCGAGTCCATCACTGGCAGAATCTCCTTTACAGAGCTCGAGAGGCACAGCTGGGAACAGGCCTGGATCCCTCTGCACACCTACAAACACAAGAGAAGAGTGTCACTCAACCAGCTCCATCTCCCTGGTCACCAGCCAGAATCAGAGGCACTTATTGCACAAGAACATCACACTGTCCAGATGGAAACCACCACCACGCATGGAAAATGGGCAGGAGAGAGGGAGGGTGGACCAATGAAACCAAAAATGCCAGGGAAAGGTGACATACAACTAACCCAGCGCTGCCTCACGGCCTGGGGACACCACAGGGACCACTCTCAGAGAGGTGGGAGATGTTTGACACACATGGGCACACACAGCACCACCCCACAGGTCTCCTCTCCCACCCACCCACCACGACCACCTTGGCAGAGGGTTTCCCTCCCTGGTGCTGCTGCCCAGAGTGAAGCTCCAGCAGAGAGACAAGCCTGGTCCTTCCCTGTGCCCTGCTGCTTGCTGAGCACCCCCTGAGCACAGCTCTGGCTTGGCACAGCCTCTGGTCCTGGGTGCCAGCCCATGGCATCACACTCAGGGACACCCCATGCTCTGCTAACATAACAAAGACTGAGGGTCAGCCTCCAGCTTTTAGGGAATCCTGAAAAGGTTTTTAAACCATGACTTCAAATCGAGTACTGACTCCAGTGACTTGGCTTGTTTCTGGATTTGCATAACAAAGAGCAGGGAGAGCTGCCCTGCCCATCTTGGCTTTGCCTTCCGACTCACACAGACAGAACAGAAATCTCTTACCTTCACAGAACTACTGGCAGGTTGTTAGCAAGAGGACAGGAAAAAATCACAAGAAAACTAAGCAGCAGGAATTGCAGGAAGAACGAGGAGGGTGAGGAGGATGGTTGGTACCCAGGGACAGTGGGGCACCAACCAACACACCCTGCTGTGCCAGAGCAGCCTCCTCGCCCAGGGGAAACTCTGCCCAGGGAAACTGCCCAGAGAAACTCTGCCCAGAGAAACTCTGCCCAAGGGAAACTCTGCTCAGGGGAAACTCTGCCCAGAGAAACTCTGCCCAGAGAAACTCTGCCCAAGGGAAACTCTGCTCAGGGGAAACTCTGCCCGGGGAAACTCTGCTCAGGGGAAACTCTGCCCAGGGGAAACTCTGCCCAGAGAAACTCTGCCCAGGGGAAACTCTGCCCAAGGGAAACTCTGCCCAGGGGAAACTCTGCCCAAGGGGAAACTCTGCTCAGGGGAAACTCTGCTCAGGGGAAACTCTGCCCAGAGAAACTCTGCCCAAGGGAAACTCTGCTCAGGGGAAACTCTGCCCAGGGGAAACTCTGCCCAGAGAAACTGTGCCCAGAGAAACTCTGCCCAGAAGAAACTCTGCCCAAGGGAAACTGCTCAGGGGAAACTCTGCTCAGGGGAAACTCTGCCCAGAGAAACTCTGCCCAAGGGAAACTCTGCCCAGGGGAAACTCTGCCCAAGGGGAAACTCTGCTCAGGGGAAACTCTGCCCAGGGAAACTCTGCCCAGAGAAACTCTGCCCAGAGGAAACTCTGCCCAGGGGAAACTCTGCCCAAGGGGAAACTCTGCTCAGGGGAAACTCTGCCCAGAGAAACTCTGCCCAGGAGAAACTCTGCCCAGGGGAAACTCTGCCCAGAGAAACTCTGCCCAGAGAAACTCTGCCCAGGAGAAACTCTGCCCAGGGGAAACTCTGCCCAGGAGAAACTCTGCCCAGAGAAACTCTGCCCAGAGAAACTCTGCCCAGGAGAAACTCTGCCCAGGAGAAACTCTGCCCAGGGGAAACTCTGCTCAAGGGAAACTCTGCCCAGGGGAACTTTGCCCAGGTCACTGGTTCAGGTCTGCACACCCATCACAGCCCCCAAGCCTGTGGAGACACACAAGTTATCCTGTTCTCCTCTCACAATTAAAGACACAGCAGTCGTTAATTGGGCATCAGAACTGGTGTTTATTGGGAAACTCTCCACTGGGATACATGGACACTGCTGAACAGAGACAGTGCAGATGTGAGAACATTTGACACTCTGCAAAAATACCCTCTGCCTGTCCTGAAGCCTCTGTTGTTGTCCCACTGGTTCCCCCTGAGATGCCCCTCTTGGCACTCCCAGGAACCCCCAGCCTGGTGGAGGGGGTTACACACTGCCCAGGTGTTCTGGGATCTTCTGAGCAAGACCAGAGGCCACATCACACAAATGCCTCCCAGTTCCCCATCCCCACTGAACTACAGCATCAGGACCCAAGGGGAAAAGGCATTTCTTGGGGAGGACACGATGCCAGGGCAGACCATGGCCCACAAGAACAGCACAAACAGCGTTTGGTTGGAATCTCTAACTAGTTCTGTGTGTCAGCAGGTGCCTGTGCCACCCAAGCCATGACATCTGGGACAGTCAGAGAGGGTTGGCAGGATAGAAACTCTCCTGCTCAGGCCGGGGGCAGCACGTGTGGCTCAGTGTGGAGGCAGAACACTCTGTTTTAGGAAAAGCTGCTTTTTCCAATGCTCTCTCTGCCCAGCCTAAGTGAGAAGGGCACTGAATGCCCAGGGGAAGTTTTCTCCCTTGCCAAGGCCAGTGCAGGAGCTGGGAGAGATAAAAACTAAGTGATGCTGCAGCAGGAGCTGCTCAGTCAGAGCTGCCAGGCAAGACCACAAGGGAAGGGCCCTGATAATCTGAACACAACAAAAATGGGCACAGAGATGGTAAAATGTTCCCTGAGAGTCTGAGGATTCACTGCCAGGGCAGGAGCACCACCTGCACTGCCAGGGTCTGTGTCTGGTGCTGAAGGAGGAAGACCTGGCACTTCCAGCCCCCTCCCACAGTAACTGATCTCAGCAGCTCCTTCCCCTCCTGGTTCCCTCAGCATTTCCTTTGGCAGAAAGCAAAGGAATGGGCCCAGAGGGAGCTACAGCAGCATCCCAACAGCAAGGAAGGCGTCCCACCAGTGCTCTACATCAGCAAACACCTGGGTGTGTGGCTCAGACCTCTCCCCTCACAGCTGCTCATGGCCTGTGCAAGCAGGGCTGAGCCAAAGGTGACACCATGAAACCAAACCCAATCCCTGAGCGAGGCTCAGGCCAGAGGTGACAAGGCCAGTGCTTCCCAAAGGCACCCAGAGGTGACAAGGCCACTGCTTCCCAAGGCACCCAGAGGTGACAAGGTCAGTGCTTCCAAAGGCACCCAGAGGTGACAAGGCCGCTGCTTCCCAAGGCACCCAGAGGTGACAAGGCCAGTGCTTCCCAAAGGCACCCAGAGGTGACAAGGCCAGTGCTTCCCAAAGGCACCCAGAGGTGACAAGGCCAGTGCTTCCCAAAGGCACCCAGAGGTGACAAGGCCAGTGCTTCCAAAGACACCCAGAGGTGACAAGGCCAGTGCTTCCCAAAGGCACCCAGAGGTGACAAGGCCAGTGCTTCCCAAAGGCACCCAGAGGTGACAAGGCCAGTGCTTCCCAAAGGCACCCAGAGGTGACAAGGCCAGTGCTTCCCAAAGGCACCCAGAGCTCCAGGTCTCACAGACCCACATTCCAGAGGCCCTGACTCTTGGGACAACAGGAAATTTCAGCTGCCAGAGCCAAGGGATGCTTCAGCAGGGCTGAGAGCAGGACCAGCCAGGCTGGGGCTCTGCAGGGACAGCTCCACATGGAAAGGTCTGCAGGGCCACCACAGACACAGCTTGTTCTGGGTCACAGGCAGGGACAGGAGGGGTCACTCCATAACCTGGAGACAGCAGGACTCAGTCTAAGTCTAGATCTCACCAAACTAAGGCTTTGCTGTCCCTTCTCTGTGAGAATTCAGCCTGTTCACACTGGACAAGGGGCCTGAAAAGAGCCCCAGGACTCAATGCACCAACTCAGTGTCCCAGGAACTCAGTGCCCCAAGGACTCAGTGCCCCAAGGACTCAGTGAACCAACTCAGTGCCCCCAGGACTCAGTGCCCCAACTCAGTGTCCCCAGGACTCAGTGCCCCAGGGACTCTGCCCCAAGGACTCAGAGAACCAACTCAGTGCCCCCAGGACTCAGTGCCCCAACTCAGTGCCCCAAGGACTCAGTGAACCAACTCAGTGCCCCCAGGGACTCAGTGCCCCAAGGACTCAGTGCACCAACTCAGTGCCCCCAGGACTCAGTGCCCCAAGTCAGTGCCCCAAGGACTCAGTGAACCAACTCAGTGCCCCAGGGACTCAGTGCCCCAGGGACTCAGTGCCCCCAGGACTCAGTGCCCCAAGTCAGTGCCCCAAGGACTCAGTGCCCCAACTCAGTGCCCCCAGGACTCAGTGCCCCAAGTCAGTGCCCCAAGGACTCAGTGAACCAACTCAGTGCTCTGAGGACTCAGTGAACCAACTCAGTGTCCCAAGGACTCAGTGCCCCAAGGACTCAGTGCCCCAACTCAGTGCCCCAGGGACTCAGTGCCCCAGGGACTCAGTGCCCCCAGGACTCAGTGCCCCAAGTCAGTGCCCCAAGGACTCAGTGCCCCAACTCAGTGCCCCCAGGACTCAGTGCCCCAAGTCAGTGCCCCAAGGACTCAGTGAACCAACTCAGTGCTCTGAGGACTCAGTGAACCAACTCAGTGTCCCAAGGACTCAGTGCCCCAAGGACTCAGTGCCCCAACTCAGTGCCCCAAGGACTCAGTGCCCCAAGGACTCAGTGCCCCAACTCAGTGCCCCAAGGACTCAGTGAACCAACTCATTGCCCCCAGGACTCAGTGCCCCAAGGACTCAGTGCCCCAACTCAGTGCCCCAACTCAGTGCCCCAGGGACTCAGTGCCCCAACTCAGTGCCCCAGGGACTCAGTGCCCCAACTCAGTGCCCCCAGGGACTCAGTGCCCCAGGGACTCAGTGCCCCAAGGACTCAGTGCCCCAGGGACTCAGTGCCCCAAGGACTCAGTGAACCAACTCAGTGCCCCCAGGGACTCAGTGCCCCAAGGACTCAATGCACCAACTCAGTGCCCCAAGTCAGTGCCCCAAGGACTCAGTGAACCAACTCAGTGCTCTGAGGACTCAGTGAACCAACTCAGTGTCCCAAGGACTCAGTGAACCAACTCAGTGTCCCAAGGACTCAGTGCCCCAACTCAGTGCCCCAGGGACTCAGTGCCCCCAAGGACTCAGTGCCCCAAGGACTCAGTGCCCCAGGGACTCAGTGCCCCAAGGACTCAGTGAACCAACTCAGTGCCCCAGGGACTCAGAGAACCAACTCAGTGCCCCAAGGACTCAGTGCACCAACTCAGTGCCCCCAGGACTCAGAGAACCAACTCAGTGCCCCCAGGACTCAATGCACCAACTCAGTGCCCCCAGGGACTCAGTGCCCCAACTCAGTGCCCCAACTCAGTGCCCCAAGGACTCAGAGAACCAACTCAGTGCCCCCAGGACTCAATGCACCAACTCAGTGCCCCAGGGACTCAGTGCCCCCAGGACTCAGTGCCCCAGGGACTCAGTGCCCCAAGGACTCAGTGCCCCAACTCAATGCCCCAGGGACTCAGTGCCCCCAAGGACTCAGTGCCCCAACTCAGTGCCCCCAGGGACTCAGTGCACCAACTCAGTGCCCCAAGGACTCAGTGCCCCAACTCAGTGCCCCAAGTCAGTGCCCCAAGGACTCAGTGCCCCAACTCAGTGCCCCCAGGGACTCAGTGCCCCAAGGACTCAGTGCCCCAACTCAATGCCCCAGGGACTCAGTGCCCCCAAGGACTCAGTGCCCCAACTCAGTGCCCCAAGGACTCAGTGCCCCGAGGACTCAGTGCCCCAAGGACTCAGTGCCCCAAGGACTCAGTGCCCCAAGGACTCAGTGCCCCAACTCAGTGCCCCAACTCAGTGCCCCAAGGACTCAGTGCCCCGAGGACTCAGTGCCCCAAGGACTCAGTGCCCCAACTCAGTGCCCCCAGGGACTCAGTGCACCAACTCAGTGCCCCAAGGACTCAGTGCCCCAACTCAGTGCCCCAAGTCAGTGCCCCAAGGACTCAGTGCCCCAACTCAGTGCCCCGAGGGACTCAGTGCCCCAAGGACTCAGTGCCCCAACTCAATGCCCCAGGGACTCAGTGCCCCCAAGGACTCAGTGCCCCAACTCAGTGCCCCCAGGGACTCAGTGCACCAACTCAGTGCCCCAAGGACTCAGTGCCCCAGGGACTCAGTGCCCCAACTCAGTGCCCCAACTCAGTGCCCCAAGGACTCAGTGCCCCGAGGACTCAGTGCCCCAAGGACTCAGTGCCCCAAGGACTCAGTGCCCCAAGGACTCAGTGCCCCAACTCAGTGCCCCAACTCAGTGCCCCAAGGACTCAGTGCCCCAACTCAGTGCCCCCAGGGACTCAGTGCCCCAAGGACTCAGTGCCCCAACTCAGTGCCCCAGGGACTCAGTGCCCCCAGGGACTCAGTGCCCCCAGGGACTCAGTGCCCCCAGGACAGTCCCAGCCCTGGGAAGCTCAAACAGGATCCCCAATCCCCACCCATCTCCTTTCTCATCCTCCACTCCCTCTGCAAACACATGGAGAGCATAACAAAGGAGATGCAAGAACAGACACCTCTAAAATGCCACATTTCCACCCACCCCCACGACCAGCTACTTGAAAAAGCAATAAAATAAACATTCACATCTTCTTATTTAATAGCATTATTAACAACCCAGTGCATTTGTCATTTTGTTCCAGAACCCTTGAACAAGCGCCATTAGATTTAAAATCTTAAACATTCTTTAAAAGTACTTTAATTCACAGAAATCTTTGTTTCTAATATACAGTAGATGGTTACTTTTTTAAAATCCATTCTCTTTTCATATAATCTCAGTATCTGACTATACAATAACTTTCTATCTATAGCATCTTCACGTTTTCCAGTCCAGCTTTGCCTGTGCTTTAGGAATATAAAACAAAAAAATAATAAAGTTCTATCCACAATTTGACTAAGGTCATTTCCATAGTTCTCATGTAAAGCTTCTCTTGGAAAGTGCAGTATACACATGTAATGATACAACACACTTAAGCAATACTTTTATTATTAAGTGTAGGTTTGAAAAGAAGAGTAATGTAGAGACACAACCCATGGGAGGTTCTATGTACAGGATTGTTAAACCTGGGTGGGTGGGAGAGATGGAGAGGGAGGGGAAGGAGGAGTCCCAAACTGGGGGTTCTTCCCTTCTCAGAGAGGGCAGCACAGACATTCAGTGGCTCCTGGGACTGCACTGCTACTAATACAGCTACAAACACATACACAGGGAGAGCAGGAAGCTGCAGGAGGCCACACAGAGGGCCAGAGTCCTCCTGGGCAGGGCAGAGGGAGCTTTCAAACACCAGAGAGGAATCCCAGGCTTGGGGAGAGGCCGAGGAGAAGGAGGTGAGAGGGAGCAGCGAGTGACAAACTGAGCATGAGGAGGGGCAAAGAAAAGGGGGAGCCCACGGGGTTGTAGCAGCTGATTTGAGACCACCTGAACCGAGTGCATGCGTGTTCACAGGGGCTGGGCAGGGGAAAAAGGGCCCACAGGAGTCTCTTCTACTGGGACAAATGGTCCACACTCAACTGGGGGCACCACAGCAGTTACAAGAGAAATGGAGAACCCAAACAGGTACCAGATGCTGGACTAAAACCAGGGTTAAAAATAGACAAACAACCGTAGGACAGTTTGTTTCATACACAATTTACAGTAGGTTGGGGGGGATTTTTTTCTTTCCAGTCAAACACAGAAAAGTAAGTCACAGAAAATACATCTCCTGCTGCCACAGTGCCCTTTTCACCCAAAGGAAGGTCAACAAAATGCCAGTCACAGCCATACTCACATGGATTTGGTTCAGAACCTTGTTCTGTTTCACTTGGGGTCATTCCTGCAGCTTTAACAATCTGGGTTTGGGGGTTTTTTTCCTTTTTTTCTTTTCTCTTTTTGTCCTGGTTTTCCCTCCCCCAGGAAGGGCAGTTCATTCCCAGGCAGGATTGTTACCCAGCAAACCACGGGCTGGGTGGGGGCAGCTGGAAAACTCTTCACCTGCACCATCACCAGAGCTGGGGCTGGGCTGATTCAGAGCAACCTGGGCCTTCCTCCTCCTCCTCCTCTGCAGCCAGTTCCTGACCTGGGGCCTGCAGGGGAGGGACATCCCTGCCTGTCACCAGCCCTTCCTCCTGCCCCTCCAGGGGAAATAGAGTCAAAACCAGAGATGGACCCACAGTGCCCCTAAACTGCCCTGGGGAGGGGGCACAGATGGACCCACAGTGCCCCCAGACTGCCCTGGGGGAACAGATGGACCCCCAGTGCCCCTAAACTTCCCTGGGGGAACAAATGGACTCCCAGTGCCCCCAAACTGCCCTGGGGAGGGGGGGGATGGACCCACAGTGTCCCCAAACTGCCCTGGGGACAAATGGACCCCCAGTGCCCCCAGACTGCCCTGGGGAGGGGGGACAGATGGACCCACAGTGTCCCCAAACTGCCCTGGGGACAAATGGACTCCCAGTGCCCCCAAACTGCCCTGGGGAGAGAGGACAGATGGACTCCCAGTGCCCCCAGACTGCCCTGGGGAGCAGAGATGGACCCACAGTGCCCCCAAACTGCCCTGGGGGGACAGATGGACCCACAGTGCCCCCAAACTGCCCTGGGGAGCGGGGGACAGATGGACCCACAGTGCCCCCAACCTGCCCTGGTGAGCAGAGATGGACCCACAGTGCCCCCCAACCTGCCCTGGGGACAAATGGACTCCCAGTGCCCCCAAACTGCCCTGGGGAGGGGAGACAGATGGACCCCCAGTGCCCCCAAACTGCCCTGGGGCGCAGAGATGGACCCACAGTGCCCCCAGCCTGCTCTGGGGAGGGCAGAGATGGCCCCACAGTGCCCCCAAACTGCCCTGGGGAGGGCAGAGATGGCCCCACAGTGCCCCCAGACTGCCCTGGGGCGCAGAGATGGACCCACAGTGCCCCCAGCCTGCTCTGGGGAGGGCAGAGATGGCCCCACAGTGCCCCCAAACTGCCCTGGGGAGGGCAGAGATGGCCCCACAGTGCCCCCAACCTGCTCTGGGGAGGGCAGAGATGGCCCCACAGTGCCCCCAAACTGCCCTGGGGAGGGCAGAGATGGCCCCACAGTGCCCCCAAACTGCTCTGGGGAGGGCAGAGATGGCCCCACAGTGCCCCCTGAGCCCCCCAGGCTCCTCCCTGGGCTGTGGGGCAGCTCAGAGGAACCACAGCTGCTGTTTGGAGCTTTCCAGAGCACAGGCTGCCTGCAGAACCCACCCAGCCAGCCCCTTGTCCCCAGGGCACGGGAAGGCAGGAGGAAGGTGGGTGACTGTCTCCTGCTGGCAGAGTTTTCTTTCAATCCAGAAAAACAAAAAGAAGGAAAAAAGCAAAGCCCCAAAGAAGCACAACGGGAGGAAACTCTTCTGGCCACGGGAGCGAAGGGCACAGAAACTGCAGCTGCTACTGGGCCACTGCTACAGGTCTATGAGCTGATCCACCAGCAGCAAAGACCTGGCTATGTTGGGAAGACTGGACTCAGAGCTTCCACTGTTGTTTCTAGAATGCCCACCTGGAAGGGTGAGAGACAGGAATTCAGTGTTGGACAGGACACACACAGCGACAAGAAGTTCAAGGTCAAGGAAGAAAAAGAGAAAGAGTCAAAGCAAAACAGAGAATTTGCCTGAGCTCTTCTGCTTATTTGTGTCACTTCAGCAATGACATCCCCTCCTTGCTCTTCCACCCTTCTGCCCCCAAACCAAACTAAACAAGCCAAACAAACCAAACAAACCAAATCAAACAAGCCAAACAAACCAAATCAAACAAAGCAAACTAAACTAAACCAAACAAACCAAACCAAAGCAAATCAAACAAAGCAAACTAAACTAAACCAAACCAAAGCAAATCAAACAAAGCAAACTAAACTAAACCAAACCAAACCAGCACAGGAGCCAACAAATCCCTACAAAGCTCTTCCTCCCCCAAGGTCTATCCAGGCTGCAGAATCCTGCCCTTACTGAAGGGTCTCTAAAGCTCCCACAACCTCAAGAAAAGCCAGTTCAGGGTTTTAAATCTTGAAATTTAAGTTGCTGTTTTAAGAGCATCTTTGGGTTGCAGAGCTGAGCTCTGCTGGGGCTTTGTGAACCTGGGACTGGGATGGTGAGGGAGGGAAACCCAGAAGGGTTTGGGTTGGAAAGGACCTTAAAGATCATGTGGTTTCCAACCCCCCAAGATGCTCCTCTGTGCTGGTCCAGCCTTGGGCAAAGCCCCTCTGGCTTCCAGCAGGAGATGTGTGAACTATTTCTGAGTGTCAGGCTCTGAAAGCCACCACTGGGCAGGGCAGGGGCACCACAAGGGGCAGCTGAGGAAGCCACAAAGTTGGGTGATCAAACTGGGGTTAAAAAAATAAGGGAAAAAAAAAGCCTAAAAAAAGAGGAGTTCGAGAGTTGTCTTTAAACCTCCACCAGAACATCAAAACTTCTCAACTGTGAGTGCAGAGAGGACCCACCTCACTGGGCAGGCTGTGAAATGCTGTCCCTAAAGAGCCAAAAAAACAACTTTTAAGAGCTTTTAAGCCAACAGTGCTGCTGTTTCTGTATAACCCTGTGTGGGGCTGAAGCTGCTGGCAAAGATCACCCTCAAGGGACTGAGGGGACAGGCTGGGGTCAAAGAGCAGCTTTGCAGCCTCTGCCCTACAGATTGTTCTGCTCAGAGCCCTTCAAAGGACGTGGGGACCAGGGACAAACCCCTCACACTCAGTTCCCACAAGCACCTTTGAAAGACATCAGGGGGAAGAGAAAAAACCTCCCTTTCAGCAGGAGTTTTGGGGTTATAAAGGATCACCATCCTCCTCCTCACCATCATCATCATCATCATCATCATCCTCATCATCATCTCCCTTTCTTGTTCCTCATTCCAAGTTCACTCAAAAGCCAAAGGATCTCCCTGGACAGTAAATGAGGATGTGGGAGAACCTGAGAGCATTTCAGCCCAAGGAGTCTGTTCCCTCCTGGCAGGGTGGGAGAGTTCACCTCAGGGGACCTGAAATCCTGATTTTTTTGGGCATGGAATCTTCTCCAAAACAGGGAATCTACAGAAATTTCAGGGCCAATGTCCCTCAGAGCCAACCTGAGCTCCCTAAACACCACCCTGCTGGTCCCTGTTTGGGATTTGGACTAATTCCATGTGCTGCCCCAGAACTAACTCAGATATTCCCTGTCTGCCCTCTCTCCTTCCCTCTGTCACCCCCCCAGCCTGGCTTACCTTGTGAATTTTTGGATATCAACACTGGGATTGGGTCAAACTCATCTTCTGTCACTTTTTCAGAGCCCTCAGGAGCATCAAAGCCTGAGATCAGGTTAGTATCTTCTGCAGCACAGAGGAGAGAGGGGCAGAGAAGCAGAGACAGCAGAGAGGCTGGTTAGAATTGCCAGGAAGGGTTAGAACATCAACATGTTTTCAGAGACAGGGATTAGAAGCAGGAGGTTCATGAAGTGGGTGAGTCTGGGGGAGAAGGAAAGGCAATTAAATACAGAGGGAGAGGGGATCAAACCAAACCAAACCAAACAAAGCCACATCCCAAGAGCCAGAATAAAATGTGGCCACTCTGGAGGCTCAGGAGAGTTCAGAGCTGTGCCCCAGGCCTGGGGTGCAACTCCCAGGGACTGGAGAAGGTGCCCTTTGCCACTGGCATGGGCTGAGAGCACGGGCTGCCCTCTGGCTCCCAGCAATGAAACACAGGAAAAGGAAAAGGGCTGGGAAAGAAAGAACACCCAGAAGAAATTCCAGTCATCTCCCTGAGACAAACCCCTGAGCTTTCACCCATGGTGGGGAAACACCAGGTGAACATGAAGTCAGATGTCCAAGGAGTTTATACACCTGATACTCAGAGAGAGTTTCTAAAGGCCCCCAGAGAAGTTCTGGGGGATAATCCCACTGATTTCAAGTGGGATCTTTGAAATCCCACTGATTTCAAACCACAGTTTGTCACTTGGTGGGAGGCACCTCCAACCCTCTCCAGAGGAGATGGAATATTTACCCACTTTGTCAGGCAGTTGTACCTTCAGAGGCTCCCAAACTCACTTGTTACCTCAGACACCTGGAATACCTTCCAAAATCTGCTCCTCAATTCCCACAGGAAATATTCCTGAAAGCCCAGCAAGGACATGCACAAGCCACTGGTTTTCATGGAACAGGAACATTCCTGTTTGACCCCTACTGGGGAAAAAAGGCTGACAAAGATGTTATTGGGGTTGGACAAAGCCAGAACCCACCTGTGGAACTCCCCTGGAGGAGCAGAGCCAGGACAGACAAACCCCAAATCACAGAGTCACTCAGGTTGGGAAAGATCTCCGAGATCATCGACTCCAACCTATGACTCAACAGCACCATTGTCACCCAGACCAGGGCACTGAGTGCCACGTCCAGCCCCTCCTTAGAATGTTCTGGGACACAGGAGTGCCAAGTGCCCAACACACCAAGAGCCTTCACCTTAACGGGACATCCCACCCTGTCACTGCTCTGTGCCTGGAGTTGCCCTTTGGTGGCTCTTCCCAACCCACCCAGGAGCCCCCTGGTCCCTCTGGAATGGGATCAGTTCCTGCTCAGAGTCCCACTGGGAACAGGATCAGTCCCTGCTCAGGCACCAACAGCTTTTCCAGCCCTCCTGGTCCCCTGGAATGAGATCAGACCCTGCTCAGGGCACCAACAGCTTTTCCAGATCTTTGGAATGAGATCAGACCCTGCTCAGGGCACAGCTTCTTTTCCAACCTTTCTGGTCCCACTGGGAAAAGGATCAGTCCCTGCTCAGGCACCAACAGCTTTTCCAGCCCTCCTGGTCCCCTGGAATGGGATCAGTCCCTGCTCAGGGCACCAACAGCTTTTCCAGCCCTCTGGAATGGGATCAGTCCCTGCTAAGGGCACAGTCTCTTTTCCAAACTTTCTGTTCCCACTGGGAACAGGATCAGTTCCTGCTCAGGGCACCAGCAGTTTTTCCAGCCCTCCTGATCCCTCTGGAACGGAGTCAGTCCCTGCTCAGAGTCCCACTGGGAACAGGATCAGTCCCTGCTCAGGGCACCAGCAGCTTTTCCAGCCCTCCTGGTCCCACTGGAATGGGATCAGTCCCTGCTCAGGGCACAGCTCCTTTTCCAACCTTTCTGGTCCCACTGGGAAAAGGATCAGTCCCTGCTCAGGCACCAACAGCTTTTCCAGCCCTCCCGGTCCCTCTGGAATGGGATCAGTCCCTGCTCAGGGCACAGCTCCTTTTCCAACCTTTCTGGTCCTACTGGAAATGGGATCACTCCCTGCTCAGATCACAGTTGCTTCTCCAGACTTCCTGGTCCCTCTGGAATGGGATCAGACCCTGCTCAGGGCACCAACAGCTTTTCCAGCCCTCTGGAATGGGATCACTCCCTGCTCAGGGCACAGCTCCTTTTCCAACCTTTCTGGTCCTACTGGGAAAAGGATCAATCCCTGCTCAGAGCACCAGTTACTTCTCCAGCCCTTCTGGTCCCACTGGGAACGGGATCAGTCCCTGCTCAGGCACCAGCAGCTTTTCCAGACCTTTGGAATGGGATCAGTCCCTGCTCAGGGCACAGTCTCTTTTCCAAACTTTCTGTTCCCACTGGGAACAGGATCAGTTCCTGCTCAGGGCACCAGCAGTTTTTCCAGCCCTCCTGATTCCTCTGGAATGGGATCAGTCCCTGCTCAGAGTCCCACTGGGAACAGGATCAGTTCCTGCTCAGGGCACCAGCAGTTTTTCCAGCCCTCCTGATCCCTCTGGAATGGAGTCAGTCCCTGCTCAGAGTCCCACTGGGAACAGGATCAGCCCCTGCTCAGGGCACCAGCAGCTTTTCCAGCCCTCTTGGTCCCACTGGAATGGGATCAGTCCCTGCTCAGGGCACAGCTCCTTTTCCAACCTTTCTGGTCCTACTGGAAATGGGATCACTCCCTGCTCAGACCACAGTTGCTTCTCCAGACTTCCTGGTCCCTCTGGAATGGGATCAGACCCTGCTCAGGGCACCAACAGCTTTTCCAGCCCTCTGGAATGGGATCACTCCCTGCTCAGGGCACAGCTCCTTTTCCAACCTTTCTGGTCCTACTGGGAAAAGGATCAGTCCCTGCTCAGAGCACCAACAGCTTTTCCAGACCTTTGGAATGGGATCACTCCCTGCTCAGGGCACCAACAGCTTTTCCAGCTCTCCTGGTCCCTCTGGAATGGGATCAGCCCCTGCTCAGGGCACCAACAGCTTTTCCAGACCTTTGGAATGGGATCAGTCCCTGCTCAGGGCACCAACAGCTTTTCCAGCCCTCTGGAATGGGATCAGTCCCTGCTCAGGGCACCAACAGCTTTTCCAGACCTTTGGAATGGGATCAGTCCCTGCTCAGGGCAAAGCTTCTTTTCCAAACTTTCTGTTCCCACTGGGAACAGGATCAGTCCCTGCTCAGGCACCAACAGCTTTTCCAGCCCTCTGGAATGGGATCAGTCCCTGCTCAGAGTCCCACTGGGAACAGGATCAGTCCCTGCTCAGGGCACCAGCAGTTTTTCCAGCCCTCCTGGTACCTCTGGAATAGGATCAGTCCCTGCTCAGGGCACAGCTCCTTTTCCAACCTTTCTGTTCCCACTGATCACTCCCTGCTCAGACCACAGTTGCTTCTCCAGACTTCCTGGTCCCTCTGGGATGGGATCAGCCCCTGCTCAGGCACCAACAGCTTTTCCAGCCCTCTGGAATGGGATCAGTCCCTGCTCAGGGCACAGTTCCATTTCCAACCTTTCTGTTCCCACTGGGAATGGGATCAGTCCATGCTCAGGCACCAGCAGCTTTTCCAGCCTGTGCCTGTGCACACCAGTATGAGCTCACACACACCAGTATGAGCTCACACACACCAGTATGAGCCTGTGCACACCAGTATGAGCTCACACACACCAGTATGAGCTCACACACACCAGTATGAGCCTGTGCACACCAGTATGAGCTCACACACACCAGTATGAGCTCACGCACACCAGTATGAGCTCACACAAACCAGTATGAGCCTGTGCACACCAGTATGAGCTCATGCACACCAGTATGAGCTCGTACACACCAGTATGAGCTCACACACACCAGTATGAGCTCACACACACCAGTATGAGCTCACACACACCAGTATGAGCTCACACACACCAGTATGAGCTCACACACACCAGTATGAGCCTGTGCACACCAGAATAAGCTCACACACACCAGTATGAGCCTGTGCACACCAGTATGAGCTCACACACACCAGTATGAGCCTGTGCACACCAGTATGAGCTCACACACACCAGTATGAGCTCCTGCACACCAGTATGAGCTCACACACACCAGTATGAGCCTGTGCACACCAGTATGAGCTCACACACACCAGTATGAGCTCACACACACCAGTATGAGCCTGTGCACACCAGAATAAGCTCACACACACCAGTATGAGCCTGTGCACACCAGTATGAGCTCACACACACCAGTATGAGCCTGTGCACACCAGTATGAGCTCACACACACCAGTATGAGCTCCTGCACACCAGTATGAGCTCACACACACCAGTATGAGCCTGTGCACACCAGTATGAGCTCACACACACCAGTATGAGCTCACACACACCAGTATGAGCCTGTGCACACCAGTATGTGCCTGTGCACACCAGTATGAGCTCACACACACCAGTATGAGCCTGTGCACACCAGTATGAGCTCACACACACCAGTATGAGCTCACACACACCAGTATGAGCCTGTGCACACCAGTATGAGCTCACACACACCAGTATGAGCCTGTGCACACCAGTATGAGCTCACATACACCAGTATGAGCTCACACACACCAGTATGAGCTCACACACACCAGTATGAGCCTGTGCACACCAGTATGAGCTCACACACACCAGTATGAGCCTGTGCACACCAGTATGAGCTCACACACACCAGTATGAGCTCACACACACCAGTATGAGCCTGTGCACACCAGTATGAGCTCCTGCACACCAGTATGAGCTCACACACATCAGTATGAGCCTGTGCACACCAGTATGTGCCTGTGCACACCAGTATGAGCCTGTGCACACCAGTATGAGCTCCTGCACACCAGTATGAGCTCACACACACCAGAATGAGCTCACACACACCAGTATGAGCTCACACACACCAGTATGAGCCTGTGCACACCAGTATGAGCTCCTGCACACCAGTATGAGCTCACACACATCAGTATGAGCCTGTGCACACCAGTATGAGCCTGTGCACACCAGTATGAGCTCACACACACCAGTCCCAGCTGTGCCCCCAGTCCCAGCTGTGCCCCCCAGTCCCAGCTGTGCCCCCAGTCCCAGCTGTGCCCCCAGTCCCAGCTCTGCCCCCAGTCCCAGCTGTGCCCCCAGTTCCAGCTGTGCCCCCAGTCCCAGCTGTGCCCCCAGTCCCAGCTGTGCTCCCCAGTCCCAGCTGTGCCCCCCAGTCCCAGCTGTGCCCCCAGTCCCAGCTCTTTCCCCAGTCCCAGCTGTGCCCTCAGTCCCAGCTGTGCCCCCCAGTCCCAGCTGTGCCCCCAGTCCCAGCTGTGCCCCCCAGTCCCAGCTGTGCCCCCAGTCCCAGCTGTGCCCCCAGTCCCAGCTGTGCCCCTCAGTCCCAGCTGTGCCCCCAGTCCCAGCTGTGCCCCCAGTTCCAGCTGTGCCCCCAGTGCCCCCCCAGGGCAGGAGGTTCAGGGGTCTTTGTTTACCTTTGTGAGGCTGAGCTGCAAAAGCCACAGGAGCAAATTCATCCAGGAGATCAGCAGGGTTGGAGAGCAGGGAACAGTCGAGCAGAGAGTCCTCCCCAGGGAGAGAGTCTGGAGCCAGGAGGGAATCCCGGGGGGCGGGGACAGGACAGACGGGGTTAGAGCCACATTCCAGGTGGGAATCCCAGGAATTGTTGGACAGGACAGACAGGGTTAGACCCACATTCCAGGTGGGAATCCCAGGAATTGTTGGACAGGACACAGACAGGGATAGACCCACATTCCAGGTGGGAATCCCAGGGATTATTAGACAGGACACAGACAGGGTTAGAGCCACATTCCAGGTGGGAATTCCAGGGAGCATGGACAGGACACAGAAAGGGTTAGACCCACATTCCAGGTGGGAATCCCAAGGATTATTGGACAGGACACAGAAAGGGTTAGAGCCACATTCCAGGTGGGAATTCCAGGGATTATTGGACAGGACACAGACAGGGATAGACCCACATTCTAGGTGGGAATTCCAGGGATCATTGGACAGGACACAGAAAGGGTTAGACCCACATTCCAGGTGGGAATCCCAAGGATTATTGGACAGGACACAGACAGGGTTAGAGCCACATTCCAGGTGGGAATTCCAGGGATCATTGGACAGGACACAGACAGGATTAGACCCACATTCCAGGTGGGAATCCCAGGGATCATTGGACAGGACACAGACAGGGATAGACCCACATTCCAGGTGGGAATCCCGGGGGTCAGGGACCGGACACAGACAGGGTTAGACCCACATTCCAGGTGGGAATCCCAGGGATCATTGGACAGGACACAGACAGGGAGAGACCCACATTCCAGGTGGGAATCCCATGGATCACTGGACAGGACACAGACAGGGATAGAGCCACATTCCCCATCCCACTCACACACAGAGCACAGAGCACAGTTCTGCCCTAAGCCAGCACAAAGGCTGCCATTTGGGGGGATGGAAAACATTCTGTGAGGGCAGAGAGTCCCCACAGCAACAATTCCCACCTTCTCTGGAATTCCCACTGAAGGTGAATGGACAAGGAAATCCCAGAGCAGGTTAAGGTGGGGCTGTGAGGGAGGGAAGGGCTGCAAAGTGCCTGTCAGAGCCCTCTGAAAGCAGCTCCAGCCCCTCTGCTGTGCAAAGGGGCCTGATCTGCACCTGCATGGTGGGAAGGGGCCAGGAATTGGTCACTGCCATCCTGCATGGCCCAGAAATCAGGGATTGCTCCCCATGGCAGCACCTGCAGGTCTGGGATGGTGGGCACAGGGAATGCTGGGCCATGGAATAGCCTGAGTTGGAAGAGACCCATGAGGATCAACCATCCAACCCCTGGCCCTGCACAGACACCCCAACAATCCCACCCTGTCCCTCAGAGGATCAGCCAAACCCTCCTGGAGCTCTGGGATTATGGAATAAGCCCAGATGGGAGGGACACACAGGGATAATCCATCCCTCCAACCCCTGGCCCTGCACAGACACCCCAACAATCCACCCTGTCCCTCAGAAGATCATCCGGATCCTCCTGGAGCTCTGGGATTATGGAATAAGCCCAGATGGGAGGGGCCCACAGGGATAATCCATCCCTCCAACCCCTGGCCCTGCACAGACACCCCAACAATGCACCCTGGCCCTCAGAGGATCATCCAGATCCTCCTGGAGCTCTGGGATTATGGAATAAGCCCAGATGGGAGGGACACACAGGGATAATCCATCCCTCCAACTCCTGGCCCTGCACAGACACCCCAACAATCCCACCCTGTCCCTCAGAGGATCAGCCAAACCCTCCTGGAGCTCTGGGATTATGGAATAACCCAAGATGGGAGGGGCCCACAGGGATAATCCATCCCTCCAACCCCTGACCCTGCACAGACACCCCAACAATCCACCCTGTCCCTCAGAAGTTCATCCAGATCCTACTGGAGCTCTGCCAGCCTTGGGGCTGTGCCCAAATCCTGTTCAGTGCCCACCACCCTCTGGGGGAAGGACTTTCCCTGAGATCCCACCAGTACACCAGGACCACGGGCCCTGCAGGAACCACCCAGTGCCCCTCCCAAGACACACAAACAAGCCCAGGGCACTCCAGTGGGCAGAGCAGTGGGAACAAGACACTTCCATGGACACAGCCAGTGCCTCCTGGTTCCCAGAGCCCCCCTGGGACCCCCTCCTGCCTCACCAATGACACAGGGACCCCTCAAGAGAATGGATTTTATCCCTTCTCCATAAAATCATATGGTCTTTACTAATTTTTAATCAGACCTGTGCTAACTTTGTATTTTATGTTAATTTTTGATTTTACTTTGTACCCAAGTCTGTCAGTTCTCTTAACCATGCAGAGCTTTAGACAAAGAGGAATTTAACCCTGTAACTGTAGAATGAACTTCAGGAAATAAACCAAAAACCTGTCCAGATCAGAGGCTGAGCTGTGAGAAATAAACCAAAAACCCTGTCTAGATGAGAGGCTGAGCTGTAAGAAATAACCCCCAAACCCTGTCTAGATGAGAGGCTGAGCTGTAAGAAATAACCCCCAAACCCTGTCTAGATGAGAGGCTGAGCTGTAAGAAATAACCCCCAAACCCTGTCTAGATGAGAGAGCTGGAGCTGTAACATTGCTTAGTTAAGAGGAAATCCAGAGCTGCAGAGATCAGAGCAGCCCATTGGAGCTGTTCAGTCACCCCAAATATCCTGCCTGACTTTGGGGAGGAGTTTCCAGCTGTATCTCAGGATATGAACCTGGAAACACCAAAACCTGGTTGAACATCTTTGCTGGGGTGACCCCAGAGCTGGATACAGGGCAGGACTGTGCTCCCTGCCCTGGGATGGCATCATTCCCTGCCACCCACCTGTCCTGGGATGATTCCCTGCCACCCACCTGTCCTGGGATCATTCCCTGTCACCCATCTATTCTGGGATCATTCCCTGCCACCCAGAGATGGATACAGAGCAGGACTGTGCTCCCTGCCCTGGGATTGGACTATTCCCTGTCACCCAGAGCTGGATACAGGGCAGGACTGTGCTCCCTGCCCTGGGATGGCATCATTCCCTGCCACCCACCTGTCCTGGGATGATTCCCTGCCACCCACCTGTCCTGGGATCATTCCCTGTCACCCATCTATTCTGGGATCATTCCCTGCCACCCAGAGATGGATACAGAGCAGGACTGTGCTCCCTGCCCTGGGATGGCATCATTCCCTGCCACCCATCTGTCCTGGGATCATTCCCTGCCACCCATCTGTCCTGGGATCATTCCCTGCCACCCACCTGTCCTGGGATGGGATCATTCCCTGCCACCCACCAGTCCTGGGATGGGATCATTCCCTGCCACCCACCTGTCCTGGGATCATTCCTGGCCACCCACCTGTCCTGGGATCATTCCCTGCCACCCACCTGTCCTGGGATCATTCCCTGCCACCTACCTGTCCTGGGATCATTCCCTGCCACCCACCTGTCCTGGGATGGGATCATTCCCTGCCACCCAACTGTCCTGGGATGGGATCATTCCCTGCCACCCAACTGTCCTGGGATGAGATCATTCCCTGTCACCCAGAGCTGGATACAGGGCAGGACCGTGCTCTGCCCTGGGATGGGATTATTCCCTGCCACCCACCTCTCCTGGGATGATTCCTGGCCACCCACCTCTCCTGGGATCATTCCTAGCCACCCACCAGTCCTGGGATGGGATCATTCCCTGCCACCCACCTGTCCTGGGATAGGATTATTCTCTGTCACCCACCTGTCCTGGGTTCATTCCCTGCCACCCACCTGTCCTGTCCTGGGTTCATTCCCTGCCACCCACCTGTCCTGTCCTGGGATCATTCCCTGCCACCCACCTGTCCTGTCCTGGGATCATTCCCTGCCACCCACCTGTCCTGGGATAGGATTATTCTCTGCCACCCACCTGTCCTGGGATCATTCCCTGCCACCCACCTGTCCTGTCCTGGGATCATTCCCTGCCACCCACCTGTCCTGTCCTGGGATCATTCCCTGCCACCCACCTGTCCTGGGGGACGCTCCCACCTCGCCGTGGCACACGAGGCGCGGCTGCGGCTGCGGCGCCTCCAGCCCCGGGATGAGGCTCTCCACGGCCACCTCAGCCTTCCCTGGGCACGGGCACGGGCACAGCAGCAGGGCAGGGAGAAGCCACAGGTTAGTTGGCAAGGCAGAGCACAGCAGGGGTGAGGCAGCAGTTGTCTGAATGCTTTGGGGACAGCCCAGCAGGCTGGAGTGGGACAGTGTGACCTGCACCACCAGGGGAGGCTGCGACTTATATCCCTGGGATGGAGTTTTTATTGAGTTTTATTGATTTATGCAAGCCCAGTTTGAAAGCCTGTCCCAGCTGAGCAGGTGGGCCCAGTTTGTCCCAGTGTGGGGGTGCCCAAAGCTGGGCATTCCAAACCCTCTGGGCCATTGCCCAGCAACTGTTCCCAAGGGCCCATTGGCAGCAGCTGCCCAGGGCACAGCTGAGCCCTCAGGCTGGGAGCTGGCTGGGAAAGAAGCCTGGCAGAGGAGCTGGGAGAACTGCCCTGCAGGGACTCCTTGGCACCTCCACACCCACCTGAGGGCTCAGCTCTGCTCAGGGGCCAGCAACGAGTCCAAAATCCCCCCTGAGTGCCAGAGTCAGATCCCCCCAGGCTGGAACTCCCTGCCCTGGGGGAGGCACTGGGGGCTCCCACCCAAACCTCAGGGGAGACAATCTTGGCCTTTGGGCACCTCTGGCACCACTCCTGGCATCCAGAGCAGGAGCAGACCCTGCACAGGAGGAGCCCCCCACTCTCCACCAGACTCTGCCATCATCTGCACCAACAGCTTTGTCCCCTCCTTTGCCTTTGGCCTCGGGGGAACCACGTGGGGCTCAGCACAGGGGCCACCAAACCCCCCTGTGTTTGTGCCCCAGGGGGCTGGGTTAGACTGCTGGGCTTGGGGGTTAAACCCAATTGCTCTTTGTGCCACTGCATTGATTGCAATATTGGTATTAAATTGGAACTCTGACTTAGAATCTCTTTAGTGTTGGGTTCGTTTCTCCTGCAGGTTCACCTTTAAACCAGCACAAAGCCCCAGAGGGTGGAACAGCAGGTGAACAACACCTGCCTTGCAGCCAGGCAGGAGGGTGGGGCTCGGCAAATATCCACAGGATCCTGGTCCAGAGAAAGGAAAACACTGACCATGGCAGAGTTCCCTTGGACCAGAAGTAACAATCATTAAAAGACCTGCTTTGGAGCCTTAGCATGGTCCCAGTTAGGCCAGTAAAAAGCCAAGGTGTGGGATCTTTTTCCCCATTTAAGGGTCCAGTGGAGCAAGGACTGCAGAGGTGACAAAGTTTTGGAATTTGACAACCCCCTGGAAAGCCCAGTCCCTCCTCAACCTGTTGGATACAACAGGAGACATTCACAAAGGCAGAATGGAAGGATTTGGTTTATGGAAACCTCAAAGGCAGTGGGAGGGCCATGGCAGGGACCTGAGTGATGGTCTGGGGCTCCTCCTCAGGACCAACAGCAAGGAATGACCAAGTTAAACTAAAGGCCAAGGATGCACCAAATGCCAGAACCAGAAATGGCCTAAAATGGTCCCCCTAAGAGAGCTCAGTGACCCTTCTGCTTCCCCAGCAGGGTGTGTGTGTCTGCAGCATCATCAGCTGAGAGCACTCAGACAACTGCCAGAAACTGCACAACAGAGGAAAGGGTTTATGTTACAGGGACTCTTTTGCCTCCTGTCTCTTCAGAGCCCCAGGTTGGCCCAGGGACCTCTTTGAGACCCCTCTGGGACCCCTGTGGGACTCCTCTGAGACCCTGCTGGGACCCCCACCCACCCCAGCAGGTGATGGCAACAACCTCAGCCTGCAAATATTTGGCAAATAGATTAAAATATGATTGTGCAACACTCCCAAATCTCAGTCCTGGCTGAGGCTGTTGCAGGTTATTCCCAGCATTCCCCAGGTACAGGGAATGCTGTCCCTCCTCCTCCTCCTCCTCCTCCTCCTCCTCCTCCTCCTCCTCCTCCTCCTCCTCCTGCTGAGGGTCCCAGAGAGACAGAGCAGTTCAGTGCCTGGGCTGTGGCTCAACACAAATTCTGACCAGAAATGGAGGGATTTGGGGCATCTCCTCCTTCACTCAACACTTCACTCTTTCTGTGCCACATCAGCCCAGCTGGATTCCAGATGCAGATCCCAAACCTGCCCTTAATCCCAGGGAGAAAAGGCAGATCTGCCCCAGCACAACCCACAATCTCCAACAATTTGTGAGCCACCAACACTGGCAGAGCTTTGGGAGCCCAAGGGGTGCAGGAGGAGTCCCCATGGGGGACAGGAGGGGACAGGAGGGACAGGGGGGGGATAGAAAGGGACAGAGGAGACAGGGGGGGATAGAAAGGGACAGAGGGGACAGGAGGGGAAAGCAGGGGACAGCGTGGGACATCAGGGACAGCGGGGGACAGGAGGGGACAGGGGGGGATAGAAAGGGACAGAGAGGACAGGAAGGGACAGGGGGATAGGGGGGACAGGAGGGGACAGAGGGGACAGGAGGGGAAAGCAGGGGACAGCGTGGGACAGCGGGGGACAGGAGGGGACAGGAGGGGACAAAGGGGACAGGAGGGGACAAAGGAGACAGGAGAGGACAGCAGGGGACAGAGGGGACGGGGGGACAGGAGAGGACAAAGGGGACAGGAGGGGACAGAGGGGGCAGGGGGGACAGGAGAGAACAAATGGGGACAGGAGGGGACAAAGGGGGATGGGGGGGATAGAAAGGGACAGAGGGGACAGGAAGGGACAGAGGGACAGCAGGGGACAGGAGGGGACGGAGGGGGCAGGGGGACAGGAGCAGACGAGGGGGCAGGAGGGGACAGAAGGGGACGGAGGGGATAGAAAGGGACAGAGGGGGATAGGAGAGGACTGAGGGGACAAGAGGGGACAGGGGGGACAGGAGGGGAAAGCAGAGGACAGCGGGGGACAGGAGGGGACAGCGGGGACGGGGGACAGGAGGGGACAAGAGGGGATAGGAGGGGACAAAGGGGGACAAAGGGGGATAGAAAGGGACAGAGGGGACAGGGGGGACAGGAAGGGATACGGGGGACAAGGAGGGGACAGGAAGGGACAGGAGGGGACAGAGGGACAGCAGGGGACGGGGGGAGCAGGGGGGACAGAGGGGCCAGCAGGGGACAGCAAGGGACAGAGGGGACAGCAGGCAGAGGGAGGGGCCCTGGTTTTGCCGTTACCATTGGCAGGGTCTGACGTGCTGCCGAAGGGGTCAGCCAGAGGCAGGAGCTCAGGGAGCAGAAGTGCAGGCTCAGGAGATTTGAGGCCCTCAATCAGTTTTTCTGAGTTGGGCAGCAAAGGGAGGAATGGAGGAAACAGAGAGAAAAAGCAAAAGGAGACAAAGAAAAGACAACATTAATCAGGGGCTGCCTTAGAGAAGCTTTTGCACAAAAAAGGCTCCTCCAAAGGATCCCAGAATGGGTTGGGTTGGAAGGGACTTCAAAGGCCACCCAGTGCCACCCCTGCCATGGGCAGGGACACCTCCCACTGTCCCACGGGGCTCCAGCCTGGCCTTGGACACTCCCAGGGATGGGGCAGCCACAGCTCCTCTGGGAATCCCAGCCCAGACCTCCCCACCCTCACAGCCAGGAATCCCTTCCCAATATCCATCTAAATCACTTGTCCAGTAGGAGCCATTCCCTGTGTCCTGTCCCTCCATCCCTTGTCCCAAGTCCCTCTTCAGCCCTTGGAGCCCCTTTAGGCCCTGGAAGGGGCTCTCAGGTCTTCTCTGGAAATCCCATCCCATCCCTCCCCACCCTCCCAGCCAACAATCCCTTCCCAATATCCCACCTCACCCCACTCCCTGCCAGTTGAAATCCATCCCAGTGCCAGTTGAACCCCAAGTCTTTCAGCTGCCTCTGGGCTGGAGCTGAGGAGGGGCTGAGACCCCCAGAGCTGCTGGTGGGACGGAGCTGGAGCTGCCAGGGATGGGCAGGAGCCCTGGAATGGGCTGGGATGGAGGGACCTTGAAGGTCACCCAGTGCCACCCCTGCCCTGGGCAGGGACACCTCCCACTGTCCCAGGGGGCTCCAGCCTGGCCTTGGACACTCCCAGGGCTGGGGCAGCCACAGCTTCTCTGGGAATTCCATCCCATCCCTCCCCACCCTCACAGGGTGAGAATTCTCTTTAATCTCCTCTGAACTGACCCTCCCTCAGAGTGTCACCACCATCCCTGTCCTGCCCCAACAGGCCCTGCTGAGAGTTTGTCCCCAACACCAGTGGGACACTCCAGAGGTGCTGCCCAGTGGGCCACACTCACCTGAGCCAGGTAAGAGCCCCCTCACCCTCCAGGGAACCCCCAAACAGCACACAAGGAGCTTCACTGACCCACTGAACCCCAAACTGAAACAATTTCCCCTCCCTCTCCCTTTCCCACGCTGGGGAATTCTTTGTTAGTCTCTGTGGAATGAAGAGAAGCAGAACAGACAACCAGGCTCAGGTGTGGGAGCCCCCAGAAGGACCCTCAGAGCCATCAAGAGCTGGGGCAAAAACAGCCCTGGGGTAAAAACAGCCCTGGGGACCCTCAGAACCTGCTCTGGGGCCCTGGGGACCCTCAGAACCTGCTCTGGGGCCCTGGGGACACTCAGAACCTGCCCTGGGGACCTTCAGAACCTGCCTTGGGATAAAACCAGCCCTGGGGTAAAACCTGCCCTGGTGACCCCCAGAATCTGCCCTGGGGACCCTCAGAACCTGCCCTGAGGTAAAACCTGTCCTGGTGACCCCCAGAACCTGCCCTGGGGACCCTCAGAACCTGCCCTGGGGACCCTCAGAACCTGCCCTGGAGACCCTCAGAACCTGCCCTGGGGTAAAACCAGCCCTGGGGACACTCAAAACCTGCTCTTGAGACCCTCAGAACTTGCCCTGGGGTAAAGCCAGCCCTGGGGACCCTCAGAACCTGCCCTGGGGTAAAACCTGCCCTGGTGACCCCCAGAACCTGCCCTGGGGACCCTCAGAACCTGCCCTGGGGACCCTCAGAACCTGCCCTGGGGACCCCCAGAACCTGCCCTGGGGACCCCCAGAACCTGCCCTGGGGTAAAACCAGCACTCCTACTGGGGGGAACCAGTATGAATACTGGGGGAAACCAGTATGTCTGCTGGAGGGAAACCAGTATGTTTACTGGGGGAAAACAGTGTGGCTACTGGGAGAAACCAGTATGTCTGCTGGGGGAAACCAGTATGTCTGCTGGGGGGAAACCAGTATGTCTGCTGGGGGAAACCAGTACCCCTACTGGGGGGAAACCAGTACTCCTACTGGGGGGAAACCAGTACTCCTACTGGGGGGAAACCAGTGTGTCTACTGGGGGGAACCAGTACCCCTACTGGGGGGAAACCAGTATGTCTACTGGGGGGAAACCAGTACTCCTACTGGGGGGAAACCAGTATGTTTACTGGGGGAAACCAGTATGTCTCCTGGGGGGAAACCAGTATGCCTACTGGAGGGAAACCAGTATGTCTACTGGGGGAACCAGTATGCCTACTGGAGGGAAACCAGTGTGTCTATTGGGGGGAAACCAGTGTGGCTACTGGGGGAACCAGTGTGTCTACTGGGGGGAAACCAGTATGTCTGCTGGGGGGAAACCAGTGTGGCTACTGGGGGAAACCAGTATGTCTACTGGGGGGAAACCAGTACCCCTACTGGGGGGAAACCAGTGTGTCTACTGGGGGGAAACCAGTGTGGCTACTGGGGGGAATCAGTAAGTCTACTGGGGGGAACCAGTACTCCTACTGGGAGAAACCAGCATGTCTGCTGGGGGAAACCAATATGTCTACTGGGGGAAAACCAGTATGTCTACTGGGGGGAACCAGTATGTCTACTGGGGGGAACCAGCACTCCAACTGGGGGGAGAAAGGTCCTGTGTTAGAAGGCAAGAAAGGAGCTGGTTTGCAGCTGAAGGTCTGGTTTGGTGGAGTCTCTCTGGGTCACATCTGGGTAACCCACTGGGTCATATCTGGGTAACCCACTGGGTCACACCTGGGTAACCCACTGGGTCACATCTGGGTAACCCACTGGGTCACACCTGGGTAACCCACTGGGTCACACCTGGGTAACCCACTGGGTCACATCTGGGTAACCCACTGGGTCACATCTGGATAACCCACTGGGTCACACCTGGGTAACCCACTGGGTCACATCTGGGTAACCCACTGGGTCACATCTGGGTAACCCACTGGGTCACACCTGGGTAACCCACTGGGTCACACCTGGGTAACCCACTGGGTCACATCTGGATAACCCACTGGGTCACACCTGGGTAACCCACTGGGTCACACCTGGCTAGCCCACTGGGTCACATCTGGGTAACCCACTGGGTCACACCTGGTTCCCAGTTCTGAGATGAACCGGTAACATCAGAACACCAGAGCTGCAGAGCTGGTTTAAGTTGTTTAAATGATGCTTGAACCTTATTCCAGCCTCACAGGGAGCCACCTCATCATCATCATCATCATCATCATCATCATCATCATCATCATCATCTATTCCTGGAGCCCTAAGCCCAGACATTAAAGAATCTGCCTTTTTATCTTATCCCACATTAAACTGGCTCAGTGTTTTTGGGGTCTCTCAAGGCATCAGTTTGGCCCAGCCACATATTTAGATAAATATCTCACATTCCTCCCAAATAAGGAATTCCTGATTGTTTTCTGGCAGAACAAGGAGAATGTGCTGCAGAAAATGAGGAGCCTCCAGCAAAGGGAGCTTGGAGGGTCCCCAAATTCCTGGTGTTGGGGCTCCAGGGGCTGCAAACCCCCAGCCATGGAAAGCTGAGCCTTTCCTCTCATTTATATCAGCATAAGAAGGAAATAAAGGCACTGAATGAACTCTGGATTCACAAGCAAACAATTCCAACCCCCATGCACTGGTGGAGAAGCACAAGCTTTGGACTGTCCAGTGAGGAAATGGCAACTTTTCCCTTCAAATCCCTTTTCCACCACATGCACAAATCTGATTGAGGTTTGCAATTAGTGCCCTGCACAGACTCTGCAGCTGCTCCACCACCACTCCAGGCTCTCCACTGCCATGCTGCAGTTATGTAGGGCCAGACAACAACAAGGAAAATGCAAAAAAAAGGCACTTTAGGAAGGACTAGAGTTAGGAAAAAAATCATAAATCAAGAGAAGAGGGAGGCAAATGGGATTTTAGTCAGAGCAGGCTATTAGAGAGACCAAATTCCTGAGAAACTTGCAGTTAAAAAGGGAATGGAAGCAAAAACCTGCCAGGAGTTGAGAAGAAGCTGCACCATCTCCAAGCCAAGGAGGGGCAGCAGCAGCACACACAGCAAGGCTGTTACTCACTGGAGGGACAGCAAAAGGAAAGACAACTCAAGAGAGGACACAGCACAGTCCTTTTCTTCGGGTGGCAACTGGGAAAGAAAGACAAGGTGGTCAAAGTCCTGCTGGGAGTGGGAGGGAACTCCCCCCGTGGGCAGGGATTGCTCAGTGGGGACCATTCCTGCCCATTCACTGCTCAAGGGGCACAGACTGGAGGAGTCCTGAGTGTTACTCAGCAACAGAGGGCTTGGAGTGGCCAAGGGCAGGCACTGGACCTTAATTTTCCTAATGGAGTTGCTGGGAAATGGGATTGTACCTTCTACAGCACAGGCAGAAGGTGAATAAAGGGAATTGAATGCTTTAAATACACAGGACCTTGTAAACACCATGGAGGACAAGTGGAAAAGTTTAACAGGGGCTCCTTAGGAGAGCAATTCAAGTCATTTTAGTTTCACATTCAGCATCTCAAATATTTATAAAATAATTAATTCTGCCCCTCCAGAATTAATTATTCTGCCCCTCAAGGCCCAGGCAAAACAACACCAGATGCTGTTTGCACCCTGTTGTTGGGGTTCCCTGGTGGTTTTCTTGCCCCAAACCATCACAGCACCACCTTGTCCTCTCAGATAACACAGCAATTCACCCATCAAGTTCTGAGCTGCCCTTTGTGCATGTCCCCAACTCAAGAAGTGAACTCAGACCATCAGCACACACTCTGATGTCTGTAATTGCTTTATCTGGGTACAAATAAATCCTTAGTGGAGATCCAGGTTTCTGGGAAGGAGCTCTGGATCAGCCCTGGGGGAAGTTGCACTGCAGGACATCCATTTCCTTGCCCTGATCAGCACCCTCAGGGCAGTGTGAAAACACAGCAATCCCTGGGGATTTGTAGGAAATGAAAAGCAAACATCACCCCTGAGTGCTGTTTAAAGGCTGTGGAGAACCCCAACCTGACAATGAGCCTTTAATAGGGACAGTGTTTGCCCTTCCATCAAACCCAAGGTAAAAATGTTATAAAACCAAGGAGGTTCACCATCAGGAATAAAAATTCTCAGGAATTCAAGAACTCCAAACAATCCAGCACAGAACTTGCAGCTTCATGAGGTGCAGCTGGAGATGTTGGACTGGGAGACCAGTATAAAATCTGTACAGGGAGACTGGAGGCCCTCCCAGCTCTGCTGACCCCCATGGCACCAGGAAAAACAGCTTTGACACCAGCACAGCCCTCTGGGCCAAGCCCTGTCTGTGCTGATGTTTCTGCACAGGGAAATCCCTGTCCCAGCTGAGCAAGTGGGCCCAGTTTGTCCCAGTGTGGGGGTGCCCAAAGCTGGGCATTCCAAACCCTCTGGGCCATTGCCCAGCAACTGTTCCCAAGGGCCCATTGGCAGCAGCTGCCCAGGGCACAGCTGAGCCCTCAGGCTGGGAGCTGGCTGGGAAAGAAGCCTGGCAGAGGAGCTGGGAGAACTGCCCTGCAGGGACTCCTTGGCACCTCCACACCCACCTGAGGGCTCAGCTCTGCTCAGGGGCCAGCAACGAGTCCAAAATCCCCCCTGAGTGCCAGAGTCAGATCCCCCAGGCTGGAACTCCCTGCCCTGGGGGAGGCACTGGGGGCTCCCACCCAAACCTCAGGGGAGACAATCTTGGCCTTTGGGCACCTCTGGCACCACTCCTGGCATCCAGAGCAGGAGCAGACCCTGCACAGGAGGAGCCCCCCACTCTCCCCCAGACTCTGCCATCATCTGCACCAACAGCTTTGTCCCCTCCTTTGCCTTTGGCCTCGGGGGAACCACGTGGGGCTCAGCACAGGGGCCACCAAACCCCCCTGTGTTTGTGCCCCAGGGGGCTGGGTTAGACTGCTGGGCTTGGGGGTTAAACCCAATTGCTCTTTGTGCCACTGCATTGATTGCAATATTAGTATTAAATTGTAATTCTGACTTATAATCCTCTTTTGTGTTGGGTTTGTTTCTCCTGGTTTAAGGTTCACCTTTAAACCAGCACACAGGCACAGAAGAACAAAGACAACTCTGTCCTGCAGGACAGACACAGGCTCAAAACCTGAGCCCAAGTGCAGGATTTTTGTCTTTTCTCTTAATTTAAAAGTCCAGACAAAACCCTCTTGGTTTTCACAGCCAAGGGTAAGGCCACAGCTCTGGTCCTGCCTGCAGAGACCCCCAGCCAGGCAGGGACAGACCTGGCACCACAAAAACTGCTGTTCTGAGGAGCTGCCCCAAGGGCAGGGCTGGCAAGAAATCCCTCCACTAAAAAGAATTCCAGGGCTGCCAGAGCTGGGGCTGCACCAGCTGGTTGTGCCCTATGGAAATGCCCCATGGAAAATGCCCTGGGGTGCCACTGTGTGAGCTGGGAGTGCTGCTGGCAGGGGATTCAGTGCCAGGCTGCAGGCAGGAACACCAACACTTCCACTGGCATTTGGGGGGTAGGGAGGAGGAAAAGATGCACTCAGGGGCCTTCTGTGGCTCCCTCTCAAGTCAGGTCACTCCTGGCATTTGCTCTCACACAGGACAAAACCTCCAAGCCTTTTCTACCCTCAAACTGCAGCATTTATGTGTAAAACCCCTTTTGTATCAAACCAAACTTCTCCTGCTCTCTGAGCATCCACCAGAAGGAAGCAAGTTCCACAGATTTAGGGGAAAAAAAGGATTTATTTGTCTCCTGCATTGCTCAACTCTCCATGGAGAGATGCCACCTCTACAGGCACATTTGAATGTTTTGGTCCTCTACTGTCACACCCTCAGCCTGGGCTAAGGAAAGGGTGGGAGCTGCCACGAGAACCTGTCTGGGGCTGGTTGACAAGGGACCTGTCACACACAGTCACTGCAGGGCTCACAGAGACTCCAAGATGAAAACATTCCCCTTTTCCAAGTCCCACCGATTTGCAAAGAAGCTCCTGAGCACTTACATAATAATCCTGTGCTAAAAAGTGTTGGCTGCTGCAGGCAGAAATGTGCCCAGAGGGAAGCCAGAAGCAGCCCTGCAAAGGAGATGGGAAGAAGAGCACCAACTGCACCAGGAGGCTTTGCCAAAGCAGGAAAGGTCACATGGAACTTGTGCTCCACCGAATCTGCAGGGGGGTGTGGAAGCCAAAGAAACACCAACTCTGACAGGAAAAGAGGATTAAAACCTCCCAGTTCAAAGCTGGAGACCAACTGGAAAAGAGCTCAGCTCAGAAGAGGGGATTATTTACCTGGTGGTTGTTTTTCACAGAATCATGGAATGGTTTCAGTTGGGAGGGACCTCAAAGCTCATCCATTTCCACCCCTGCCATGGGACACCATCCTCTATCCCAGGGTGCTCCAGCCTGGCCTTGGACACTCCCAGGGACGGGGCAGTCACAGCTTCTCTGCCCAACCTGTGCCAGGGCCTACCCACTCTCACAGCCAGAATTCCTTCCCAATATCCCATCCATCCCTGCCCTCTGGCAGTGGGAAGCCATTCCCTGTGTCCTGTCCCTCCATCCCTTATCCCAAATCCCTCTCCAGCTCTCCTGGAGCCCACTTAGGCCCTGGAAGGGGCTCTGAGGTCTCCCTGGAGCCTTCCCTTCTGCAGGATGAACATTCCCAGCTCTCCCAGTTCTTCCTCCTAGAGGTGCTCCAGCCCTGGGAACGTTTCTGCCTTTGGATACTGAGCCTTTAAAGACACCAACACTGCTGTCACTGGGAACTGTGGGATAATCCCAGAAAAGCCAAGCACACACCAGCACTGCCACCAGCTTGCCAGTGCCCAGCAGCACTTCAGGGGTGCTGGAAACACAACCAGGGCACAAACCAAAGCCCAAGGCTCTGCCCCCTCCACAAACTCTGTTCCATTACCTGGAGTGTCGGATAACGGGAGAGGAATGAAAGGATCAGGCACAGTCAGAAGAGCAGGGCTGGAGTCCAGACCCAGAATGTCTTTCGTTTTCTCAGCTGGCAGAGAAGAGGAAAGGAAGAGAAAAGGCAGAGTGAAACAGAGAAGGGAAGCAGAAAGCACTGAGCAAAGTGTCAGAGGGGCAGAGCCAAGGTCCAACCTGACAGAGCGACACACACTCAGAACCAGGGAAAAGGATGAAAAAACACAACAAGATAAAACAACCACTGCCATGTAGCTCTCCAACACAATTGTCCCAGTGAGCAGGTGGGCCCAGTTTGTCCCAGTGTGGGGGTGACCAAAGCTGGGCATTCCAAACCCTCTGGGCCATTGCCCAGCAACTGTTCCCAAGGGCCCATTGGCAGCAGCTGCCCAGGGCACAGCTGAGCCCTCAGGCTGGGAGCTGGCTGGGAAAGAAGCCTGGCAGAGGAGCTGGGAGAACTGCCCTGCAGGGACTCCTTGGCACCTCCACACCCACCTGAGGGCTCAGCTCTGCTCAGGGGCCAGCAACGAGTCCAAAATCCCCCCTGAGTGCCAGAGTCAGATCCCCCAGGGTGGAACTCCCTGCCCTGGGGGAGGCACTGGGGGCTCCCACCCAAACCTCAGGGGAGACAATCTTGGCCTTTGGCCACCTCTGGCACCACTCCTGGCATCCAGAGCAGGAGCAGACCCTGCACAGGAGGAGCCCCCCACTCTCCACCAGACTCTGCCATCATCTGCACCAACAGCTTTGTCCCCTCCTTTGCCTTTGGCCTCGGGGGAACCACGTGGGGCTCAGCACAGGGGCCACCAAACCCCCCTGTGTTTGTGCCCCAGGGGGCTGGGTTAGACTGCTGGGCTTGGGGGTTAAACCCAATTGCTCTTTGTGCCACTGCATTGATTGCAATATTGGTATTAAATTATAATTCTGAATTACAATCTCTTTAGTGTTGGGTTCGTTTCTCTTGCAGGTTCACCTTTAAACCAGCACAACAATTTAACCCACAGGTCTCAAAACACTGGCAGGGAATTCCTGTTCTGTCCCTTCAGAGCAGCACAAAGGGTGAAATGCCCCAGCAAAGGGCACACAGCCCATGTGGGGCCTCTGTGTCTGGAATAAAAGAGGCAGCACCCAACAGGCCTGGAGAGGCTCCTGGCTCTGAGGGAAGGAGAGAAGGGTGGGAGGGTCCAGTCCAGCACCAGGATTTCCAAACCACCTTCCTGTGCCAAACCCCAGGGCAGGAGAGTCGAGGGGTCCCTTTTAAAGGCAGCCACCAAAAGAACTGACCCCAGTGCAGTGACCACAAAGCCCAGAATGTGCAGATGCTCCTCAGGCTCTGCAGGAGGCACAGCTGAACCTGGGGCTGCTGCTGCTCCACATCCCTCCACAGAGGCTGATGGAGCACCAAAAACTGCTCACAGCTGGACAAACACAGAAAGCAGCTCCCCAGAGCATGTCATGGACTTCACTCCTTAATTCTCAGGGAAGAGCCACCAGTTCCAGGCTCAGTTATAAGCTCCTCTAAATCTCCTTTTATAAATAGAAATAAGTGTAAGTGGATTTATCACTTCTTGCCCCACAAAGGATTCTGCAGCCTCTTCCCAGGCTCCTCTCACCAAGGGCTGTTCTCCTTCCATGGGGAAGCATCAAGCAGCTGCATTTGTCCCCAAAACCAGCAGCTGCACAAGGCAGGGAGAAAATCCTTGGCATTTGGAGCTCCTGGGAGCAGCTTTCCAGCACTGCCTGGCAGGACTGGGCTGCACTCAGTGAGAGCTGCTGCTGAAGAGCCACACAGGCAGCAGCACTAAACGAGGTTTCTGGCCACGGAAGGGGCTGCTCGTGGCACCCAAGGAGACCAAAGGAGACACCAGACAAGGTCCCACCTGGAATGGCCTCTGCAGAGAAACTCCTTAGATCAGCCAAGCACTCTGGGCCTGTGGAGCCACACAGCACAGCCATAGAATCATAGAATAATATGGTCAGTTGGGTTGGAAAAGACCTTCAAGATCATCAAGTCCAACCCTTGGTCCAACTCCAGTCCCTTTACCAGATCATGGCACTCAGTGCCACGGCCAAGCTCAGCTTCAAACCCTCCAGGGATGGGGAATCCACCCCCTCTCTGGGCAGCCCATTCCAATCCCTGAGCACTCTCTCTGCAAAGAATTTCTTTCTGTTCTCCAACTTCAATTTCCCCTGGCAGAGCTTGAGCCCATCGTGCCCCCTTGTCCTATTGCTGAGTGCCTGGGAGAAGAGACCAACCCCCAGCTGGCCACAACTTCCCTTCAGGCAGTGCAGAACTCACTGCCTTCACCATTTAATATGTCAGTTATGAGACTGTGCTCTCCTCTGAGGAGCTTCCCTGCTCCCTCATCCCTTCCCTCCTCTCTCCTCTGAGGAGCTTCCCTGCTCCCTCCTCCCTTCCCTCCTCTCTCCTCTGAGGAGATTCTCTGCTCCTTCATCTCTTCCCTCCTCCTCTTGCAGCACAGACACTGCTGTCCCTGCTCCTCTCCTCCTTCAGACAGCCTGACAGCTCCAGGGTGTCTCCCCAACACCTCCAAGGCCAATGCCCTCAGTGCCACGTGTTTTACTCCCAGCCATGAGCTGCATGGACCTTCAGCACACTAAGAAGCTTTCTTGGGAACTCGAGGGGCTCATTTAGTTTCCTCCCTCACCAAAAGCCTCAGCTCTGCCTACACTGTCTCCTGTGTCTGCCACCCAACTGTGACAGGGACACTTCTCCTTCCCACCTTCCCCTCTGTACAGCAGTGCCAAGGCCCAGCTCCATTTATATCACTTTTCCTTCCCTTTCCAAGTGGTTACAGCCAAGAGTTGCCACCTTCCTGCAGGACTGCCCAGGGCAGTTCCTGGTGCCAAACTCACCTGACCCAGCAGTGAAGGAGGAGCCCCCAAAAGCATCTGCCTGGGCTGCAGAGGAAGCTGGCTGGAAACCTGCAATCAGGTTCTCTGTGGAGCTGCCCACCTTTTCTGGAGCTTTCCCTGGAATGCCAGACACAGAGTTAGGGGGAAAATGTTCCATTCTCACAGAAACTTCCATTCTCAGAGCAGGCTGCTGGTCTAGATTGGTTAGGACGGGGCTTAAGCCCCTTCCTGCAAACCCCAACCTGCAGATGAAGCAACTGCAGCTCCCACACACAGCTGAGCTGTAAAACTGTAAAAGCAGTTGGTGCCTCTGCCTTTGAGGCACCACTGAGCTGAAACTGCTCAGCAAACAGAGGGAATTGGAAGGATTTAGCTCCGAGGACTGATAATATGGAGCACCCAAGCAGGACCTGAGTGGAAGCACCACCACTCCAAGCCAGGTTCCCTTTCCAGAGCAGGCAGGTGTCAAACCATCCCCACAGACCTACCATCAGCCAGCTTGGCAAAGTCCTTGTTGAGCAGCTCCTCAGCTGTGAGCTTGGAGAAGTTGTCATCATCAAAGGGGTTCCACGTGGACACGTCAGGAGGGTTGTAGACATTCTGCTGAGAGGTCCTTGGGGAGCCCGAGGGTGTAGTGGAGGCAGATCTGGATGGGATCATCCCACCCAAACAAGTCATTAACAACCCAACTGGAAGCCTCTGGCCAGCACCATCAGCTGGTCCAAACCCCTGCACTGTGATTACTTCCTAAGTGAAACACTCAGCACAAGGTGCTGCACTCGCATGGCCAGAAATGCAGGAGCAGTTGAGGTTCAGCTGGCTGGGCACCCTGGGCAAGGGGTTCCAGCAGGTATCCCACTGCAAACAGCTGCCTGCAGTGCCCAGGGGAAGGATTCTTGCCTGAAGTGAGCTGGCAAGTACTCCTGGGGGACCACAGAATCACTGAGGTTGGAAAAGACCTCCAGGACCATCAAGTCCAGCCCTCAGGAAGAACTGAAGAGTGCACCAGGGTTGCTGAAATGATACTGAGCAAGGTCCTGGTCTTTTGGGGAGCATGAAAGCCACTCAGGAGGACTTCTGGGCAGGTCTTTCAGCAACTTTCTGCCAAGCCCTGAACTGTTTTCTTGCGAAGACAAAGACTCGTTCACCCCTCAGAGCTTCATATCCATCTCAGAGCTTCGTATCCACCTCAGAGCTCTGAGCAGCAACAAGATCTCCCCCCAGCCCCTCTTCACCACATCCCACCACCACATCCCACCAGCACCTACTTGGACTTGTTGAGGCTGGCCTCTGCAGCAGCTGCCTGCAGGAGCTGGGTGGACTTGCTGGCGGGGACGCCGAACACGGCGCTGTGGGTGACGTCGCTGAGGATGCGCCGGTGCCCCGCGCGCTGCGCCTTGGGCGAGGATGGCGGGGTCAGGGAGCCCACCTTCTGCCCCTGGGCTGCTGCAGGGGGGCTGCTCTGAGCCTGCTGCTGCCTCAGCTGGGCCTGGGGACAGAGCAGAGCACAAGGGATGTGTCAGTGTCCTACTTCAGGTGGGCCCAGTTTGTCCCAGTGTGGGTGTGCCCAAAGCTGGGCATTCCAAACCCTCTGGGCCATTGCCCAGCAACTGTTCCCAAGGGCCCATTGGCAGCAGCTGCCCAGGGCACAGCTGAGCCCTCAGGCTGGGAGCTGGCTGGGAAAGAAGCCTGGCAGAGGAGCTGGGAGAACTGCCCTGCAGGGACTCCTTGGCACCTCCACACCCACCTGAGGGCTCAGCTCTGCTCAGGGGCCAGCAACGAGTCCAAAATCCCCCCTGAGTGCCAGAGTCAGATCCCCCAGGGTGGAACTCCCTGCCCTGGGGGAGGCACTGGGGGCTCCCACCCAAACCTCAGGGGAGACAATCTTGGCCTTTGGGCACCTCTGGCACCACTCCTGGCATCCAGAGGAGGAGCAGACCCTGCACAGGAGGAGCCCCCCACTCTCCCCCAGACTCTGCCATCATCTGCACCAACAGCTTTGTCCCCTCCTTTGCCTTTGGCCTCGGGGGAACCACGTGGGGCTCAGCACAGGGGCCACCAAACCCCCCTGTGTTTGTGCCCCAGGGGGCTGGGTTAGACTGCTGGGCTTGGGGGTTAAACCCAATTGCTCTTTGTGCCATTGCATTGATTGCAATACTGGTATTAAATTGTAATTCTGACTTATAATCCTCTTTTGTGTTGGGTTTGTTTCTCCTTCAGGTTTAACTTTAAACCAGCACAGTCGGGAATTAAAACTGGTGACATTTTGGTCTGTGTTTTTGCCAATGCCACCTGTGAAAAGATTTATCCTTTCCCTGCCAAGTTCCAGGGAACAGAAGCTGATACAGTGAAGGCTTTGCCCTTGAAGGCAGAGTTTGCATAAACTAAAGTTACTTGAGTCTCTCCTATTGGTTTGACAGCCCTGGGAGGAGAGTTGGGGGGAGAGAGCAAGGAGGAAGAGAGAGGGAGAGAGAGAGGGAGAGAGAGAGGGAGAGAGAGAAATGGAGAGAGAGAGAGAGATGGGGAGGGAGAGAGAGATGGGGAGAGAGAGAGAGAGAGATGGGGAGAGAGAGAGAGAGAGAGATGGAGAGAGAGAGAGAGAGAGAGAGAGAGAGATGGGGAGGGAGAGAGAGAGAGAGGGAGAGAGAGACAGAGACAGAGACAGAGACAGAGACAGAGACAGAGACAGAGACAGAGACAGAGAGACAGAGACAGAGAGACGGAGAGAGAGAGCAGCAGGGTCTGTCACCTCTTCCTGGGGTGTGGTGGCCTCAGTTCCCTGGACAGACATCTCTAACAGGCTCAATAAAAAGTGAGAGGGCTTCTGCTCTTGCTGTTGTTTTTTCCCCCAAAAAGCCAGCAGGGACACTGCTGTGTGCCAATGCCTAGAGGATGTAGCCCCTGCCTTTGTGAGGGTGTCCTGAGTTGGCAGGACAACCTTAGGTGAGTAACTCTTTGGTGAGTGGTGACACCTTTGGGTTTATTGCTTTAGTCTCCCTCCTTCTCTCTCCATTCTCTTTGGGTTTCTGCTGTTGGGTCACTCCTGTTAATAAAAGCACAGTACAGGAGTCTTGTCATGGGGACAAAGTGAAGGGCAGTGCTGCCTCCAGCAGGTGACGTGGCTGGGGACAAATCCCTAAGGGGGAGAAGACTTGTGCAGAAATCCTGTGTAGGAATCTTGTGCAAAAAAGTTTCCCTTTAGGGGAAGGGAAAAAAAAAGGAAAAAGACACAGGAGCAACATTTGTGATCAAATTCTGGAGGAGAAAGCCAGGCATGTTTGTTTAGGTGTGAGCCAAGACAGCCCAGACACAAACCCTTTGGAAACTGAAAGGGGTTTCCTCACCCTGACCTTCTTTTTCCACTGCCTCAGTCTCGTGTTAAACCATAAATACTTGAAATATGGCTTTGTAGTGACACACACAACAGCATCACTTCTGGCTGTGGTTTTTCACAGTCTGCCTGTCAGTGAGGTTGGATTTAAAGCAGGAAAACTGGAGTGCAGGGAGCAGCAGGCTGTGCATGGCACCTCCCCTGTTCTCTTCCAACCTTGGAAAGACCTGAGAGGGCAACAGGAAAGAGTTACCCCCCCAGGGTGGTGCTGAACCCCAGTGGGACAAGGCACACAATGCTGAGCTGTCCTGCTTTTCCTCTGGCATTCCAGGCAGAGCCATTCCCTGCTCACCCACCTCTCCTCCTGCTATGTAGGTCACTGCAGAGCAGGACATTTGGTGTTGGGAGATAAAAGGGCAGTGCCCAAATCACCACAGAAACCAAAGCAGAGCTTATTAAGCTGAAACCACCCAACGTGGAAAGGCTTTGACAGGTCCTGGCTTGGCATCTCCTGCTCAGCAGCCACCAAGGGAAAGTTTTCTCCTGCTCTGCACACACCAGGGGCTCTATCATTGTTTAAACCAGCCACTGGTTTTCCCTCCTGACTGCAGGAGTGGAAGTGTCCAGATGTGTCCATTGTGATGAGGGGAATAAGGGTAATTTTCAAGCCAGGGGATTTAATAAAATTAAGGCTGTTTTTGTGCTGGTGAATCACAGCAAAGCTCTTGATCTGACACTCCATTTCAGGCACTTCTCCTCTAAAAGGAACAGGGAAGTCGTGGGCCTCACTCAGAACCTGTCTGCACATACTGAGGATCTCCCACCAGATCCAACAAACTGGCCTGTCCAAGGTCACCCACCAGGACAGGAACACAAGAGTGTCCCCACCCAAAGCACCAGCTGAAAACACAACAGCAAAGGGGGGAATGAGGCAGAGCCCTGAGGCACAGGAGGGAGCAAAGCAAAAACAGCTCCCCCAGCACTGCTCAGGTTTTTGGGGGGGCTCTTAGTCCAGTGAATTCCTGGTGTCAGTTCAAAGGGACCACAGTGGAGATGAATGAACTGGCACCTCAGGAACCAGCAGGCACAGAGTGACCCTCAGCTTGGGCTCAGTCTGTACCTCTGAAATAACAGTCAGGAAATGGTTTGGGGTGGAAGGGACCTTAAAGATCATCCTGTTTCAACCCCACTCACCAGGCCAGGTTAATCCAAGCCCTGTCCAAACCTGAGCAATTCCAGGGGTCAGGACCTGAGGTGGGGTTTCATCAGACACTGTTTGCTTTGCACACCTGCAGCCTGGCACAGCACACAGGAAGAAGCTGCTTCCTTTGCCTGCTGGCCATGCTTTCTTCCCAACACACACCCAGAGTCAGGGAGACTCCTCTGAGCTCCCAAACCCAGGGAAGAGCAGGTGGGATTGCATAGGAAAGGAAGCACAAGGCTCAGGTTCCTCCCACAGGCACTGCAGAGCTCCAGGCTCCTGCCCCTCCCCTGGGCTGGTTCCTCCTGCACAAGGCCATCCACAGATTCCATCAAGTAAAGAGCATTTATTTTGGGTGCACTTTCAGGTGATTAGAAAAGTGGATGATTGATTTATTTATTTTTGGATATGGTGCTTTCAAAAGTCTCCCTTTGGAAACTCTCCTTCCCACAGCACTCATTAAAAAGTTATCCCAATGCTGGAACAAAAGCAGGAAGCTGTTTTGTACCTTCCTCTGAACATCAGATGGGAGTTCTCCAAACAAGGAGCTACATAAAGTATTCCTGGTGCCCATCCTGATGTGCTGAGTACAAGTAATTTTGAAGGAAGTGTCTCACATGCTTCCTATGGCACCATGACAGAGGAGGGATGGGGAGAAGCTGCTGAGCAGCTCCTGAGATCTTCTCCTCTGCCTTCTGCTCATCCATTACTCATCCCCTCTGTCTATGGATCCAGGGCACAGATCCAGAGTCCAGCATCCCACTGGAAAGGCAGATCCCAGCAAGTGCAGCCCTCTGAGGCAGCAAGGTCAGTGCTGGCATGTGGGACCCAGCAAGGACACAGAACCATGGAACCAGTCAGGCTGGGAAAGCTCTCCAGGGTCACCAGAGCCAACCACTCACTGCCAAGGCCACCACCAACCCTTGTCCCCAAGTGCCACATCCATGTCTGGTAAATCCCTCCATGGGTGGGGACTACACCCCTGCCCTGGGCAGCTGTGCCAGGGCTGGACAGCCCTTTAGGTAAGGGAATTTTCCCAGTATTCCACCTAAACCTTCCCCAGCAACTATTACTGGGCTCTGTGGGTCTGAAAAGAGCTGGATGTGCACACAGGACCTGGCAGTGAAGAACCTGCTCCCAGTGCCCCAAACCCCACTGACCACCCCATTCCTTTCCCCCAGTGCCCCAAACTCCACTGGCCACCCCATCCCTTCCCCCAGGGCTCTGCCCATCTGCTCCCAGTGCCCCAAACCCCACTGACCACCCCATTCCTGTCCCCCACTGCCCCAAACCCCACTGACCACCCCATTCCTTCCCACAAGCCTCTCTCTACCTGCTCTCAGTGTCCCAAACCCCACTGACCATCCCACCCCTTCCCCCAGGGCTCTCCCCACCCACTCCCAGTGCCTCAAACCCCACCGACCACCCCATTCCTTCCTCCAGGGCTCTCCCTACCTACTCTCAGTGCCCCAAAATCCACTGACCACCCCATCCCTTCCCCCAGGGCTCTGCCCATCTGCTCCCAGTGCCCCAAACCCCACTGACCACCCCATTCCTTCCCACAAGCCTCTCTCTACCTGCTCTCAGTGCCCCAAATCCCACTGACCACCCCACCCCTTCCCCCAGGGCTCTCCCCACCCGCTCCCAGTGCCCCAAATGCCACTGACCACCCCACTCCCTTCCCTCCAGTGCCCCAAACCCCACTGACCACCCCATTCCTTCCTCCAGGGCTCTCTCTACCTACTCCTAGTGCCCCAAAATCCACTGATCACCCCACTCCTTCCCCCCAGGGCTCTCCCCACTCACTCACAGTGCCCCAAACCCTACTGACCACCCCACCCCTTCCCCCAGGGCTCTCCCCACCTGCTCCCAGTGCCCCAAATGCCACTGAGAGTCCCATCCCTTCCCCCAGGGCTCTCCCCATCTGCTCCCAGTGTCCCAAACCCCACTGACCACCCCACTCCTTGCCCCCAGTGCCCCAAACCCCACTGCCTGCCCCATTCCTTGCCCCAGGGCTCTGCCCACCCACTCCCAGTGCCCCAAACCCCACTGCCTGCCCCACTCCTTGCCCCAGGGCTCTGCCCACCCACTCCCAGTGCCCCAAATGCCACTGCCTGCCCCACTCCTTGCCCCAGGGCTCTGCCCACTCACTCCCAGTGCCCCAAACCCCACTGCCTGCCCCATTCCTTGCCCCAGGGCTCTGCCCACCCACTCCCAGTGCCCCAAACCCCACTGCCTGCCCCACTCCTTGCCCCAGGGCTCTGCCCACCCACTCCCAGTGCCCCAAATGCCACTGCCTGCCCCATTCCTTGCCCCAGGGCTCTGCCCACCCACTCCCAGTGCCCCAAACCCCACTGCCTGCCCCATTCCTTGCCCCAGGGCTCTGCCCACCCACTCCCAGTGCCCCAAACCCCACTGCCTGCCCCATTCCTTGCCCCAGGGCTCTGCCCACCCACTACCAGTGTCCCAAACCCCACTGCCTGCCCCATTCCTTGCCCCAGGGCTCTGCCCACCCACTCCCAGTGCCCCAAACCCCACTGCCTGCCCCATTCCTTGCCCCAGGGCTCTGCCCACCCACTCCCAGTGCCCCAAACCCCACTGCCTGCCCCATTCCTTGCCCCAGGGCTCTGCCCACCCACTCCCAGTGCCCCAAACCCCACTGCCTGCCCCATTCCTTGCCCCAGGGCTCTGCCCACCCACTCCCAGTGCCCCAAACCCCACTGCCTGCCCCATTCCTTGCCCCAGGGCTCTGCCCACCCACTCCCAGTGCCCCAAACCCCACTGCCTGCCCCACTCCTTGCCCCAGGGCTCTCCTCACCTGCTCCTGTGGCTGTGCCTGCTGGGCTGTGCTGGGCTGGGCCTGGGGCTGGGGCTGTGCTGGGCTCTGCTGCTTCTGCTGAGCTGCTGCCACTGTCTTCTGCTGCATGGCTGCCTGCTGGGCCATCAGCTGCTGCTGCTGCTGCTGCTGCTGCTGGTAGAAGTTCTGCACGAGCTGCTGCTGCTGCTGCTGTGGGGGTGCTCCTTGCTGCATCCCTGGGAACTGGGGAGCAATGGGAGCAATGGCTGGTGAGGGACTGGGGACTGGGAGCCACTCAGGGCCAGCACAGCAGTGGCTGCAGCCACAGGGACCGTGGGCACAGAGGGGTGGGCATGGCCTTGTGGGGCAGGGCTGGGTCCTGCCTGTGCCACACCTGCCCAGATGGGGCTCCCATGGCACAGACTGTGCTCCCAAACCCCCTCCTCTGTTCTTACCCACTCCAAACTGATGCAGGAAGGGGGGTTGATTTTCTGATTTTCACATTTTATAGATATTAGAAATACAGTAGCTGTACCAAAGGCAAGTTTAGTGTGTTAATATTTCTAGTAGCTTAAGTTTAATGTGACCTCTATCACATAGCTCAGATTTTCTGAGTTATTTAGCCTTGCTCACAAGGTAAAATGCTGAAGGATATCAGAAGGCTTCCCACAGAATCATGGAATGGTTTGGGCTGGAAGGAACCTTAAAGTCAGCTCATTCCAAACCCCTGCCCTGGGCAGGGACACCTCCCACTGTCCCAGGGTGCTCCAACCTGGCCTTGGGCACTCCCAGGGATGGGGCAGCCACAGCTTCTCTGGGCACCTTGTGCCAGGGCCTGCCCACCCTCCCAGCCTTCCAAACATCCAATCTAACCTGGCCCTTGGTCAGTTTAGAAACCATTGCCCCTTGTCCTGTCACTCTCTGACCATATAAAAAGTCCCTCTCCCTCCTTTTTATAAGCCCCTTTAGGCACAGGAAGGGGCTCTCAGGTCTCCCAGACCCTGAGATCAGCTCAGTTGGTTAAACTTGGTTGTAGTAATGCCAAGGTCAGGGGTTCAATCCCCTGTGTGGGCCATTGACTGAAGAGTTGGACTCGATGATCCTTGGGGGTCCTTCCAACTCAGAATAGTGTGTGTGATTCTATGATTCCCTTCTCCAAGTGACCCCCCCCAGCTGTCCCAGCCTGTCTCCAGAGGGGCTCCAGCCTTGGAGCATCTCCATGGCCTCCCTTGCACCTGCTCTAACAACTCCACATCCTATCCCCAGGGCAGGAAAATTCATTGTTTTTCTGCTTCCACTGTTAAATATCCCTTAGCAGAGGCCTGTGCTGCTACAAACACCTCAGATAACCATGGCAGTGTCATCTCTGTGCATCACATCATGTGTCCACAGACCCCTTGAGAACCAGCCCACCAAAACCCACCCCCAAATCTTACCCTGGAAAGGCACCCCAGGCACAAAAAAATGACCACTGACCTCAAGGCCCTTGAAACACCTGGAGCTGCAACACCTCAACCAGCACAGCTGATTTAATAATAAACTGTCCCAAGGCATCCACACTGACAGATAAAAGTGCCACTCTTGGGCAGCACAGGATGATCAAGAGACCTTCAAGATGATGGAGTCCAACCACCAACACAGCCCCACCTCTGCCACCCCCAAAGCACATCTCCCAGTGCCATACCCAGATATTCCTGAACACTTCCAGAGGCAGTGACTCCACCACAACTCTGGGAAACTCATTCCAAGGCCTGACTGCTCTTCCAGTGAGATTTTCTTGTCTCATATCAGTTTGAACCTCCCCTGGCACAACTCGAGGCTGCTTCCTCTTGTTCTCAGACACAACAGAAGAGACCTGGCCTGGCTCAGCAGCACCAGGGCAGTGCCCCTGTCCCTGTGCCCAGCCCTGGTGAGGCCACACCTCGAGTGCTGTGCCCAGTGCTGGGCCCTCAGGTTGGGAAGGACATTGAGGGGCTGCAGCAATTCCAGAGAAGAGCAACGAGGCTGGAGAAGGGCTTGGTGCCCCCAGCCCTGTGGGGAGAGGCTGAGGGAGCTGGGGGTGTTCAGCCTGGACAAGAGGAGGCTCAGGGGGGACCTCAGCACTGTCTGGAACTCCCTGACAGGAGGTTGGACCCAGGAGGGGTTGGGCTCTTCTCCCACACAACCAGCAATGGCACAAGAGGGCACGGCCTTAAGCTGTGCCAGGGCAGGTTTGGCTTGGATATGGGGAGGGAATTTTTTGCAGAGAGGGTGGTCAGGCCTTTGAATGGGCTGCCCAGAGTGGGGGTGGATTCTCCATCCCTGGAGGTGTTTAAGATGACACTGGATGTGGCACTGAGTGAGAATTCACCACATCTTGATCCAACCCCACTGTGATGATCCACCATGTCTTGATCCAACCCCACTGTGAGAATCCACCATGTCTTGATCCAACCCCACTGTGATCACCAGCCCAGGGCACTCAGTGCACACAGTGGGGTTGGGCTTGATGATCTCAGGGGTCTCTTCCAACCCAACTGATTCTCTGATTCTGTGACCAACCCCCACCTCCCTGCAACCTCCTTTCAGGGAGCTGTAGACAACTGATGCTCTCAGAGCACTGAGGACACACTGGGCAATGCCCCAAACTTGCCCCTATTCCCCCAAACCCAAAGAAACCCAAACCCAAAGAGCCCAGGGCAGCCCTGGGTGCTCACCCACCTGCTGTGCCTGCATCATCTGCTGCTGCTGGTAGAAGGCAGCCTGGTGCTGCTGCTGCTGCTGCTGCTGCAGGAGCTGCTGCTTCAGGAAAAGCTGCTGCTGCTGCTGAGGGGTGCCCTGGGGCTGCGTGGAGGGCACCTGGGGCTGTGCCTGCGGGGCTGGCACCGCCTTGGGCTGGGGCTGCTGGGGGGCTGCTTTGGGCTGGGGGGTGCTGGCAGGGATTGAAGGCTGGGCACTGCCCAGGGCAGCTGGGCCTGCAAGTGGGAGAGAAAAACCCAAAATGAAGTGAGCTGGAGGTGCAGCACAGCCCTGGGGGCACAGAGGGCACAGGCAGTGGTGCTCACCTTGGGGCTGGGCAGCTGCCTGGGCTGTGGGTCTCTTCCTGGGGGTCAGGGCTGGCTGGATGGGCAGGATGCCAGGGTTGGGCTGGGTCTGTCCTGCTTTAGGTCTCTGCCTGGGGGCTATGGATGTTTCTGTTGTGGGGATGGGATCTGTGAGCCTGTGAGGGGGAAGGAAGGACAGAAAGGCACTCAGAGCACACAGCAGGGTTAAACACCCATCCCATCCCATCCCATCCCATCCCATCCCATCCCATCCCATCCCATCCCCTCCCCTCCCCTCCCCTCCCCTCCCCTCCCCTCCCCTCCCATCCCCACCCAGCCCTGGGTGAGCAGTGAAGGTAAAACCCTCCAACACACCAAGCACAGGAAAACCCTCCCAACAATTAATCCATCACTGATTTCTCTGCCTGTTGTGGCATCTTCTCCTGCTGGACAGCTGGGACTTGGCAAACCCACCCAACTCATTCAAATATCTGCTACAGCATATTGTTTGAATCCACTGAGTTCTGAAGGAGCAGATGAAGGACACAAATTAGCTGAGGACCAGCTGGTACCACCTTTGGGCAGGGGTGTCTGAACTGCCACCTTCAGATGTACCTTAACTTGGGTACATCTGCCCCTGAATCAGGTCATTGGACTCTTCAGGTCTCTGCTCAGGGTTTACTGAGCTCCAAAAATGGACAGCAAGAGAGAGGAGCAGCCCCAGCTCTGCCCTGCTGTGCATGCAATGGGTTATTAGATATGAAATTGTTCTTTGTAACTAACCTGACAGCCACAGCTTCTACTCTGCTGTGCATGCAGTGGGTTATTAGATATGAAATTGTTCTTTGTAACTAACCTGACAGCCACAGCTCTGCCCTGCTGTGCATGCAGTGGGTTGGTAGGTAGGAAATTGTTCTTCATAACTAACCTGACAACCACAGCCCTTCCCTTCTGTGCATGCAGTGGGTTGTTGGGTATGGAATTGCTCTTCATAACTAACCTGACAACCACAACTCTCCCTTCTGTGCATGCAGTGGGTTGTTGGGTGTGAAACTGCTCATGACAACCAAACTGACACAGCTCTGCCCTGCTGTGCATGCAGTGGGTTGTTAGGTAGGAAATTGTTCCTGTAACTAACCTGACAGCCCCAGCTTCTACTCTGCTGTGCATGCAGTGGGTTGGTAGGTCTGGAATTGTTCTTTGTAACTAACCTGACAGCCCCAGCTCTGCCTTCTGTGCATGCAGTGGGTTGGTAGGTAAGAAATTGTTCTTCATAACTAACCTGACAGCCCCAGCTTCTACTCTGCTGTGCATGCAGTGGGTTGGTAGGTAAGAAATTGTTCTTCATAACTAACCTGACAGCCCCAGCTTCTACTCTGCTTTGCATGCAGTGGGTTGGTAGGTATGGAATTGCTCTTCATAACTAACCTGACAGCCACAGCTCTCCCTTCTGTGCATGCAGTGGGTTGTTGGGTGTGAAACTGTTCCTGATAACTAACCTGACACAGCTCTGCCCTGCTGTGCATGCAGTGGGTTGGTAGGTAAGAAATTGTTCTTCATAACTAACCTGACAGCCCCAGCTTCTACTCTGCTGTGCATGCAGTGGGTTGGTAGGTAAGAAATTGTTCTTCATAACTAACCTGACAGCCCCAGCTTCTACTCTGCTGTGCATGCAGTGGGTTGGTAGGTAGGAAATTGTTCCTGTAACTAACCTGACAGCCCCAGCTCTGCCTTCTGTGCATGCAGTGGGTTGTTGGATGTGAAATTGTTCTTTATAACTAACCTGACAGCCACAGCCTTTACCCTTCTGTGCATGCAGGGGGTTGTTAGGTAGGAAATTGTTCTTTGTAACTAACCTGACAGCCACAGCTCTGCCCTTCCTGCTGTGCATGCAGTGGGTTGGTAGGTAGGAAATTGTTCCTGTAATTAACCTGACAGCCACAGCCCTTCCCTTCTGTGTGTGCAGTGGGTTGGTAGGTAGGAAATTGTTCTTTATAACTAACCTGACAGCCACAGCCCCTCCCTTCTGTGTGTGCAGTGGGTTGGTAGGTAGGAAATTGTTCTTTATAACTAACCTGACAGCCACAGCCCCTCCCTTCTGTGTGTGCAGTGGGTTGGTAGGTAGGAAATTGTTCTTTATAACTAACCTGACAGCCACAGCCCCTCCCTTCTGTGTGTGCAGTGGGTTGGTAGGTAGGAAATTGTTCTTTAACCTGACAGCCACAGCCCTTCCCTTCTGTGTGTGCAGTGGGTTGGTAGGTAGGAAATTGTTCTTGATAACTAACCTGACTTATGTGAGAGCAACTGCACTGGGAACACAAACCCTCCTGAGCCTGCCAGGGGGAGACAGCCCATTCCAGAGCCTGGGAATACAGCTGGGTTTGGAGTCCCCACAGGTGCCCTGCTCACTCTGCACTGAAACAAGGTCCAGGCTCTGCCCAGCACAACTTACAGGTCTCAGTGACAGAGCCATGAGCAGAGCAAGCAGAGGATAAAAGCCAGAGTGCAGTGGCCTCTCCACTGATTGGGCTTTGTGTTTTCCCCCAAAGAAGTGCCAGGACTCTTGCAGAAATCCCAGGAATTCCATGCAGTGACTCCTGGGTCAGGTTATGGTCAGTTGAGGGTCAGACTCAGCAGCAGCCCCTGAAGAGTCTCCCAGATCTGAGCTCTTTGGGCCCATTCCATCCCCTGCCTGTGCTCCCAGGGGTCTCCATTCCTCTGGATGGATGGATGGAGGACACACTGAACACCCCTCAGGCAGTGCCTGGGGTACAAAGAGCTGAGGAGTCAGGCTGAGCATCACCCAAATCCCACCCCTGCACACAAACCTCCCCCAGAACCTGCACCTGACCAAGGAGTCCAGGGGGTTATTCCTGCTCTCAGGACTCCAAGGAAGCACCTAAATATCCCTTTGGACTCAACAGCAGAGACACAACAGGCAAGGAAAGAGGGGAGCAGAAAACAGGGGCTTACCTGGCCTTTGGTTGACTCTTCTTTGCAGCAGCTTCACTCGCCTTAACTGGGTCTGGGAGTTTAGCAGGGATTGGAGAGTTCTGCAGACCCCCAAAAACACCCAGGTTGGTATTTGGAGGGCACAAAACAGAGTCAGAAATCATTGCAAAAGCATCACAATTCAACAGGGAGAATGGGGGATCCCCAAAGCAGTTTTTCCTCATGCTGGACACAGGACAAACTCCTCAAAGGTCAAGTCATGGGGAGACTAATTTGGAGGAGAGGGGAAAAACCAGTTCAGTTTTGTGACTATTTATTACACATGGAACACGACCACAAAGCTTCACAGCACAACCTGGGGGCAACAGCAACAATATTTATTATTAATGCTACAAAACCACAGCCTTAACAGTACCAAAACCACCTCTTAGTCATCAAGACCATAAATAACCACCTGAGTATGGGGGAAAAAACCCAAGGTGTGTCTTTCTGGAGACAACAAAATAAAATGTCCACAGGAGTCCACAACAGCATAAGAAAATAATTGTCAACTCTTTTTCAGTGAAGTCTCCAAGACACACCAAGAAGGGGCAGGTGGCTGTGGAAGGGCTGATGCAAGTCAAATACAAGTCCCAGCCAGGCAAGAGACCCAAAACTGCTGTGTTTAAACCCAAGTGGAGCCCAAATCACACACACTGTGGTGACTGTGCCTGGAAATCCAACTGGTTTCCCAAGCATGGCCTCATCTGTCATGTTCCCATGCACAGGATCTCTTGGTTGGCCTCACACTTGGTGACTGGGTGAGGAGGCAAATCAAGGACAAAGAGAAATAGGTAAGATATGAAACCTCTGATTCCTGCCCTCATCCCCCAAAAATCCTCTAAATCAAACAGCACTGATAGTTACAAACAAACCAAAATGAGCCTCCTAATTACAGAACTGGGGAACAACCTGTAGAATACAGAAAAATGTTCAATATGTTGCTCCCCAGAGCCCTCCCTCAGTGCACCCCACGCTGCTCACCTGGACATTCTGCACTGGGCATTCCTTCTTGGCCAGTTTGAAGGCAAAGTAGGAGACCTGATAAATGTCAGGCCTCTTGTCAGGGTCTGGTTCCAGCATGTACCCTGGGGAGACAGAGATGCTGCTGAAGGGCCTGGAGCCCCAGCCCTGTGGGGAGAGGCTGAGGGAGCTGGGGGGGCTCAGCCTGGAGAAGAGGAGGCTCAGAGGTGACCTCAGCACTGTCTGGAACTGCCTGGAGGGAAGTTGTGGCCAGGTGGGGGTTGGTCTCTTCTCCCAGGCACTCAGCAATAGGACAAGGGGGCACGATGGGCTCAAGCTCTGCCAGGGGAAATTGAAGTTGGAGAGCAGAAAGAAATTCTTTGCAGAGAGAGTGCTCAGGGATTGGAATGGGCTGCCCAGAGAGGGGGTGGATTCCCCATCCCTGGAGGTGTTTAAGGTGAGACTGGATGTGGCACTTGGTGCCCTGGGCTGGTGATCCCAGTGGGGTTGGATCAAGGGTTGGACTTGATGATCTCAGAGGTCTCTTCCAACCCAACTGAGAAGAGCAAAGAGGCTGGAGAAGGGCCTGGAGCCCCAGCCCTGTGGGGAGAGGCTGAGGGAGCTGGGGGTGTTCAGCCTGGACAAGAGGAGGCTCAGAGGTGACCTCAGCACTGTCTGGAACTCCCTGACAGGAGGTTGGACCCAGGGGGGGTTGGGCTCTTCTCCCACACAACCAGCAATGGCACAAGAGGGCACGGCCTTAAGCTGTGCCAGGGCAGGTTTGGCTTGGATATGGGGAGGGAATTCTTTGCAGAGAGGGTGGTCAGGCCTTGGAATGGGCTGCCCAGAGAGGGGGTGGATTCTCCATCCCTGGAGGTGTTTAAGCTGAGACTGGATGTGGCACTGAGTGAGAATCCACCATGTCTTGATCCAACCCCACTGGGAGAATCCACCATGTCTTGATCCAACCCCACTGTGAGAATCCACCATGTCTTGATCCAACCCTACTGTGATCACCAGCCCAGGGCACTCTGTGCCCTGGGCTGGTGATCACAGTGGGGTTGGATCAAGGGTTGGGCTTGATGAGCTCAGAGGTCTCTTCCAACCCAACTGATTCTATAATTCTATGTTGGTGTGAGAGCAGCACAGCAGCCAGAGCAGCAGAGCCAGCTGTGCCAGCTCAGCACACTGCATAGAATGAAGGAACTGGCACAACTTGCTCAGAGCCTCTGTGGCTGCCCCATCCCTGGGAGTGCCCAAGGCCAGGCTGGAGCACCCTGGGACAGTGGGAGGTGTCCCTGGGACAGTGGGAGGTGTCCCTGCCCATGGCAGGAGGTGGAATTCAATGATCTTTAAGATTCCTTCCAACCCAAAGCATTCCATGATTCCATGTGCTGGTTTAGATGGGATATTGGGAAGGAATTATTTCCTGGGAGGGTGGGGAGGGATGGGATGGAATTCCCAGAGGAGCTGTGGCTGCCCCATCCCTGGGAGTGTCCAAGGCCAGGCTGGAGCCCCCTGGGACAGTGGGAGGTGTCCCTGCCCATGGCAGGGGGTGGGATTGGGTGGGTTTTAAGGTCCTTTCTAACCCAAATCATTCCATGATTCAACATTTGGTGCTAACAGGGTGCTCTGGCTCCTTCAAAGCCCCATGTCAGGGAACAGGGCAGGACAGACAGCCAGGATGGACCAGGATATATTTTCCAACACAGCCATGACCAATCTACAGCCCCAGGACAAGGAGGGGAATTGCTGCCTGGTCAGGGAACAGCACTGGGTTTGACTTTGTCCTTCCAAGTGAAGCCACAGGCAAAGAGGTTGATCCAGCCCTGGTGTGTCAGGGGGGCAGGAAGAGGCAGCCACAGATACCCCACAAGAGCAAAGAAAATACCAGGCTGCTCTTCAAACACATCCAACTCTGTGTGAGTCAAGACTGTGGCTGGGAAGAGAAAAAAAATCAAAGGCTGTGCTGGAAACAAGAGAGCAGCCCCAGCTTTGCCAAGAGAAGTGCATTGTACACTTAATTACACATTCACTCCAGTCAGTGGGTTATTTATAAATCATTTCAGTTCTGTTTCCCAGTTCACAGAAGATGAATTCTTATCACTAGTCTAAGCCACTGTGGTTCTTTTCAGTTCCTTATCCAAACAGATTTATTGCTGGAGAAATACGTTTCTGCATAAAGGGGCTGATTGTGCAAGTCCCTGCAGGGCTCCAACCAAATGGTTGGGTGTGTTCCTGCCCCTCCAGGGCTCCCTCCAGCCTGGCCACACAGCAGGGCCTTTGTCACCCCTGTCTCCCCTACACTGATCTCCTCAGCTACTAAAAAAATCACTTTAATCAACCCTTTGAAAAGATGGGAAAACTGATTTTCCTGTAGGAGCAAGGAATGTGATGATGCCCAAGGATTTTAGGGTGTGTTCTGCAGACTGTTGGAATTCTGCAGCTTGAATGGATTTTCCTGTGTTGCTCACACTTCAGGTGGTGTTTAGAAATCATTAAATGTTTTCTCACACACTCCTGAACTTTGCCAAGCACGTGTTGCTTTGAAGAAGCACCTGCAGGAATTGTAAGACAGCTTGAAGATAAAAGAGAAGAGAAAGGTCAGAGCCCTTGGAGAGGCTCCAAGGGGCAGTTCTGAGGGGGGGCACCAGAGGAATGGGTACCATGGGCTGGTTAGAGATATCAGATGTGTTAATTACTGAGAGTCAGAAAAACTGTAACACCAAAGAGCACAAACTTCTGGTCTGCACCTGGAAGCCTCCAATAAAGGGTTACTTTATCTATCCATCTATTTCCACTGTTGTTTTGAGGGTTTGTCCCCATTGAGCAGGTGGGCCCAGTTTGTCCCAGTGTGGGGGTGACCAAAGCTGGGCATTCCAAACCCTCTGGGCCATTGCCCAGCAACTGTTCCCAAGGGCCCATTGGCAGCAGCTGCCCAGGGCACAGCTGAGCCCTCAGGCTGGGAGCTGGCTGGGAAAGAAGCCTGGCAGAGGAGCTGGGAGAACTGCCCTGCAGGGACTCCTTGGCACCTCCACACCCACCTGAGGGCTCAGCTCTGCTCAGGGGCCAGCAACGAGTCCAAAATCCCCCCTGAGTGCCAGAGTCAGATCCCCCAGGGTGGAACTCCCTGCCCTGGGGGAGGCACTGGGGGCTCCCACCCAAACCTCAGGGGAGACAATCTTGCCCTTTGGGCACCTCTGGCACCACTCCTGGCATCCAGAGCAGGAGCAGACCCTGCACAGGAGGAGCCCCCCACTCTCCACCAGACTCTGCCATCATCTGCACCAACAGCTTTGTCCCCTCCTTTGCCTTTGGCCTCGGGGGAACCACGTGGGGCTCAGCACAGGGGCCACCAAACCCCCCTGTGTTTGTGCCCCAGGGGGCTGGGTTAGACTGCTGGGCTTGGGGGTTAAACCCAATTGCTCTTTGGGCCACTGCATTGATTGCAATATTGGTATTAAAGTGTAACTGATTTATAATCTCTTTGGTGTTGGGTTCCTTTCTCCTGCTGGTTTCCCTTTAACCAGCACAGAGTTTCTGGCAGGGTTTTGGGCACCCTCAGGGCAGAGCAGCTCTCTGGGTGCCCCGGGCCCTGTGCCCACACTCACGGATCAGACAGTGCATGTCCTGCGAGTGCCGCGAGTTGTCCGGGATGGTGAAGTTGCCGTCACAAATGGCCACCTGGCTCTCCCCAAAGGGCAGGGTGAAGTAGCACAGCTTGTAGAGCAAACAGCCAAGGGCCTGCAGGGACAGAGCAGAGCAAGGGTTGGACAGGCTGAGCAGGGACCAGCACAACTCCAACACTAGGGAGCAGGGAGGGGGCTCCAGGTGGATCTCTGGGTCCTGTGTGACACCAGCTCTGCACCAGCACCCCTGGGATGGACCCAACTCACCGTCAGAGGGCAAGACAAACACAAGGGGAGCTCCCCCTCCTCAGTGAGACACTGATCTGGGGGTTGTGTATCACCACAGCCCCACAGTCCCACAGAACATGACCCTTCATGGCACTGAACAGGCAGAGCCTCCTCCTGCCACACACGGTGAGGACAAAGCAAAGGAACAGCCCAAATAAAAGGCCTTTTCACTTAAGTCTCTAAGACACACCAAGAAGGGGCAGGTGGCTGTGGAAGGGCTGATGCAATTCAAACACAAGTCCCAGCCAGCCAACAGACCAAAAACTGCTGTGTTTAAACCCCATAATCATTAATTCATTTATTCTGACAAAGAGAAACCCAAACTGCTCCAAGCTCGAGTTCAAACAAACTTTGAACTATTAGAAACAAATGCTCAGGAAATGCAGCTCATCCTGCAGCCTGCCAGGTCCTGCCACCCTTCCCTCCACTGCTGGGCTGCTTTTGGCAGCAGGAACTGCCATCTATTGCAAGAGAAAACACCATTTTTGCACAAATTATGAAACACTCCCACCACCTCAGAGGGGAGAGCAGGAAACATTTCCTAATCCTGAGCAAGTCACCACCAGCTCATCTCTTGTGTCACAGGGTTTCACAATTAAACTGCTCTCTGGGTTAAAATGACCTCAGGAAGACTGAAGGCAAGGGAGGTTTCCAGCAGGACAAGCACTGGAACAGCCCTGGAAGCTGCTCTGAGGGTCACAGGAACAGAATTCCTGCCATGCCAGGGAGAGCAGAGCCCTTGGGTCTCCACTTTTCACATTAGCAAGGGAAGGAGTGCAAATCCTGGCTCTCCTCTGGCTGCCTTTGCCAACCTGACCATCCCTTCATGCTCCCACAGCTGGACCCTCCCTCTGCACTCCCACCAGGGTGTGGAGAGCCTGATCCTACAGAATCCTGCACAAAAGTGTTCCCACAGAAGCTGCTGCTTCCCTGGATCCAGCTGAGCTCCCCCAGGGGGCAGATGTCCCACCAGAACCTTCCCTCTTGGCCATCCATGCACAGCTCCTGTGCAGCAAAGCTCTTTTCCTGCTTCTGCTGGGTTGTCTCCTGCCTCAGGGCTCCAGAAACCACTCAAACATGCTCCCAATTAGCACTCTGAACATCGTTAAAGTCCTTTCCTGAATTGCCCCTACACAGACTGTTTTTCACCCAAAGGGAAGCCCTTTCACCCTGGATCAGGTCAGCCAGGAGTGGGTTCCACCACAGCTGGATTTTGCTCTCAGGATTGCCCTGATCATCAGGAGCAGCAGGGCAGGAGTTTGGCCTTTTGGCCAGTTTGACAACTCAGCTCAGTGTCACACAGCAGCAGGTCCATTCTCTACTCAATCCTGACCAGGAACTTTGCTTACCCAAAACTCCAATGCTCTGAATCTCCTGCTTTAACTCCTCAGACAGGAAACCAGCTTTGCCCTGTGCAGCCCTGGGGTTTCATCCATCTCTGAATTCCAACCACATGAGAGGAGCACTCACATCCCACCCACCAGCCCCTTCTGCTCTGCAGGAGCTCATCAGACACATCAGCAGAGGGATCCTTCCCTCAGGAATTGCCCAGGCTCTGAAGGGAACCAGGTTAGTTCAGTTTCCCTGGCAGGGAAAGCAGCTGCAGCCTGGCTGGAGGGTGGCCAGTGGTTCTGGTACCTACCCAGATGTCTGCTTTGGTAGTGATGAGTTTGCCACTGTACAGGTTGACCATCTCTGGTGCTCTGTAGGATAATGTGGTGTACCTGCAGGAAAAGATCCACCAGGGAGCTCAAAAGGGCCATCACAGGCATTGCCACTGGGGCACATTTCCAAAGAGATCAAGTTCTCTCTTTTCCTCATTGTTTTAGGGAAGAAGATCCCATGGCAAAAATCTTTAACAGCATCATCTGCTACATCCCTCAAACACTCCCTGTGCCAATAAAACCCCCTGCAAACTGCCCTGGGAAGCCACAACAGTAACCACAGTCCCTTCTGAAACAAGGAATTCACTCACAAAACTGTGCAGTCATTTTAGGAACCAGAAGAGAAATATTGAAGGATCCAAAGTACTACCAAGGTCAGTAATGAAGTGTCCTCTGCAGTGTCCTCACTGCAGGGCTGTGGCCACCTCTTAGAGACTGGAACTGGATATTTGGCTCCTCAAAAGGAGATTTCCACACCAGGACTCCTGCTCAAGGCAAGGGTCACTGTGTGCCTCAAACCAGAGCCAGAATCTGCCTCGTTTGAGCAGATCCCAAACAAACAATAAAGCTGGAAACTGCCCCAGAGTTTGAGACTCTTCTGATGAGATTTCCTCTCAGGCCTGTGATTTCTGCTGTGGCCCTTGGCCTGCTGCTTACCTTGATCCCAGGAAAGCTTTTGCAGGCTTAAGGGTACAAACAGGGCATTCCAGAGGGATTAGGAGAGCTCTGGAAACGCCAGACAAGCAGGTCTAGGAAACCCAGGCAGGTGTAGCTGCATCCCAACAAAAAGGAGGCACCTGCCCCCAGCTCTGGATGTTGCATTAACAGAAGGGGCAAGTTTGCAGCAGTGATGGTAAAACTAAAGCCAGAGCAAGGCCCTGGAATCTGCTCCATCCCTGCTCCAGGTCCTGCTGAAGGGCAAGTGAAGGCCACCAAGGTGCAGTGGGTGGTGCCAGGAGAGCTGGTCATGGATGGGGCAGAGAAGGAGCTGCAGGAACACCCCCAGGACCTGCATGAACACCAACACCCCCAAACCTGCATTGACACCCCCAGGACCTGCATTAACACCTCCAGGACCTGCATTGACACCCCCAGGACCTGCATTGACACCCCCAGGACCTGCATGAACACACCCAGGACCTGCATTGACACCCCCAGACCTGCATTAACATCCCCAGACCTGCATTGACAACCCCAGGACATGCATTGACACCCCCAGGACCTGCATTGACACCCCCAGGACCTGCATTGACAACCCCAGGACCTGCATTGACAACCCCAGGACCTGCATTGACACCCCCAGAACCTGCACTGACACCCCCAGAACCTGCACTGACACCCCCAGAACCTGCACTGACACCCCCAGGACCTGCACGAACACCCCCAGGATCTGCACGGACACCCTCAGGACCTGCATTGACACTCCCAGGACCTGCATTGACACCCCCAGGACCTGCATGAACACCCCCAGGACCTGCATGAACACCCCCCAGAACCTGCATTGACACCCCAGGGTCCTGCTGAACACCCCCAGGATGTGCATTAACACCCCCAGAACCTGCATTGACACCCCCAGGACCTGCATTGACACCCCCAGGATGTGCATTAACACCCTCAGGACCTGCATTGACACCCCCAGGACCTGCACGAACACCCCCAGGACCTGCATTGACACCCCCAGGACCTGCATTGACACCCCCAGGACCTGCATGAACACCCTCAGGACCTGCATTGACACCCCCAGGACCTGCATTGACACCCCCAGGACCTGCATTAACACCCCAAGGACCTGCATTGACATCCCCAGGATGAGCATTGACACCCCCAGGACCTGCATTGACACCCCAAGGACCTGCTGAACACCCCCAGGACCTGCATTGACACCCCCAGGACCTGCATTGACACCCCCAGGACCTGCATTAACACCCCCAGGACCTGCATTGACACCCCCAGGACCTGCATTGACACCCCCAGGACCTGCATTGACACCCCCAGGACCTGCATTAACACCCCCAGGACCTGCAGGAACACACCCAGGACCTTCATGAACACCCCCAGAACCTGCATTAACACCCCCAGAACCTGCATTGACACCCCCAGAACCTGCATTAACACCCCCAGAACCTGCATTAACACCCCCAGGACCTGCATTGACACCCCCAGGACCTGCATTGACACCCCCAGGACCTGCATTAACACCCCAAGGACCTGCATTGACATCCCCAGGATGAGCATTGACACCCCCAGGACCTGCATTGACACCCTCAGGACCTGCATTGACACCCCCAGGACCTGCATTGACACCCCAAGGACCTGCTGAACACCCCCAGGACGTGCATGAACACCCCCAGGACCTGCATTGACACCCCCAGGATGTGCATGAACACCCCCAGGACCTGCATTGACACCCCCAGGATGTGCATTAACACCCCCAGGACCTGCACTGACACCCCCAGGACCTGCATTGACACCCCCAGGACCTGCATTAACACCCCCAGGACCTGCATTGACACCCCCAGGACCTGCATTAACACCCCCAGAACCTGCACTGACACCCCCAGGACCTGCATTAACACCCCCAGGACCTGCATTGACACCCCCAGGACCTGCATTGACACCCCCAGGATGTGCATTAACACCCCCAGGACCTGCATGAACACCCCCAGGACCTGCACTGACACCCCCAGGACCTGCCACTTCCCATGCAGAGATGAGATCAGGCTGAGCCCTTCCTGAGTCACTGCTGGGGAAGGACAGGACAGGGATTGTGTCACCCCTTGCCTGGCAGCTCAGAGAAGCCAGGACAGACCGAGTGCCCCCACACAGAGCAGAACAGGTCACTGCCTGCCAAGCTGGGGCATTCCACACTCACCTTTTCAGCTCCAAAGCAATTACATCAACCCCAATTCCCTGTCTCACCTTCCCCCAGGCACTCATTGACCTGCAGCACACACAGCCAGTCTGCTGAGCAAAATTCATGCCAGCACAAGGCAAAACTGCCCTTCAAACACACCCCAGGCCTGAGCTGAGCAGGCAAAGCACACTCACTTTTTGATCTCCTCCTCCACTGCGTTCACCCCCTCTGTCTGGGGGTTCTGGAACTTGTTGGTGGCACTGCCAAAGTCACACAGCACGTAGTGGCCACGGTCATGCAGCAGGATGTTTTCAACCTACAAGCATCACAGACAGACAGAGGCACTCAGATAAAAAACATTCAGGGTTTTTTAATTACAAGAGCCAAGGTTTTCAGTGCCTGGAGACATATCAGGCACATCTGACATGAAAGTGGAACACGACAGCGAAGAAAACAGGCATCAAACCTCTGTCACATCTCCTGAGACAGAAGCCAAGTGATGGGAGCACAGTGGAACCCTGCCTTGCATCCTGCCAGCCCTCCCTTCTCCTCCTGCAGGCTCATTTCTTTGCCCCTGTGCTCCAGGACAAGGACTGTGCCCCGGCATTGTTGGTGCTCAGCATCCCTGAGCTGCTGTGCCCCCTGGCTGGCACCTGCACTGGGGTTCCACTGTGCTCCAGGACAAGGACTGTGCCCTGGCATTGCTGGTGCTCAGCATCCCTGAGCTGCTGTGCCCCCTGGTTGGCACCTGGACTGGGGTTCCACTGTGCTCCAGGACAAGGACTGTGCCCTGGCATTGCTGGTGCTCAGCATCTCTGAGCTGCTGTGCCCCCTGGTTGGCACCTGCACTGTGGTTCCACTGTGCTCCAGGACAAGGACTGTGCCCTGGCATTGTTGGTGCTCAGCATCTCTGAGCTGCTGTGCCCCCTGGTTGGCACCTGGACTGGGGTTCCACTGTGCTCCAGGACAAGGACTGTGCCCTGGCATTGCTGGTGCTCAGCATCCCTGAGCTGCTGTGCCCCCTGGTTGGCACCTGGACTGGGGTTCCACTGTGCTCCAGGACAAGGACTGTGCCCTGGCATTGCTGGTGCTCAGCATCCCTGAGCTGCTGTGCCCCCTGGCTGGCACCTGGACTGGGGTTCCACTGTGCTCCAGGACAAGGACTGTGCCCTGGCATTGCTGGTGCTCAGCATCCCTGAGCTGCTGTGCCCCCTGGCTGGCACCTGGACTGGGGACAAAGCCAAGTCCTCACTGTGTGTGGGGCAGGGAGGAGGCAAAGAGGTGACAGCACAAGCATTTCTATGCTTTATGAAATTAAAACACATCCCCAGGTCTTGTCTGCACCTCACCAGTCCCTGAGATGAGATGAGATGAGATGTTTGTTCCACACAAATGTCATATGTTGGTGCCTCTCAGTTCCTTCACTGACCCTGAGATCAGCTCAGTTGGTTAAAACTTGGTTGTAATAATGCCCAAGGTCAGGGGTTCAATCCCCTGTGTGGGCCACTGACTGAAGAGTTGGACTCAATGATCCTTGGGGGTCCTTCCAGCTCAGAACAGTCTGTGAATAGTCTGTGAAACCAGCCAAGGCTCATCAACAATCCCTTTCCTTCAAATACAATCCCTTGAACCAGGCAACTGAAACAAAAAAAAATAAATAAAACCCAACAGAAACACTGCCTGCCCCTCAACACTCACACCCAATCAGGCACTGACAAAGATTCAGCAAATTGCCTGAATATTTCAAGACACTTAAAATGTGTGAATCAGCTCTGGGTTCAGATCTTTGCTTTGGCAGAGCATCCCTGTGTTGCCACTCCTCATCTGTACAGGGGCAACAACAGCATGTTCTCTGGAGGGATCACACCATTTTTCATGTCTTTATCTTCAATCAGTGTCATAACCTCAGATGTAGCAGGGAGATAAAACTCCCTGCTCACAGTTCAGCAAAACCCACCCCAGAAGCCTCAGCTCACAGAACCAGAGCTCCCCATCAGGGATGAGCCTCCCAAGAAGGAAAGGAAAAGGAGGAGTCAGCATTTCCAGCAGCAGAAAATGCAGCCAGATGAGGCAGCTGAGGGGGGAGAGGGTTGGCTTGGACCCAAGGGTTAAACCTCCTGTGCCACCATCTGCTCTGAACAAAGCACTGCACACAGATGTTCTCCCAGCACAGAAATGCTGCTCCTCCTCCCTTGCAAACACTCCTCACACACTGCCAGAGAAATCACAGAATCACAGAATGGACTGGGTTGGAAAAGCCCTCCCAGATCATCCAGTCCAACCCTTGGTCCAACTCCAGTCCCTTTACCAGATCATGGCACTCAGTGCCACGGCCAAGCTCAGTTGAAAAACCTTCAGGGATGGGGAATCCACCCCCTCTCTGGGCAGCCCATTCCAATCCCTGAGCACTCTCTCTGCAAAGAATTTCTTTCTGCTCTCCAACTTCAATTTCCCCTGGCAGAGCTTGAGCCCATCGTGCCCCCTTGTCCTATTGCTGAGTGCCTGGGAGAAGAGACCAACCCCCAGCTGGCCACAACTTCCCTTCACTCAGGGGGTGGCCAAGCAAGGCCTGTCACATGCAGAGTTCTGGAGACATCCACACCCTCATTTGCACCTCAGCACTGCAGAGGAGCCCAGGTAGTGCCCTCTGAAGGTGTTTCAGTGGCCTGTGTGTCCAACAGCCAGGGAAAGCAGGACAGAAAGCTGTGCTGAAGGGATCACAGAATCACAGAATCAGTTGGTTGGAAGAGACCTCTGAGATCATCAATCCAACCCTTGATCCAACCCTACTGTGATCACCAGCCCATGGCACTCTGTGCCATGGGCTGGTGATCACAGTGGGGTTAGATCAAGATGTGGTTGGATCAAGACGTGGTGGATTTTCACTCAGTGCCATGTCCAGCCTCACCACCCCCTCTCTGGGCAGCCCATTCCAATCCCTGAGCACTCTCTCTGCAAAGAATTTCTTTCTGCTCTCCAACTTCAATTTCCCCTGGCAGAGCTTGAGCCCATCGTGCCCCCTTGTCCTATTGCTGAGTGCCTGGGAGAAGAGACCAACCCCCACCTGGCCACAACTTCCCTTCAGGCAGTTCCAGACAGTGCTGAGGTCACCTCTGAGCCTCCTCTTCTCCAGGCTGAACCCCCCCAGCTCCCTCAGCCTCTCCCCACTGCACTTGTGCTCCAGTCCCTTCTCCAGCCTCGTTGCTCTTCTCACTTGGGTTGGAAGAGACCTCTGAGATCATCAAATCCAACCCTTGATCCAACCCCACTGGGATCACTCTGGCACTCTGTGCCCTGGGCTGGTGATCCCAGTGGGGTTGGATCAAGACATGGTGGATTCTCTGTCCCTGGAGGTGTTTCAGAGGACACTCAGTGCCACCTCCAGTCCCTTCTCCAGCCTCGTTGCTCTTCTCTGGCCCCGCTCCAGCCCCTCAATCTCTTTCTTCAGCAGGGTCATGTTCACCCCAGGAAAACACCCAAGGATGGAAGCCCTTCCTTACACCCAGAGTTTGCACAGGACTTAATCTCTCTTGGCTTTGCAACTCTCCCTTGACAGTATTAAATTTTAACTCAAATAAAGTCAAAATACATATAAATCATTAATTCTGCATTAGAACTTGGATCCCCAGAGATCCCCACGACAGAAATAACTCAGGAAAATAACCAAGAAATGTCTCCAGCAGAGAAGATCCAACTCTGACTGTGGGCACAGCTTCCCAAGAGCCAGGACCTCCAAACCCTGCCCTGACCTGGGCAGGGGGAGCTGGACATGAGAGCCCAGCAGCCCCTTCCAAGTGCAGCTCAGGGCAGAAAGGGACACTCAGGAGAACTCACAGATCCAGCACAGATGTCCCAGATTTATTCCCAGGCCACACAATGAGTTTGTTCTTTATTAAAACCCCCAGGGATTCACCAAAGAGGTAATAATGGCAGGGGTTGTGGCAGCTGGAGAGGTTCCTCCTCCTCATCCCCTCATCCCAGCGTTCCTGACCTGCACAAACTCCTGCAAGACACCCACAGACTCCACCAGCTTTAAATCCAGATCTCAGACTGGTGAGAAACCACCCATTTCCCTCTGGAAAAACAGATCCAGGAGTTGTTTCTATATCCAAACCAACTGACAGCGGGGTCACGGTCACTTCCAAGATGCCAAACCACACCAGACCCTGAGGATTCTCCCCCTGCTCTGCCAGGCTCTCCCTGGCACAATTTTGGCCCCTACAAAACCTTTGGCTCCTCCAAAACAACAACCAGAGGCACCAACAAACATCTGTGAGGGCTCTGAAAATAGAACCTGCCCCACAAAGCACATCTGAATTTCAAATGTACTCAGCAGCCTCTTCTTCCTTCTTGGCTGAGTGTTTGATTCCAGCATTTTAGGGGAGTGTTATGGGTTCACCCAGGTGGGCCTAGATTTGGGCTCTGGAGTTTGGACTAGGCTGAAGCTGTCAGCTGACCTGAGCTGGGCTGGGCCAACAGCTGAGCTGAGCTGGGCTGAGCCAACAGCTGACCTGAGCTGGGCTGAGCTCACAGCTGACTTGAGCTGGGCTGAGCTCACAGCTGACCTGAGCTGGGCTGGGCCAACAGCTGAGCTGAGCTGGGCTGAGCCAACAGCTGACCTGAGCTGGGCTGAGCTCACAGCTGACCTGAGCTGGGCTGAGCCAACAGCTGACCTGAGCTGGGCTGAGCTCACAGCTGACCTGAGCTGGGCTGAGCTCACAGCTGACCTGAGCTGGGCTGAGCTCACAGCTGACCTGAGCTGGGCTGAGCCAACAGCTGACCTGAGCTGGGCTGAGCCAACAGCTGACTTGAGCTGAGCTGAGCCGTCAGCTGACCTGAGCTGGGCTGAGCTCACAGCTGACCTGAGCTGGGCTGGGCCAACAGCTGAGCTGAGCTGGGCTGAGCTCACAGCTGACCTGAACTGGGCTGAGCCAACAGCTGACCTGAGCTGGGCTGAGCTCACAGCTGACCTGAGCTGGGCTGGGCTAACAGCTGACCTCTTCTAGCCAGTAACTTTGTATTCCATCCCACACTATGACATCATCTCCAGGGCAGTAGGAACCAGTGTGGGAGTGGTTAAGGCAGTCTCTTCTCAGCCTCCTCTTGGGAGGACACAGGATGCTGTCCCAGGGGGGATGGAGAGGACCAGGCCCACCACTGGCTCACAGGGGACCTCAGGGAAGTGAAATGTGTTGTTCTGGGTCTCTCCTTTCTGCTTGGGTTTGTCTCCCTGGGGAATAAGTTTCTTCTTAAGTAATGTGTAGTTAGGACAGTAGAATTTGTGTGTTTGTTAAGAAGTTGAGGTGGGGAACTTGTTGTTGCAGACTTGTGTGAGAGAATATTTGTACTCTCTTCTAATTGTCTCTTTCTTTCTGTGAAAAATATATGTAGATTTAGTATAAATGCAGTTTGAAGTGTTTTTTTTCTTTCCCCTCTTTTCCTCCCTTTCCCTGGTGTCAGGAGGGAGGCTTTTCTCTCTGTGCTTGGGGGGGTTGGCAGTTGCTCATCTCAAACCAAGACACCCATTCAATGCCGTGCTCTCTTGCCCAGGTGGGAATCAGACTGTTCTTCAAATGAGTCCCACTGCCTGACTCAGTTCACTCTGGAGTACCAGGTTGCCACAATACTTGGTGTTCTGGGCTCACCCAGGTGAGCCTAAATTTAGGTTTTAAAGTTCAGAGTAGGCTGAAGCTGTCAGCTGACTTGGGCTGAGCCAACAGCTGACCTGAGCTGGGCTGAGCCAACAGCTGAATTGAGCTGAGCTGAGCTGTCAGCTGACCTGAGCTGGGCTGAGCTCACAGCTGACCTGAGCTGGGCTGAGCCAACAGCTGACCTCTTCTAGCCAGTAACTTTGTATTCCATCCCACACTATGACATCATCTCCAGGGCAGTAGGAACCAGTGTGGGAGTGGTTAAGGCAGTCTCTTCTCAGCCTCCTCTTGGGAGGACACAGGATGCTGTCCCAGGGGGGATGGAGAGGACCAGGCCCACCACTGGCTCACAGGGGACCTCAGGGAAGTGAAATGTGTTGTTCTGGGTCTCTCCTTTCTGCTTGAGTTTGTCTCCCTGGGGAATAAGGCTTTTCTTAAGTAATGTGTAGTTAAGACAGTAGAATTTGTGTGTTTGTTAAGAAGTTGAGGTGGGGAACTTGTTGTTGCAGACTTGTGTGAGTGAATATTTGTACTCTCTTCTAATTGTCTCTTTCTTTCTGTGAAAAATATATGTAGTTTTAGTATAAATGCAGTTTGAAGTGTTTTTTTTCTTTCCCCTCTCTTTTCCTCCCTTTCCCTGGTGTCAGGAGGGAGGCTTTTCTCTCTGTGCTTGGGGGGGTTGGCAGTTGCTTATCTCAAACCAAGACAGGGAGGAAGGAGAACATCTTTTTCTTTGCCTGATGTTTCCCAAGCTCTCCTTGCAGACCCAGCTCTGTTCCCAGCTAAGCACACAAGGTTTTACAACCCACTTTCATGGCCAGAGCTCTGGAGACCAGTTCCAAAAGCTGCCAACAACTCCTGCCCCGAGGCCAACACCTCCTTTTAATGCAGCAACTTCCCAGCACAGCTTTTGTGGGCAACCTTAAACCACCAAAGGTGTTTCAGGGGGTAGGAAGGCACCGTGGGTAATTCATCAGGCACAGCCTGGCACGTGTGGAAAGCAGAATGATGCACAAACATTTGTGTTTAAGGAGATCTGTGGATGGCAAACATATGGAAAGCAGCAATGAGAGGCTCATTACTTTTTTTATATCCAATAGAGAGGTGTATTTATGCCCACTTGTCCTCATTACTGAGGAGAGAAGAACAGCACTGGCACTCCAGGCTGGCACAGGCACAGACAGTGAGGGGCACAGGATGTGCTGAGCTGGAAGGACCCACAAAGATCACTGAGTCCAACCCTCAGCCCGACATAGGACCATCCCCAAAATCCCACCCTGTGCCCCAGAGGATCATCCAAACCCTCCTGGAGCTCTGGCAGCCTTGGGGCTGTGCCCAAACCCTGGGGAGCCTGGTCAGTGCCCACCACCCTCTGGGGGAAGAGCCTTTCCCTGAGATCCTCAGAATCAGGGAATGATGAACAGGGAGGGACCCACAGGGATCATCCATCCAACCCCTGGCCCTGCACAGACACCCAACAATCCCACCCTGTGCCCCAGAGGATCATCCAAACCCTCCTGGGGCTCTGCCAGCCTTGGAGTTGTGCCCACTGCCCAGGGGAGCCTGGTCAGTGCCCACCACCCTCTGAAGGAAGGACCTTTCCCTGAGATCCTCAGAATCAGGGTATGAAGAGCAGGGAAGGACCCACAGGGATCATCCATCCAACCCCTGGCCCTGCACAGACACCCCAACAATCCCACCCTGTGCCCCAGAGGATCATCCCAATGCTCCTGGAGCTCTGGGATTATGGAATAACCCAAGATGGGAGGGACTCACAGGGATCATCCATCCCTCCAACCCCTGGCCCTGCACAGACACCCCAAAATCCCACCCTGTGCCCCAGAGGTTCATCCAAACCCTCCTGGAGCTCTGGCAGCCTCGGGGCTGTTCCCAAACCCTGTTCAGTGCCCACCACCCTCTGGGGAAGAACCTTTCCCTGAGATCCAACCTAACCCTGCCCTGGCACAGCTCCTGCCAATCCCTGGGTGCTGTCCCTGCCCTGACACAGCTCCAGCCATTCCTTGGGTGCTGCCCCTGGTCCCCACAGAGTAGAGCTCAGTTCTTGCCCCTCCTCATCTCACATTAAGTGCCTCACACTCTTCCCCATCCTCACGTCCCTCCTTTGCACACCCTCCAACGCATCTCTCGGAACATCCTCCCATCCTGCAGTGCCCCAAACTGCCCACAGTGCTCCAGGTCACTCAAGCCCTCCCTGCTGCAGCCCTGGAGCCCAGAGCTCACCTTGAGGTCCCTGTGGATGATGGGGGTCTTGCACTGGTGCAGCCTGGCCACGGCCTCGCAGGTGTCACAGAAGATCTGCAGGACCTCGCCCTCGGTGAAGCCCGTCTGCAACCGCTGGTTCATGAGGTTCACCACCTGCCCTCCTGGGGACAGACAGGCACACAGGTGAGCTCTGGCCTGCCCCAGACACCCCTTGGGCTGCTGCCCAACTGGGGCTCTGCACCTCATAGAATCATAGAATGGATTGGGTTGGAAAAGCCCTCTGACATCATCAAGTCCAACTCTTGATCCAACCCCACTGTGATCACCAACCCAGGGCACGGAGTGCACAGAGTGCCCTGGGCTGGTGATCACAGTGGGGTTGGATCAAGACATGGTGGATTCTCCCTCAGTGCCACATCCACAGAATCACAGAATGGATTGGGTTGGAAAAGCCCTCCGAGATCATCAAGTCCAACCCTTGGTCCAACTCCAGTCCCTTTACCAGATCATGGCACTCAGTGCCACGGCCAAGCTCAGGTTCAAACCCTCCAGGGATGGGGAATCCACCCCCTCTCTGGGCAGCCCATTCCAATCCCTGAGCACTCTCTCTGCAAAGAATTTCTTTCTGCTCTCCAACTTCAATTTCCCCTGGCAGAGCTTGAGCCCATCGTGCCCCCTTGTCCTATTGCTGAGTGCCTGGGAGAAGAGACCAACCCCCAGCTGGCCACAACTTCCCTTCAGGGAGTTCCAGACAGTGCTGAGGTCACCTCTGAGCCTCCTCTTCTCCAGGCTGAACCCCCCCAGCTCCCTCAGCCTCTCCCCACAGCACTTGTGCTCACACATGAGGAGCTCACGGGTTCAAATCAAACTCACAGCAAACCCTTCCCGGGGGAGTTTTCCAATCTGCTTCCTCAGCTTGTTGGGATCTCATTTCCTCCCCCAAATCCCAGGGTTTGCACAACCTGGACAGGTGTTCCAGCTCACCTGGGCAGGTGTTCAGCTCACCTGGGCAGGGATCTCAGCTCACTTGTGCTGGTGTTCAGCTCATCTGGAGAGGGGTCTCAGCTCACCTGGACAGGTGTCCCAGCTCACCTGGACAGGGGTCTCAGCTCACCTGGGCAGGTGTCCCAGCTCTCCTGGGCAGGGGTCCCAGCTCACCTGGGGAGGTGTCCCAGTTCTCCTGGGCAGGTGTCCCAGCTCACTTGGACAAGTGTTCAGCTCACCTGGGCAGGTGTCCCAGCTCACCTGGGGAGGTGTCCCAGTTCTCCTGGGCAGGTGTCCCAGCTCACCTGGGCAGGTGTTCAGCTCACCTGGACAGGTGTCCCAGCTCACCTGGACAGGTGTCCCAGCTCACCTGGACAGGTGTCACAGCTCACCTGGGCAGGTGTTCCAGCTCACTTGGACAAGTGTTCAGCTCACCTGGACAGGTGCCCCAGCTCACCTGGGCAGGTGTCTCAGCTCACTTGAACAAGTGTTCAGCTCACCTGGGCAGGTGTCCCAGCTCTCCTGGGGAGGTGTCCCAGCTCACCTGGGCAGGTGTTCAGCTCACCTGGGCAGGTGTTCCAGCTCTCCTGGGCAGGTGTCCCAGCTCTCCTGGGCAGGTGTCCCAGCTCACCTGGGCAGGTGTTCCAGCTCACCTGGGCAGGTGTTCCAGCTCACCTGGGCTCACATCAGCTCCCCCAGCCCACCTCCCACCAGCACATCAGCACTCGAGTCGTTCAGACTGAGCCACCTAATTGTCTTTTCCCTTCCAAATAAGACCTACTTTGCCTGACTGGAGGAATGAAAGGCTGAATTTGGGGCACCCACAGCCCACAGAACAGTTTGCCACTTGGAAGCAAGAGCAGGGAGGGAGGGAGACACTCAGAAAACCCACACACTGAGTGGCTTGGCTGAGTTGTCAACTGGCAAAGAAATTAAAAATCCATCTGTAACAAGGGAAACTCCAGACAAACAAAGCAAGTTTTCATGAATCCGCCTCAACTTTGAGGTTTTGGTGCTGTCAAGGCCTTTCCAAAATGATCCAGAGGTTCCTTCCCTCTCAAAAGAGCCCATATAGACAGAGAAAAACTCCTTTCTGAGGCTTTGGCCAATTCCACATCACAAGTGCTGGAAAACTCTGATGCTGGAAAGAAAAACTCAGTTTAACAAACAGCCCAGCTGTGAACATTTGACACTCAAAATGAGTGCAGTTCTGCACACAAAGACACTGATTGGGATGGGAAACCACTTGCCACAAAAGGAAAGCAACAAGGGAAAAGCAGAGAGCAGGAAAATCAGAGTGAAGAAAAATCAGTGTAGGAAAATCAGAGTGTAGGAAAATCAGAGTGTAGGAAAATCAGTGTAGGAAAATCAGTGAAGGAAAATCAGTGTAGGAAAATCAGAGTGTAGGAAAATCAGTGTAGGAAAATCAGTGAAGGAAAATCAGTGTAGGAAAATCAGTGTAGGAAAATCAGAGTGTAGGAAAATCAGAGTGTAGGAAAATCAGTGAAGGAAAATCAGTGTAGGAAAATCAGTGTAGGAAAATCAGAGTGTAGGAAAATCAGTGAAGGAAAATCAGTGTAGGAAAATCAGTGTAGGAAAATCAGTGAAGGAAAATCAGTGTAGGAAAATCAGTGTGTAGGAAAATCAGAGTGAAGGAAAACCAGTGTAGGAAAATCAGTGCAGGAAAATCAGTGAAGGAAAATCAGTGCAAGAAAATCAGTGTGTAGGAAAATCAGTGCAGGAAAATCAGTGTAGGAAAATCAGTGTAGGAAAATCAGAGTGTAGGAAAATCAGTGTAGGAAAATCAGTGTAGGAAAATCAGTGTAGGAAAATCAGTGTAGGAAAATCAGTGTAGAGAAATCAGTGTAGAGAAATCAGTGTAGGAAAATCAGTGTAGGGAAATCAGTGTAGGGAAATCAGTGTAGGAAAATCAGTGTAGGAAAATCAGTGTAGGAAAATCAGTGTAGGAAAATCAGTGTAGGAAAATCAGTGTAGGAAAATCAGTGTAGGAAAATCAGTGTGAAGGAAAATCAGTGTGTAGGAAAACCAGTGTAGGAAGACCAGTGTAGGAAAATCAGAGTGTAGGAAAATCAGTGTGTAGGAAAATCAGAGTGTAGGAAAATCAGAGTGTAGGAAAATCAGTGTAGGAAAATCAGAGTGTAGGAAAATCAGTGTAGGAAAATCAGAGAGAAGAAAAATCAGTGTAGGAAAATCAGTGTAGGAAAATCAGTGTAGGAAAATCAGTGTAGGAAAATCAGAGTAGGAAAATCAGTGTAGGAAAATCAGAGTGTAGGAAAATCAGTGCAGGAAAATCAGTGTAGGAAAATCAGTGTAGGAAAATCAGTGCAGGAAAATCAGTGTAGGAAAATCAGTGTAGGAAAATCAGTGTAGGAAAATCAGAGTAGGAAAATCAGTGTAGGAAAATCAGAGTGTAGGAAAATCAGTGCAGGAAAATCAGTGTAGGAAAATCAGAGTGTAGGAAAATCAGTGCAGGAAAATCAGTGTAGGAAAATCAGTGTAGGAAAATCAGTGTAGGAAAATCAGTGTAGGAAAATCAGAGTAGGAAAATCAGTGTAGGAAAATCAGAGTGTAGGAAAATCAGTGCAGGAAAATCAGTGTAGGAAAATCAGTGCAGGAAAATCAGTGTAGGAAAATCAGTGTAGGAAAATCAGTGTAGGAAAATCAGTGTAGGAAAATCAGTGTAGGAAAATTAGAGTGTAGGAAAATCAGTGTAGGAAAATCAGTGTAGGAAAATCAGAGTGTAGGAAAATCAGTGTAGGAAAATCATTGTGAAGGAAAATCAGAGTGTAGGAAAATCAGTGTGTAGGAAAATCAGTGTGTAGGAAAATCAGTGCAGGAAAATCAGTGCAGGAAAATCAGTGCAGGAAAATCAGTGCAGGAAAATCAGTGCAGGAAAATCAGTGCAGGAAAATCAGAGTGTAGGAAAATAAGAGTGTAGGAAAATCAGTGTAGAAAATCAGTGTGTAGGAAAATCAGTGTAGGAAAATTAGAGTGTAGGAAAATTAGAGTGTAGGAAAATCAGTGTGAAGGAAAATCAGTGTGAAGGAAAATCAGTGTGAAGGAAAATCAGTGTGAAGGAAAATCAGTGAAGGAAAATCAGTGCAGGAAAACCAGTGCAGGAAAATCAGTGTAGGAAAATCAGTGTAGGAAAATCAGTGAAGGAAAATCAGTGAAGGAAAATCAGTGAAGGAAAATCAGTGTAGGAAAATCAGTGTAGGAAAATCAGTGTAGGAAAATCAGAGTGTAGGAAAATCAGAGTGTAGGAAAACCAGAGTGTAGGAAAATCAGTGTAGGAAAATCAGAGTGTAGGAGCCCTTGCAGGCTGAGTGTGGAGGCAGAGGCAGGTCTGTGTTCAGCAGGGCACCTGAGAAAGGCCAATTTGCCACCTTTCAGGTGGAAGGAACCTCCTTGGGATTTTGCTTATCAGCCCCAAATGTGGCTCCTGCAGCTGGAGGAGGTGCCAGGTTTGCAGTTCCCTCCACGGTGGGCTCTGCACGTGGAGCAGGGCAGGGACTCACCCCTGGCATATTTAGGTTTCATGGGAGGATTCCTTCAGCAAAATTCCATGTAAGGGCCTTCCTTTCAGCACCACCCAAACCCAGGGTGAGGCACTCAAGGCTCCTGCACAAAACAGGGCAGTGAAGAGGAGATGCCACAGCAGGAACTGCCCCAGATGAGTTTAAAGGCATTTTACCTTCTGGCTGTCCTTGCTGCAGTGCACTCAGCTTCAGTGAGAAGCCAGACAGGCCCAAAAATACCTATTTCCATTGGCTGCCACCACCCAAACCAGCCCCAGAGGTCTGAATCAACTGGCCAGAACATTGTTTTTGCTCAACACTCTTCCTGCAAGAGGCACTGGAGCCCAGCACGAGGGTCGTGTTCCAAACTCCACATCCCAGCCACAAAGATCAAAGCTCTGGCACAGCTGGAAGAGCCTGTGTGGCTCCAGACAGCCAAGCAGAAAGGTCAGAGGTAGGAGGAATGTCTTTTGGCTTCCCATGATCCATTCTGTGCTGCTTCCAGAGCAATCCTAAGTCAGGCTGAGAAGGAGCAAAGCTAAAAATGTGACATGAAGTGAAGGAAAATCTCCTTCCATGGCCTGGCAGCTTTAGAAGAGCCACTTCTTGTGTGGACCAGCCCAGAGACAGCAGGAATATGTATTTTAGGGTTCTCCTTCCCAGTGGAAAGGATCCAGGAGCAAAGGTGGCACCAGTGCCATGAGCAGAGTCAGCACAGCCTCAGTGTCACTCCCTTCTCCACCCCAGTTCTGCTTTGCTTTGTTCCAGAGAAGAGCAACGAGGCTGGAGAAGGGACTGGATGTGGCACTGAGTGTCCTCTGAAACACCTCCAGGGACAGAGAATCCAACATGTCTTGATCCAACCCTACTGTGATCACCAGCCCAGGGCACAGAGTGCCAGAGTGATCCCAGTGGGGTTGGATCAAGGGTTGGACTTGGTGATCTCAGAGGTCTCTTCCAACCCAAGTGAGAAGAGCAACGAGGCTGGAGAAGGGACTGGAGCACAAGTGCTGTGGGGAGAGGCTGAGGGAGCTGGGGGTGTTCAGCCTGGAGAAGAGGAGGCTCAGAGGTGACCTCAGCACTGTCTGGAACTGCCTGAAGGGAAGTTGTGGCCAGCTGGGGGTTGGTCTCTTCTCCCAGGCACTCAGCAATAGGACAAGGGGGCACGATGGGCTCAAGCTCTGCCAGGGGAAATTGAAGTTGGAGAGCAGAAAGAAATTCTTTGCAGAGAGAGTGCTCAGGGATTGGAATGGGCTGCCCAGAGAGGGGGTGGATTCCCCATCCCTGGAGGGTTTGAACCTGAGCCTGGCCGTGGCACTGAGTGCCATGATCTGGTAAAGGGACTGGAGCTGGACCAAGGGTTGGACTTGATGATCTGGGAGAGCTTTTCCAACCCAATCCATTCTGTGATTCCTGACAGCCAAGACAGGCCATGCCCAGGGACAGTTGTTTTTTTTACAGGGAAATGTTGTGCAGGTGCCCCTCTAAGCCCTGAGGGGCAACCCCAGCCATGGGCACCCCACTCACCTCTGCAGAAGTCCATGAGGATCAGCACCTCCCACACATCCCCACTGCTCACAGAGTTGATGCTGGAGTCGATGTAGCCCACAATGTTCTTGTGGCCAGACAGGTCCCTCTGCAAGGCACAAAATTCCAGTCAGGAGCAGCCAGGAGCAGCTCTCACCTGGTTCCTCCAAGCTGCACAGGCTGCTGTCACTTGGGGTTCATCCTCACACAGAGCCTAAGCAGCCCTGAGCTCTGTCTGTGCCTGAGACATCCCTGTCAGAGGGATGGGACACCAACAGCCAGCCTGGGGAATGAACCTGCACAGGACTGGCCAGGCTCTGCCACATTCCAGGCTCTGCCACGTTCCAGGCTCTGCCACGTTCCAGGCTCTGGCACATTCTACACTCTGCCACATTCCAGGCTCTGGCACATTCTACACTCTGCCACATTCCAGGCTCCCACCCAAACCTCAGGGGAGACAATCTTGGCCTTTGGGCACCTCTGGCACCACTCCTGGCATCCAGAGCAGGAGCAGACCCTGCACAGGAGGAGCCCCCCACTCTCCACCAGACTCTGCCATCATCTGCACCAACAGCTTTGTCCCCTCCTTTGCCTTTGGCCTCGGGGGAACCACGTGGGGCTCAGCACAGGGGCCACCAAACCCCCCTGTGTTTGTGCCCCAGGGGGCTGGGTTAGACTGCTGGGCTTGGGGGTTAAACCCAATTGCTCTTTGTGCCACTGCACTGATTGCAATATTGGTATTAAATTGTAACTCTGACTTAGACTCTCTGTTGTGGTGGGTTTGTTTCTCCTTCAGGTTCCCCTTTAAACCACCACACTTGCCCATTGGAACTCTTGGCATTTTAAATAATTCCATACTAGATTTCCCCACACTCCCACAACTCCAGGAGTCAGGTGCTCCCAGAACACAGGCAGAGGGTGGCCAGGCTGTGTCCCCAGCCCAGCCCAGCCCAGTGTGGTGACCCACCCAGAGCAGAGACTCACCATGATCTGGATCTCCCTCTTGCAGACCTGCAGGTCGTACTCATTATTGACATACATCCTCTTCAGGGCACACTTCACCCCATTGCTGGTCCTCACCAGGAACACAATTGCAAAGCCACCTGTGGGACACAAAACCACCCTGTTCAGTCACAAAGAAACCTCCTGGGCTGTTCTTCCACCCCTGTCTCTGCCTCTGGAGAACAGTCAGAGGGCACCACTCCATGGTGGGAGGGCTCCTTCATGTGCTTGGCTCCAGAGCTTCCAGCTCTGCCTACACAGTTATTTCTGGGAACTAGAAAAGATCCGGGGGGGGGTAAATCTTCAATTAACGTTGAACACCTCCATAAAACCACAAAATTACACCAGTTCCTTGTCCTGCCAGACACAGCTCCACTAATTCCCATTATGGAGAAGAAAGCTGAGACACCAGTGTTGCCTCAGACAGAACTCAGAGCTGCAGATCCCCCACTGAACCCTGAATTAAAAAGGTTTCCCAGCTCTGAAGCATCTCAGTTCCATCACAAAGCTGACCCATGCAAGAAGCAGAAGGAACATCTCCCACCCCTGGTTTGATGTCAGTGCTTTTACAACAGGACAGAAGAACAAGGGGGAGAAGCCACAACTCCTTCTGTGGTCACTGCTGTCAATAAAGTCAGGACTTCAGGATAAACTGATTTCTTTAGGATGAAAGCCTTTCATCTCTGCCAGCACTGCAGGAAATACAGGGGGGTGAGTTTGTGTCCTGGCACAAGGGGAGAGGGGACTGAGGATGGAGGGACAGAGGCAGCAAAGGCTCAGCTGAGAGCAGAGCAAACCAAGACAGTCACACAGAGCCAAGAGGCCACAAGTGCTACACAGGGTGGCAAGGGAAGCACAGGGGTGGCAAACGAGGCACAGGGGGGACAAGGGAGGGTAAGGGAGGCACAAGGAGGCACAGGGAGGGCAAGGGAGGCACAAGGAGGGCAAGGAAGGCACAAGGAGGGCACAGGGAGGCACAGGGAGGGCAAGGGAGGCACAAGGAGGGCACAGGGAGGGCAAGGGAGGCACAAGGAGGGCACAGGGAGGCACAGGAAGGGCACAGGGAGGCACAAGGAGGGCACAGGGAGGGCAAGGGAGGCACAGGGGTGGCAAGGGAGGCACCGGGAGGGCAAGGGAGGCACCGGGAGGGCAAGGGAGGCACAGGGGTGGCAAGGGAGGCACCGGGAGGGCAAGGGAGGCACAGGGGGGACAAAGGAGGCACAGGGAGGACAAGGGAGGCACAAGGAGGGCAAGGGAGGCACAAGGAAGGCAAGGGAGGCACAGGGAGGGCAAAGTAGGCACAGGGAGGGCAAAGTAGGCACAGGGAGGGCAAAGTAGGCACAGGGAGGGCAAAGTAGGCACAGGGAGGCACAGGGAGGGCAAGGGAGGCACAGAGAGGGCAAGAGAGGCACAAGGAGGGCAAGGGAGGCACAGGGAGGGCAAGGGAGGCACAGGGAGGGCAAGGGAGGCACAGGGAGGGCAAGGGAGGCACAGGGAGGGCAAGGGAGGTACAGAGAGGACAAGGGAGACACAGGGAGGCACAGGGAGGGCAAAGGAGGCACCGGGAGGGCAAAGGAGGCACAGGGAGGGCAAGGGACGCACAAGGAGGCACAGGGAGGCACAAGGAGGCACAGGGAGGGCAAGGGAGGCACAGGGAGGGCAAGGGAGGCACAGGGAGGGCAAGGGAGGCACAGGGAGGGCAAGGGAGGCACAGGGAGGGCAAGGGAGGCACAAGGAGGGCAAGGGAGGTATAGGGAGGACAAGGGAGGCCCAGGGAGGCCCAGAGCATCTTCCAAACAAAAATACATCAGGTGAAGGCACATCCAAGGAAAAGGACCCTGCAACATCTGCAACAACTCTACAGGTCCCAGGAAAACACAGCCTCGTGTCCTGCCCCTCACCTTTGCCTCCTACACCTTCACATGGAGCTGTTGCACAACCACTGGACTTGCTGGTTCCTTTAGTATTAAACTCCCACTAATTGCACATGAAGGCAGGACAGTTTTGGTGGAAAAGCATCACAGCTCCCTGGAGAGACAAGGACTGATTCCATCAGGGGACAGTGATTTCTACACAGCAACCCAGAGAAAGGGGCTGTGCCAGCAGAGAGGCAGAATCAGCTGATCCACGTCCCCTTGAGAGTTTTACAGCCAATTATCATCCAGCCCAACTGCCCCAGTGAGAGCAGAGCACAACATTCCTTCTGCCCAGGTGTTGATGTACCCAGGACTTATCCAGAGAGCCACAATGGGGTTGAGAAGGTCTGACCTCCCGCAGGTGGTCTGCACACCTGGCATGGCAGCCCTGCTCCCACACCTGGAATGGCAGCCCTGCTCCCACACCTGGCATGTACCACACCTGGCACGGCAGCCCTGCTGCACACCTGGCATGGCAGCCCTGCCACCACAACTGGCATGTACCACACCTGGCATGGCAGCCCTGCTGCACACCTGGCATGGCAGCCCTGCCACCACACCTGGCAAGTACCACACCTGGCACATCTGCCCTGCCACCACACCCGGCATGTACCACACCTGGCATGGCAGCCCTGCCACCATACCTGGCACATCAGCCCTGTCACCACACCTGGCATGTACCACACCTGGCACGGCAGCCCTGCTGCACACCTGGCACACCGGTCCTGCTACCACACCTGGCATGTCAGCCCTGTCACCATACCTGGCACACCTGGCACATCAGTCCTGCCACCACACCTGGCATGTCAGCCCTGTCACCATACCTGGCACACCTGGTATGGCAGCCCTACTGCCACACCTGCCATGTCAGCCCTGCCACCACACCTGGCACACCTGGCATGGCACCCCTGCCACAACTGGCATGTCAGCCCTGCTGCACACCTGACATGTACCACACCAGGCATATCAGCCCTGCTCCCACACCTGGCATGTCAGCCCTGCCACCACACCTGACACATCTGTCCTGCCACCACACCTGGCATGTCAGCCCTGCTCCCACACCTGGCATGTGCCTGCCACCACAGCTGGCACACCAGCCCTGCTCTCACACCTGGCACATCAGCCCTGCCACCACACCTGGCATGTCAGCCCTGCTGCCACACCTGACATGTACCACACCTGGCACATCTGTCCTGCCACCACACCTGGCATGTTCCTGCCACCACACCTGGCATGTCCGCCCTTGTACCACAACTGGCATGGCAGCCCTGTCACTGCAACTGGCACATCAGCCCTGCCAGCACACCTGGCATTTCAGCCCTACTGCCACACCTGCCATGTCAGTCCTGCCACCACACCTGGCACGGCAGCCCTGCCACCACACCTGACATGTACCACACCTGGCACATCAGCCCTGCCACCACACCTGGCATGTCAGCCCTGCTGCCACACCTGACATGTACCACACCTGGCACATCTGTCCTGCCACCACACCTGGCATGTTCCTGCCACCACACCTGGCATGTCCGCCCTTGTACCACAACTGGCATGGCAGCCCTGTCACTGCAACTGGCACATCAGCCCTGCCAGCACACCTGGCATTTCAGCCCTACTGCCACACCTGCCATGTCAGTCCTGCCACCACACCTGGCACATCTGTCCTGCCACCACACCTGGCACATCAGCCCTGTTACCACACCTGGCATGTACCACACCTGCCATGTCAGTCCTGCCACCACACCTGGCATGTACCACACCTGCCATGTCAGTCCTGCCACCACACCTGGCATGTACCACACCTGCCATGTCAGTCCTGCCACCACACCTGGCATGTACCACACCTGCCATGTCAGTCCTGCCACCACACCTGGCATGTCCACAAGGATCAAAGTCCAACTCCCAGCCCTGCCCAGCACAGCCCAAAAATGCCACCGTGTTCTGTCCACCCTGGGCCAAAATGGAGCAAGTTCAGCCATACCAGGCAGCTCCACAAACACCTCCATGGATGCGCCTTCCAAACATTTCCAAGCTTTGTCTCCAATCACATCCCTCATTTCTTTTCTGAGGCTGTGCCAAATAACCCAAAAGCAGCTGAGTCTGAGGAGGAATCCCTCCCCTTTTATCAGTAAAGTCAGTCAAATCATCAATTCAGTCAGTCAAATCATCAATTAAGTCAGTCAAATCATAAAATTATTGATTCTATAAAGTCAGTCAAATCATCAAATCATCAATTTAGTAAAGTCAATCAAATAATCAAATCATGAACTCAGTAATGTCAGTCAAATCATAAAATTATTGATTCTATAAAGTCAGTCAAATCATCAATTGAGTCAAATCATCAAATCAGTCAAATCATCAAATCATCGAGTCAAATCATCAAATCATCAATTGAGTCTAATCATCAATTGAGTCAAATCATCAATTCATCAATTGAGTCAAATCATCAAATCATCAATTGAGTCAAATCATCAATTGAGTCAAATCATCAATTGAGTCAAATCATCAATTCAGTCAAATCATCAAATCATCAATTCAGTCAATTCATCAATTCAGTCAAATCATCAATTCAGTCAAATCATCAATTCAGTCAAATCATCAAATCATCAATTCAGTCAATTCATCAATTCAGTCAAATCATCAATTCAGTCAAATCATCAATTCAGTCAAATCATCAATTCATCAATTCAGTCAATTCATCAATTCAGTCAAATCATCAATTCAGTCAAATCATCAATTCATCAATTCAGTCAATTCATCAATTCAGTCAAATCATCAATTCAGTCAAATCATCAATTCATCAATTCAGTCAATTCATCAATTCAGTCAAATCATCAATTCAGTCAAATCATCAATTCATCAATTCAGTCAATTCATCAATTCAGTCAAATCATCAATTCAGTCAATTCATCAATTCAGTCAAATCATCAAATCAGTCAAATCAATTCAGTCAAATCATCAAATCAGTCAAATCAATTCAGTCAAATCATCAAATCAGTCAAATCAATTCAGTCAAATCATCAATTCAGTCAAATCATCAAATCATCAATTCAGTCAAATCATCAAATCATCAATTCAGTCAAATCATCAATTAAGTGAAGTCCAGTCAAATCATCAAATCCATTCCCACTTTCAAAAATAAATAAGGAATTGGTGTTTCATTTTGAGTTTTCTCCATCACCCTTCCAGAAACAAATTAGCCATACCTGGAATTCTCACAGCTCCTGCTGGACTCTGTGGCTGTCACTAAAAACTTCATCCTTCAGGGGTGAGATTCTTTCCTCAGCTGGACAAACAGAGCCCGTGTTTTCCCACTGAACCATTCCCAGCTTGCTGGGTTTGAGCTCCACCTCATCCCCCTCAATGCTCTGAGTGCAGAGAGCCCACTCTGCCTGTCCTGCAGCTGAGGGGACAACCAAGTGCTGTCCCCATGGCCCCAAAACTGTCCCAGGAATGTTCAGCCTCCAGGGACAGCCTGAGAGGCATTTTCAGCTCTGGCTGTGCTGGCAGGCACAAAACCTCATCTGCACCATCCAATCCTCACTCATCCTTACCCACCCAGAATTATGTCCTATTTTGCCTTATCTCACCAGCCAGAAGAACTTCCTCAGCATTTCCCTTCCTAAGAACAAGGGCAGGCTCACCCAGGGTTGTTCTTTCCCCCCCATCCAGGATGTTGTGATGCAGCCACAGGAAAACCACAGGGACTCCCTTGCATGGGGTTGTTTCCAGCTCACCACTCCCAAACTTTACTACAACACAGGAATTTATTGTCCCCCCCAGTCAGACAGACACAGACACTGCATGTTCTCCACCACTGGGACATCACCTGGGAACACCAGAACAACTTCTGCTCTCTGCTCCTGTCCTGAGGGAACCATCCTGCCCCTCTGACACCTCTAACTGGAGGAACACTGAACAAAAAATGCTTGGGGGTGTTCAGCCTGGAGAAGAGGAGGCTCAGAGGTGACCTCAGCACTGTCTGGAACTGCCTGAAGGGAAGTTCTGGCCAGGTGGGGGTTGGTCTCTTCTCCCAGGCACTCAGCAATAGGACAAGGGGGCACGATGGGCTCAAGCTCTGCCAGGGGAAATTGAAGTTGGAGAGCAGAAAGAAATTCTTTGCAGAGAGAGTGCTCAGGGATTGGAATGGGCTGCCCAGAGAGGGGGTGGATTCCCCATCCCTGGAGGGTTTGAAACTGAGCTTGGCCGTGGCACTGAGTGCCATGATCTGGTAAAGGGACTGGAGTTGGACCAAGGGTTGGACTTGATGATCTCAGAGGGCTTTTCCAACCCAATCCATTCCATGGTTCTATGAGCTTTCTCCTAGTTGTGCATACCCAATAATCCCTCCTGCCAACCCAAACCACACCATGATGTGATTCTTGATCCCAAAGCACCAACACTTTGGGGCATCTTTACCAGGGACAGAGATGCCAACACAAACCTCAGCTTTGGAGTCACCTAAAGTGGAGTCACCACAAAGAAAACACTTTGGCCCAAGTGAAACAAAACAATCATCTGCAATTATTTCAGCCAATGTTCCCAGAGCTCTGCAGGCACATCAGAGAAAAGCACTCCATGTGCCAGGGCTGTTCTCCCACTGCTCTCTGTGCCAGCTTTCACCAAAGGTAAAGGAATAACCCAGGTTTGGTTCCCCCACCTTCAAACCCAGGATGAAGATGGACAAGTGACTTGTGTAGGAGAGGGAAAACCACCCCTGGATCCTGTGCTCAGATCCTGGGGCTGCAGAGACCTCCAAAAACCTTCCTGTGGCTGCTGGGAGGTGTCACTGGGCACCACCCTCTGAGTCTTGAGGGGACTCACCCAGCAGCTCCTAAAAAAGCCCCAGAGTGCCCCCAAAGCAGCAGAACAGGAAGGAAAAGCAAAGGGAAACAGCCCTGGACTGCTCCTGCTCCTGTGATGCTCTGGTGTGACCCCACACAGGCAAACACCTGCTGGTTCATTTTTCTATGGGTTTTTATTTCAGCAGAGCTCCCCTGCTCAGCTGTGATGGGCATGAGGATTACAGAGCTATTTTTGTGGCTATTAATCTGCACCAACATATTCTTTCTGCTGTCTTTTATCCCACTCTTGCACTGCCCAGCAGGAGGGGATTGCTGCACACACCTGCTGAAAACACCCCAGTGCAAATCCCATTTTCCCCCTTTTGATGCCACTTCTCCATCACTTCTGAGCTCTTTGTTTCCAGCACAGGGTATTTCACCCCAAATTAAGCTTTGTGTTCTGATATTACTCCTTTTGATTCCCAGTTGTGCCCACAGACTGGGAGCAGCACTGTCAGGAGTTCTGCTGTGATACAGAACAAGGAATTGCAATGATCAGGATCACTGCACATGGATTTTTCTGCTTTATGAAGCATCCCCAACACCTTTAAAGTTACAGAGTGTCAGCATTAACACCTTTAAAGAAAAACACGACTCATTATGTTTTTAGGCATAATTAAGAAGGCACAGTAAGAGGCAGACTTTGCATAAGGGCTGTAACATCCAAGCTCATAAAAATATCAAAGGAAGCCAAGACAACACTGGTGCAATCCATGATTTACTGAGTTCAACCAGGAACATCGTCCCTGCTCCCACCTCCTCCAGATGGAGACACTCACAAACACCAGCAACCTGCAAATCATCTCTCTGCTCTGCAAGTTATGGTCTGAAAAAGGATGTTACTCCAGTGGGAAAACCTGTGATGAACAAACAAGGCAAAAACCTGAGAACTTGACTGAGGAACATGTGGGTCAGTGGGACAGTCACACAGCACTGACAGCAGCAGCTCCAAGCACAGATCCTGCCTGAGCAGCTCATTCCCTGAGAGCTGCTCTGCAGCCCCTGCCCAGGAACCAGATCTGTGCTGGGAGGGCACCCTGGGGTGTCCCAGGGCAGCAAAACTCACCCCAAGGGGATGGCACTGAAGGTTCACCTCTCACTACATGTCCCAGATGAGCAGGTGGGCCCAGTTTGTCCCAGTGTGGGGGTGACCAAAGCTGGGCATTCCAAACCCTCTGGGCCATTGCCCAGCAACTGTTCCCAAGGGCCCATTGGCAGCAGCTGCCCAGGGCACAGCTGAGCCCTCAGGCTGGGAGCTGGCTGGGAAAGAAGCCTGGCAGAGGAGCTGGGAGAACTGCCCTGCAGGGACTCCTTGGCACCTCCACACCCACCTGAGGGCTCAGCTCTGCTCAGGGGCCAGCAACGAGTCCAAAATCCCCCCTGAGTGCCAGAGTCAGATCCCCCAGGGTGGAACTCCCTGCCCTGGGGGAGGCACTGGGGGCTCCCACCCAAACCTGAGGGGAGACAATCTTGGCCTTTGGGCACCTCTGGCACCACTCCTGGCATCCAGAGCAGGAGCAGACTCTGCACAGGAGGAGCCCCCCACTCTCCCCCAGACTCTGCCATCATCTGCACCAACAGCTTTGTCCCCTCCTTTGCCTTTGGCCTCGGGGGAACCACGTGGGGCTCAGCACAGGGGCCACCAAACCCCCCTGTGTTTGTGCCCCAGGGGGCTGGGTTAGACTGCTGGGCTTGGGGGTTAAACCCAATTGCTCTTTGGGCCACTGCATTGATTGCAATATTGGTATTAAATTGTAGCTCTGACTTGAAATCTCTCCTGTGTTGGGTTTGTTTCTCCTGCAGGTTCCCCTTTAAACCAGCACATCTTGGGTAGGGCACAACAGGTCACCAAGGGGAAAAAACACTTGTAGAGGTTTCCCAGCAGTCACCACGTCACACTGGCACAGTGTCACCAAACTCCACTGACTTGATTTCAACCCCAAATTCTCACCCTATCATAGAATGATAGACTGGATTGGGTTGGAAAAGCCCTCCCAGATCATCAAGTCCAACCCTTGGTCCAACTCCAGTCCCTTTACCAGATCATGGCACTCAGTGCCACGGCCAAGCTCAGGTTCAAACCCTCCAGGGATGGGGAATCCACCCCCTCTCTGGGCAGCCCATTCCAATCCCTGAGCACTCTCTCTGCAAAGAATTTCTTTCTGCTCTCCAACTTCAATTTCCCCTGGCAGAGCTTGAGCCCATCGTGCCCCCTTGTCCTATTGCTGAGTGCCTGGGAGAAGAGACCAACCCCCACCTGGCCACAACTTCCCTTCAGGCAGTTCCAGACAGTGCTGAGGTCACCTCTGAGCCTCCTCTTCTCCAGGCTGAACACCCCCAGCTCCCTCAGCCTCTCCCCACAGCACTTGTGCTCCAGTCCCTTCTCCAGCCTCGTTGCTCTTCTCAGTTGGGTTGGAAGAGACCTCTGAGATCATCAAGCCCAACCCTTGATCCAACCCCACTGGGATCACTCTGGCACTCTGTGCCCTGGGCTGGTGATCACAGTGGGGTTGGATCAAGTCATGGTGGATTCTCTGTCCCTGGAGGTGTTTCAGAGGACACTCAGTGCCACATCCAGTCCCTTCTCCAGCCTCGTTGCTCTTCTCTGGCCCCGCTCCAGCCCCTCAATCTCTTGCCTCAACTGAGGGGCCCAGAACTGAACACAACACTCAAGGTGTGGCCTCCCCAAGGCAGAGCCCAGGGGAAGGGAACAGCATTTTAAAAGGTTTCATCCTGGAGGGGAGATAAAACTGCTCTGGGAGACTTATCAAATCACATCTTGAAACATCAGCCACCAATTAAATAGTCTGAGCATTTCAGAGTTATCTTGAGGGCAAAGAAAAAAGGCCAAGCACTAAGTCCAGCTGGAAGAGCTTCATCTGTGTCAGGAGCAATGGTCACAGTGACATTCCAACCCTGTTCTGCCCATTTTGAGGGGCTGCAGGAGGGAATCAAGAGCTCCAGAAGTGCAGGAAAACAGATGGATAAAGCATAAAGGACACCGAGTATTTCAGGAGAGGAAACCTGAACCAGGCACAACATCAGGAGAATCAGCTGAAAGCTGCACCTCCCCAGATGGAAAATCAGCTCAGAAGGTGTTTTTGCAACAAGATCAGGAATTTAATAGTGGTCATACTCAAAACAATGACAACTGTAAAATGTCAGGAGGGCTCAGAGCTAAACTGAATTTACAGGGAATGCAGCTTCTGTCTTATAAATATTTCTAGTGATGCTTCAGTTAAAGAAACTCTGCAAGTTAAAGAAACTCTGCAAGGGATAAAGAAGCTCTGCAAGTTAAAGAAGCTCTGCAAGTTAAAGAAGCTCTGCAAGTTAAAGAAACTGCAAGGGATAAAGGAACTCTGCAAGGGATAAAGGAACTCTGCAAGGGATACTGATACAGGTTGTGTGTCAGCCAGCCAAGGACAGCACCCTTCTGGCTCAGGGAAAACTCCTGAAGAATATTCAAGCTTTGCTGGCCAAACCACCAGCTCCTCTCCCCTCCTTGCAGACCAAATACCCAACTCACTCCCCCTGGCAGACCTGCTGGAAGGCAGGAGGGCTCTGCAGAGGGATCTGGATGGACTTGAGGGATGGGCTGATTGCAATGGGATGGAGTTCAACAAGGCCAAGTGCAGGTCCTGCCCTTTGGCCACCCCAAGCCCTGCAGCGCTCCAGGCTGGGCACAGAGTGGCTGGAGAGCAGCCAGGCAGAGGGACCTGGGGGGACTGAGGGACAGGAAGCTCAACAGGAGCCACCAGTGTGCCCAGGTGGCCAAGAAGGCCAAGGGGATCCTGGCCTGGATCCAAACTAGCGTGGCCAGCAGGTCCAGGGCAGGGACCCTTCCCCTGGACTCTGCCTTGGGGAGGCCACACCTTGAGTGTTGTGTTCAGTTCTGGGCCCCTCAGTTGAGGAAAGAGATTGAGGGGCTGGAGCGGGGCCAGAGAAGAGCAACGAGGCTGGAGAAGGGACTGGATGTGGCACTGAGTGTCCTCTGAAACACCTCCAGGGACAGAGAATCCAACATGTCTTGATCCAACCCCACTGGGATCACCAGCCCAGGGCACAGAGTGCCAGAGTGATCCCAGTGGGGTTGGATCAAGGGTTGGATTTGATGATCTCAGAGGTCTCTTCCAACCCAAGTGAGAAGAGCAACGAGGCTGGAGAAGGGACTGGAGCACAAGTGCTGTGGGGAGAGGCTGAGGGAGCTGGGGGTGTTCAGCCTGGAGAAGAGGAGGCTCAGAGGTGACCTCAGCACTGTCTGGAACTGCCTGAAGGGAAGTTGTGGCCAGGTGGGGGTTGGTCTCTTCTCCCAGGCACTCAGCAATAGGACAAGGGGGCACGATGGGCTCAAGCTCTGCCAGGGGAAATTGAAGTTGGAGAGCAGAAAAAAATTCTTTGCAGAGAGAGTGCTCAGGGATTGGAATGGGCTGCCCAGAGAGGGGGTGGATTCCCCATCCCTGGAGGGTTTGAACCTGAGCTTGGCCGTGGCACTGAGTGCCATGATCTGGTAAAGGGACTGGAGTTGGACCAAGGGTTGGACTTGATGATCTCAGAGGGCTTTTCCAACCCAATCCATTCTATGATTGATTCCCAGGCTTCATCCCAGCAGTGTTGGGAAATCTGTGCTCACCTGGTCCTACCAACAGCACCTCTGAGCAGAGCAGGTCACAAATTCACTGTTCCACAAAGCCTGAGGCACAGAAATCCATGTCCAGCCCCACAGCTCCAGGGGTCTCCCAGTTCAGCCAAGAGGCTCCTCACTCTCCCCCCAGGAATAACCATTTTAAGCAGCAGGAAATTCTCCACGGAGCTCACAGAGGAGCTGGAAAGAATCTGATCTGCACAAAGTAAATTTGCACATGAGCAATGAAGTTTCTTCCCTGCTCTGTGGGCTCAAAAAAAGAGAGCAGAGGAGGTTTCAGGGCTGGCCTGCAGCAATTCCAGCAATCCCTCAGGCAGCCCCATGTGGAGCAAGTTCTCTGGGCATGGACAGCCTGGCATCTGTGCCCCACACAAAAGGCAGTTTAGTGGGATTTAGGGGGAAGGAAAAGGGGGGAAAACTCCAACATACCTCCAGGGTCCATCAGACAACACACACCCCCAGGGCAAGGATGTGCTTCCAACACAGCAGAGCAGCACAGGCAAAGCCCTGGATTCACCAACTCCTCTCACTCCCAACTCCAGAAAACAGCAACTTTTCCAGCTCTGCTAAACCTTTAAGTACCACCAGGAAAACAACATCCAGCACATCTAGGAGAGCAAAGGATGGGCTTTAAATACCACCAGGAAAACAACATCCAGCACATCTAAGAGAGCAAAGGATGGGCTTTAAATACCACCAGGAAAACAACATCCAGCACATCTAGGAGAGCAAAGGATGGGCTTTAAATACCACCAGGAAAACAACACCCAGCACATCTAAGAGAGCAAAGGATGGGCTTTAAGTACCACCAGGAAAACAACATCCAGCACATCTAGGAGAGCAAAGGATGGGCTTTAAATACCACCAGGAAAACAACACCCAGCACATCTAAGAGAGCAAAGGACTTCTCTGCCATGGAGGGTCAGGCTCAGCCAGGGGAAAGCAGGGCCAGAGGAGCCCTACACAGATTTACCAGAGCTGAGAGCCCTAATGTGATTATCCAACGTTACCAACACAATTATAGGCCCTTTGCTCAGTGGCACTGCTGCCATATCTAGGCCACCACAAGCCAGATTTAGATTTGCAGGCTCCTCCCTCTCCTTTCCACCAGGCAGGACATCCCTGTTGATGTTGGTGTGGCAGCCCCAGCCACGAGTGTGTAAAATAAAAACCCAGGAGCCTCATCCAGCACAGAACACAAGCAGGGCCTCTGCCCCTCCTCATTTTAGGGCAGCAAGACTGGCTGTTCAGGGACTGGGGCAGGGTTGGGAGGGAATGTTCAGTTCATCAGCTATGAGGCTCTCAACAGCAAAGAGACACAAAATATTTGTATTTTCACAGTGTGGATAACATGGCAAAGGCTTCACTGCCTCTCCTCACTCCTCTGGGGCTTTATTTGGATAGAGCTGATTTAAAGCCATTCATTTCTTTGCATGCTCATCACAGACCCCCCCAGGCTGCTCCTCTCCCTACACAATCCCCCTGCAACTCCCAGTTCCAGCAGGAAAGACAAAAGAGGAAGCTGTAAATCATAATACATCACAGAGAGGGGAGGAGGAGGGGGCTGAGGGGGCAGGAAAGGAATCCCTGCCATTCAATAACATTTTAGAAGCCTAAAATAATCAGTGGGCAACATTCAGCCTGTGCATTAACTCATTCCCTCTGCAGCAGTTCCAGTCCAAGGGCACAGCCTGGCACTGCCCACCCTGTGAGAACACCAGCAAAGCACAGCCCAGACACCCAAACTGAGGGGCATTAAAGCCTCCCAGTATGTGCAGCATTTGTGACAGCAATTTCATAACCAGCAGCAGCTCCCTGTGCTGGCTGTCCCAGCAGGAAGCACGTTGGGGTGTTCACGTGGGGAGATTTGCTGGGCATGTGCTCTGCTCTGCTGCCTGAGCAGCCACTCACTCCTCCTGGCAGGCTGACTGAGCCCCAGAGCTCAGGGAACAGCGTTTTATTACCATGCAGCAAGACACTCTGCCTCCAAACACACCACTTGGCAAGGCAGACTCAGTCCCCCCTCTCTACTGTGACAATTTTAGTCCTTGAACTTCCACTGTAAGCCCGAAAAAAAAATAAAAATTAATGGGTCGTGAATAACTCCCAGCTTTAAAAAAACTGAGAAAGAATCGTTTGTTTAGTTATCAGTCAGCTCTTTAAAAAGCACATTTCAGCTGCTATTATTCCAAGCAGCTGCTAAAAGCATCTGAGCCCTTGTTCATCTCCAAGTGAAATTAGCCCTGGCACCAACACGCTGTGGGAGCACGACGGGCTCTGAGAGCACCACTGGAACTGCTCAGCCAGCAGGAAAAACCTCCCCTGGAAAGGCAGGAAAGCACTGAAGGCCATCAGCAGGAGAGGGGAGAAAACAGCAGAACTGGGGGAGCAGGGAGCAGGTTGTGGCTGCAGGGGAAGAGGAAGGAGAGAGCAGGAGGAAGGCAAGGGCTGGGCTGGGTTTGGAGTGGACTCGACAAGGCTGGGCTGGGTTTGGACTGGACTCGGCAAGGCTGGGCTGGGTTTGGACTGGACTCGGCAAGGCTGGGCTGGGTTTGGACTGGACTCGGCAAGGCTGGGCTGGGTTTGGACTGGACTCGGCAAGGCTGGGCTGGGTTTGGACTGGACTCGGCAAGGCTGGGCTGGGTTTGGACTGGACTCGGCAAGGCTGGGCTGGGTTTGGACTGGACTCGGCAAGGCTGGGCTGGGTTTGGACTGGACTCGGCAAGGCTGGGCTGGGTTTGGACTGGACTCGGCAAGGCTGGGCTGGGTTTGGACTGGACTCGGCAAGGCTGGGCTGGGTTTGGAGTGGACTCGGCAAGGCTGGGCTGGGTTTGGAGTGGACTCGGCAAGGCTGGAATGGGTTTGGAGTGGACTCGGCAAGGCTGGAATGGGTTTGGAGTGGACTCGGCAAGGCTGGAATGGGTTTGGAGTGGACTCGGCAAGGCTGGGCTGGGTTTGGACTGGACTCGGCAAGGCTGGGCTGGGTTTGGACTGGACTCGGCAAGGCTGGGCTGGGTTTGGACTGGACTCAGGAAGGCTGGGCTGGGTTTGGACTGGACTCGGCAAGGCTGGGCTGGGTTTGGACTGGACTCGGCAAGGCTGGGCTGGGTTTGGACTGGACTCGGCAAGGCTGGGCTGGGTTTGGACTGGACTCGGCAAGGCTGGGCTGGGTTTGGAGTGGACTCGGCAAGGCTGGGCTGGGTTTGGACTGGACTCGGCAAGGCTGGGCTGGGTTTGGACTGGACTCAGCAAGGCTGGGCTGGGTTTGGAGTGGTCTCGACAAGGCTGGGCTGGGTTTGGAGTGGACTCGGCAAGGCTGGGCTGGGTTTGGACTGGACTCGGCAAGGCTGGGCTGGGTTTGGACTGGACTCGGCAAGGCTGGGCTGGGTTTGGACTGGACTCAGCAAGGCTGGGCTGGGTTTGGACTGGACTCAGCAAGGCTGGACTGGGTTTGGACTGGACTCGGCAAGGCTGGGCTGGGTTTGGACTGGACTCGGCAAGGCTGGGCTGGGTTTGGAGTGGACTCAGCAAGGCTGGGCTGGGTTTGGACTGGACTCGGCAAGGCTGGGCTGAGTTTGGACTGGACTCGGCAAGGCTGGGCTGGGTTTGGAGTGGACTCGGCAAGGCTGGGCTGGGTTTGGACTGGACTCGGCAAAGCTGGGCTGGGTTTGGACTGGACTCGACAAGGCTGGGCTGGGTTTGGACTGGACTCGACAAGGCTGGGCTGGGTTTGGACTGGACTCGACAAGGCTGGGCTGGGTTTGGACTGGACTCGGCAAGGCTGGGCTGGGTTTGGACTGGACTCGACAAGGCTGGGCTGGGTTTGGACTGGACTCGGCAAGGCTGGGCTGGGTTTGGACTGGACTCGGCAAGGCTGGGGTGGGTTTGGAGTGGACTCGGCAAGGCTGGGCTGGGTTTGGACTGGACTCGGCAAGGCTGGGCTGGGTTTGGACTGGACTCGGCAAGGCTGGGGTGGGTTTGGAGTGGACTCGGCAAGGCTGGGCTGGGTTTGGACTGGACTCAGGAAGGCTGGGCTGGGTTTGGACTGGACTCAGCAAGGCTGGGCTGGGTTTGGAGTGGACTCGACAAGGCTGGGCTGGGTTTGGAGTGGACTCGGCAAGGCTGGGCTGGGTTTGGAGTGGACTCGGCAAGGCTGGGCTGGGTTTGGACTGGACTCAGCAAGGCTGGGTTGGGTTTGGACTGGACTCGGCAAGGCTGGGCTGGGTTTGGACTGGACTCGGCAAGGCTGGGCTGGGTTTGGACTGGACTCGGCAAGGCTGGGCTGGGTTTGGAGTGGACTCGGCAAGGCTGGGCTGGGTTTGGACTGGACTCGGCAAGGCTGGGCTTGGACTGGACTCGGCAAGGCTGGGCTGGGTTTGGAGTGGACTCAGCAAGGCTGGGCTGGGTTTGAACTGGACTCACTTGGCAAGGCTGGGCTGGGTTTGGAGTGGACTCGGCAAGGCTGGGCTGGGTTTGGACTGGACTCGGCAAGGCTGGGGTGGGTTTGGAGTGGACTCGGCAAGGCTGGGCTGGGTTTGGACTGGACTCAGGAAGGCTGGGCTGGGTTTGGACTGGACTCAGCAAGGCTGGGCTGGGTTTGGAGTGGACTCGACAAGGCTGGGCTGGGTTTGGAGTGGACTCGGCAAGGCTGGGCTGGGTTTGGAGTGGACTCGGCAAGGCTGGGCTGGGTTTGGACTGGACTCAGCAAGGCTGGGTTGGGTTTGGACTGGACTCGGCAAGGCTGGGCTGGGTTTGGAGTGGACTCAGGAAGGCTGGGCTGGGTTTGGACTGGACTCGGCAAGGCTGGGCTGGGTTTGGACTGGACTCGGCAAGGCTGGGCTGGGTTTGGACTGGACTCGGCAAGGCTGGGCTGGGTTTGGACTGGACTCGGCAAGGCTGGGCTTGGACTGGACTCGGCAAGGCTGGGCTGGGTTTGGAGTGGACTCAGCAAGGCTGGGCTGGGTTTGAACTGGACTCACTTGGCAAGGCTGGGCTGGGTTTGGAGTGGACTAAGCAGGGCCAGGCAGAGCAGGAGAGGAGCCCTGGAGTGCCATGGTAACAACACACTCCATTTGGGAAGCAATTATGCAAGGAGAGCTCATGGCAACAGGGAAGCTGAGCAGGGAGGAATCTGGATTGCTATGGCAGCCCCCTGGCATCCTCCTGGGCAGGGTGAGAGCCACAGGGCAAACCCAACACACAGCCCAGGAAGGGGCCCAGCTCACAGGGCACTGCAAGAGCCTCACAGCAGTGCAGGGAGGTTGGTTTCACACCAGGTTCTTCTGCTTAAACCCAGGAATCCAGATCCCACCCACAGAACCACAGGTGTAACACCCTCGGGCACAGAAGTGTCACCTCCCTGAGTAACAGGAAAACACAACTTAAGGACCACATCCCATCCCTCTGGAAGAGCACAGGCTAATGGGGCCCTGAAGACAGCAGGGAACTTTGCAACTCCTCAGTTCATGCCAAGCATAGAGAGAGGGATCTACTATCCCACCAGGCAGCTCTCAAGGAATTTAAAGCCCCAGGTCCAGCCAGGAGAACACACCACCCATCACTCAGCAGTTCAGGAAACAAAAAATCAGCCCTACATGACATCATCCCTCACTCAGCATTTCAGGAAACAAAAAATCAGCCCTACATGACATCATCCACCACTCAGCATTTCAGGAAATAAAAAATCAGCCCTACATGACATCATCCATCACTCAGCAGTTCAGGAAATAAAAAATCAGTCCTGTATGACATCATCCATCACTCAGCATTTCAGGAAACAAAAAATCAGCCCTACACAACATCATCCATCACTCAGCAGTTCAGGAAATAAAAAATCAGCCCTACACAACATCATCCATCACTCAGCATTTCAGGAAATAAAACTTTGGCCCTACATGAAGCAGGGTTTGAATTTTACACACACACAGGTAAGGAAGGAGAGTCTGTTCATCTGTCAGATGTCCAGAAACAGGAAAGGGTTGCAGGGGTCCAGAACCTTGTGACTGGCAGTCACCAACCCCATAACTCATCAGTGATTTAATTCATCAGCTCCAATGAATTTAAATAATTGCCTGCAAATCTCAGTTTACAAATAATCCAGCAATGAAAGCACCACCTGCTCAGCAGCAGAAAAAGTTTCAAAGGCACAACGTCAGGGCTTCTCATGCTGTCAAGTTTAAAACAAAAGCAAAAGGTAGAAAACCACCATCTGTCCCCTTCCAAAAATAGCATCATTTTAATTTTTTTTAAAAACCCAATACATTAAATCCTGTCACATGTTCTGCTGAGTGCTGGGTGAGCAGGGCTGAGTTTGTGAGTGTTTCCTGTGGTCCCTGAACAACCCCAGAGCTTCAGAAGATCCTGTGGGTCACCTCTCCCAGCTGCTGGCACCTCCCAGTGCTCCACCCCAGAGTATTTTGGTACCTCAGCAGGCACAGGGAAGGGCCAGGAATCTCCCAGGAGCAGGGCCAGGCTTTGTTCTGTGTTTGTCTGATGTGACACAGGGCCCTGGCCCATGAGGAGAGTTCTGGATGCCACGGTGACATGAATATTAATGACCCCGTGCTTAAAACACCAGACAAGGAGTTACATTTGCATTTAATACAAGGCTTTGTCCCTGCTCTCCTACACTGCCCTTATCAAATCACCACATCTTGAACTGAAGGGAAGTTGTGGCCAGGTGGGGGTTGGTCTCTTCTCCCAGGCACTCAGCAATAGGACAAGGGGGCACGATGGGCTCAAGCTCTGCCAGGGGAAATTGAAGTTGGAGAGCAGAAAGAAATTCTTTGCAGAGAGAGTGCTCAGGGATTGGAATGGGCTGCCCAGAGAGGGGGTGGATTCCCCATCCCTGGAGGGTTTGAACCTGAGCTTGGCCGTGGCACTGAGTGCCATGATCTGGTAAAGGGACTGGAGTTGGACCAAAGCTTGGACTTGATGATCTCAGAGGGCTTTTCCATCCCAATCCGTTCTGTGATCTGTGGATGTGGCACTGAGTGAGAATCCACCACATCTTGATCCAACTCCACTGTGATCACCAGCCCAGGGCACGGAGTGCCAGAGTGATCCCAGTGGGGTTGGATCAAAGGTTGGACTTGATGATCTCAGAGGACTTTTCCAACCCAATCCATTCTAGGATTCTGTGATTCTGTGACCTTTATGGGCTTCAGCTTTTCAATGGTAAATAATTTGATAAGCCTCCCCCCACCATCTGTTTGCCTGCTCTGTCCAGAGGGGCTGGGGAAGAGTGAGGCACAGCCCCACAGGCTGCTGACCCTCATCCATGGGGTCTTCCTCTTCTCCAGAGGGCTGAGACAGCTCAGCAGTTCAAACCACACCTGGTAATCTGGCACAGAAACAGAAGGGTAAACTCATGTTCTCATCTCCAACTACATCTCCGAAATCTAAAGCAACAGGTGAAGACCAAAAGAAAGGCTCTGATTTTTTAATCTTGCCAAAAATACCCATTCAAGGGCCCCAGGACAGAATGTGACCTGTGTACTGCCCCTTCCCTTTGCTACTGTCACACCTCCATCCTTGGCCACTCCACCACCCACACATCAGTGCTCTGCCATCCAATCCTTTACTTCCTTACAAACATAACCAATAAAAACCATGAACAAGAGAAGAACCAGCAGGATCTCCCCAGCTGCCAGCTGGGGTTGGCCTCCTGTGTCACCTCACACAGATCTGGTGATCACAGTGGGGTTGGATCAAGGGTTGGACTTGATGATCTCAGAGGGCTTTTCCAACCCAATCCATTCTGTGATTCTGTGGATGTGGCACTGAGGGAGAATCCACCACGTCTTGATCCAACCCCACTGTGATCACCAGCCCAGGGCACTCCGTGCCCTGGGCTGGTGATCACAGTAGGGTTGGATCAAGGGTTGGAATTGATGATCTCAGAGGTCTTTCCCAACCCAGCTGATTCTGTAATTCTGTGATTCTCCCCCTGGCTGCCTTGTGAGAGGGTGTGAGGAACACAGAGAGTTCCAGTGGGAATCACTCAGCTCTGCAAGCAGCACTGGCTGGAATTCCCAGGGAATTCCCAGTGCACAGCACTGAGTCCACATCAGCTGCTCCCAACACAGCCAGGAGCCTCCTGCTGCCACCCCCTGCACTGCAAGGGGCAGAGAAGGCACAGAGGGTTCAGCAGGTTCCTCTCAGGTGGGCATTTGCCTAATGGGGCACTGGCAGAACTCCTCAGAGCAAGTGGGATCCTACAGGGAGAATCCTTCTATCCCAGCCACTGAGCTTTCCTTGCTGTATCCTCTCCCCACCCCAACACTCTCCCAAACAGCCATGGCACTGCCTCTTCCACCCCTCCCAACATCTCCTATTTGTGTTCTCTCCCAAAGAGCTGGGAATTCCCTGTTGTTCTTCTACTCCCTCCCCACCACCTGAATGCCTGTCCAACCAGAGCAGGGGAAAAATCTGGGGGAAAAGGCAGGTGTGGCAGCCCCTGAGCCTGTGCACACAGAGGTGCTATCCCAGATCCTTCTCAGAACTCCAAAGGATCACAGAATGACACAATCACTTGGGTTGGAAGAGACCTCTGAGATCATCCAGCCCAACCTTTGATCCAACCCCACTGTGATCACCAGCCCAGGGCACCAAGTGCCACATCCAGTCTCACCTTAAACACCTCCAGGGATGGAGAATCCACCCCCTCTCTGGGCAGCCCATTCCTTTGATTGTTTCTTTAACAATCTCACTGTGCCATTCATGCCCCCAGCCATTTCAATACCCCTGGGATCACACACTTCTTGCCAAAGGTCATTCAGAGAGTTATCAGACCAGAGCCAGGGCCAGGAGCAGCCACAAATAACCTTCCTGTGGACACAGAGCAGCCCTGAGTGAGGATTTCCATCGATCCAGCTCCCTCCTCCCAAGCAGCAGCTCAATGCCAGGGAGAAGAAGCACTTCCCAAGTCAGGAGCAATTAATCTTCCAGAGGTTCATGACAGGTAACCAAAGCAGCACTGATTTAGCAGGGAGGTCAAGCAGAGAAGGCACCCAAGGCAGTAAGTCTGTCCTTTGGTGCTCCCCACACCAGCACTGACTGTTTGTGCTCATTTTGGGTCCTTCAAACCACTTTGAAAGTCTGAGTTTTGCATCACTGTCAACACCAGCACAGTTCCCACACACGACCCAGGAGAGAGGTGAGGTCACAAAACCAGGATTCAACACCAAGGCAAGAGTTCCTCCTGCTTAGAATCATAGAATGGATTGGGTTGGAAAAGCCCTCTGAGATCATCAAGTCCAACCCTTGGTCCAACTCCAGTCCCTTTACCAGATCATGGCACTCAGTGCCACGGCCAAGCTCAGGTTCAAACCCTCCAGGGATGGGGAATCCACCCCCTCTCTGGGCAGCCCATTCCAATCCCTGAGCACTCTCTCTGCAAAGAATTTCTTTCTGCTCTCCAACTTCAATTTCCCCTGGCAGAGCTTGAGCCCATCGTGCCCCCTTGTCCTATTGCTGAGTGCCTGGGAGAAGAGACCAACCCCCACCTGGCCACAACTTCCCTTCAGGCAGTTCCAGACAGTGCTGAGGTCACCTCTGAGCCTCCTCTTCTCCAGGCTGAACCCCCCCAGCTCCCTCAGCCTCTCCCCACAGCACTTGTGCTCCAGTCCCTCCTCCAGCCTCGTTGCTCTTCTCACTTGGGTTGGAAGAGACCTCTGAGATCATCAAGTCCAACCCTTGATCCAACCCCACTGGGATCACTCTGGCACTCTGTGCCCTGGGCTGGTGATCACAGTGGGGTTGGATCAAGACATGGTGGATTCTCTGTCCCTGGAGGTGTTTCAGAGGACACTCAGTGCCACATCCAGTCCCTTCTCCAGCCTCGTTGCTCTTCTCTGGCCCCGCTCCAGCCCCTCAATCTCTTGCCTCAACTGAGGGGCCCAGAACTGAACACAACACTCGAGGTGTGGCCTCCCCAAGGCAGAGTCCAGGGGAAGGGTCACTGCCCTGGGCCTGCTGGCCACGCTAGTTTGGATCCAGGCCAGGATCCCCTTGGCCTTCTTGGCCACCTGGGCACACTGGTGGCTCCTGTTGAGCTTCCTGTCCCTCAGTCCCCCCAGGTCCCTCTGCCTGGCTGCTCTCCAGCCACTCTGTGCCCAGCCTGGAGCTCTGCAGGGCTTGGGGTGGCCAAAGGGCAGGACCTGCACTTGGCCTTGTTGAACTCCATCCCATTGGAATCAGCCCATCCCTCAAGTCTCTCCAGATCCCTCTGCAGAGCCCTCCTGCCTTCCAGCAGCTCGACACTCCCTCCCAACTTGGTGTCAGCAGCAAATTTGCTGAGGATGGACTCAATCCCCTCATCTAAACCATCAATAAAGATGTTAAACAGGACTGGCCCCAACACTGACCCCTGGGGACACCACTGGTGACCAGCTGGACACAGCCCCGCTCACCAGCACTCTCTGGGCCCGCTTGTTCTGGGGCTTTGAACAGACCAGTGTCCAGGCACAGCCCACAGGAACCAGCCCCAGTCTCCTCGTGCTGCTTCATGCACTGCTTGCAGACAAGCCTGAGTTTATTTTACTGCTGCCATTTGTGCAGCAAAACACATGTCAGCCTTGCAAGCATCAATTCCCTTCCAGAAGGAGACACAGCATCTGAACAACAGCTGGGCTATTAGAGAGCTTCAGAAGGGCTTGCATTTTGCAATCACCCCCTGGAGAACAGCAGGCCAGATTTGCTTTTTAACTGCACACAGGCACAGCCTGGGGTCACTCAATACAGCCCCAGCATCACCCAAGGGGAAGTTAAACCAGAGTGTTTCTACCAGTGGATGAAGAGCAGCTGTACCTGCCCCCAGCTCAGCTGTGAGGAGATGCACACCCAAATCTCTGCTGGGACAACTCAGCTGCTGATGGCTTTTTTTATTTTTAATCTATGAGATCACTCATCACTGGTACGTAAATTGTTTCTGCAAAATCATGAGGCAAACCAGATGCTGTGAGCATCTTGTTCCAAAAAAGTCTTTAATCCAATCCTGTGCCACATGGCCCAGGTCCTGGTGTCAGCAGAGATTTTTGACACAGAGCAGGAGTGAATTTACACCCAAATCACACGAGCACTGAAAGCACAGGGAGGCAGCACTTGAGAGGAAACACAGACTGCAATTAAAGTCCCCAATCTGGGAGGCCAGAGATCAATTCCTGACTTGGCCACACATGCTCTGCTTTGCTTCACCTTCCCCTCTCAGCAGCCCTGCAAGGGATGGAAGGACAAGCAATGAGGCTGGAGAAGGGACTGGAGCACAAGTGCTGTGGGGAGAGGCTGAGGGAGCTGGGGATGTTCAGCCTGGAGAAGAGGAGGCTCAGAGGTGACCTCAGCACTGTCTGGAACTCCCTGAAGGGAAGTTGTGGCCAGGTGGGGGTTGGTCTCTTCTCCCAGGCACTCAGCAACAGGACAAGGGGGCACGATGGGCTCAAGCTCTGCCAGGGGAAATTGAAGTTGGAGAGCAGAAAGAAATTCTTTGCAGAGAGAGTGCTCAGGGATTGGAATGGGCTGCCCAGAGAGGGGGTGGATTCCCCATCCCTGGAGGGTTTGAACCTGAGCTTGGCCATGGCACTGAGTGCCCTGATCTGGTAAAGGGACTGGAGTTGGACCAAGGGTTGGACTTGATGATCTCAGAGGTTTTTCCAACCCAATCCATTCTATGATTCTGTGGATGTGGCACTGAGTGAGAATCCACCACGTCTTGATCCAACCCTACTGTGATCACCAGCCCAGGGCCCAGAGTGCCCTGGGCTGGTGATCACAGTGGGGTTGGATCAAAGGTTGGACTTGATGATCTCGGAGGGCTTTTCCAACCCAATCCATTCCGTGATTCCATGACACACAGGCTGTACCAGGGCTCAGCCCCTGTGGGCTGACAGAGCACCTCACCCAGAGGAGCTGCACAGCTCCCTGTGCCTCCACTCTGCTGCATCACTCTGTGGGCAGCCAACAATAACCTTCACTGCACTTAGTGGCAATTCCTGGACCTCCTACAGAAGGAGAAAAGTTTCCATAATGATACAAAGCCACAAGTGAGAATTACCTTGCAGTGCTCGCTTAAGCCTTTCCAAATCTTTCCCCTGTGCTTGTAAATCACTGTCAGTGTTGTTCCTACACTCCAAAAAAAGGCCAGCAGTCAGTATGTGATCCAAGGAGGGACATTTCCAGCACAGCAGCACCACAAGGACATTCTGTGCTTCCCCCATCCTTCCCTGGGAAACTTAATTATCCAAAAGACAACTCCTTATCAAAAGACAACTCCTCCACAAACTGAGTTTCCTTGTGGCATGTTCTCCTCAGAGACCTCCTGTCTCCTTCCACGTGTGGAACATGAGGAAACCCTTAGCCCAAGTGAGGGCAAACTGGCTGTGACTTTCCAGAGGAGCAGCACAGACCCTGCAGTTGGCACAGTGCCCTCCCAGCAGGTACAGCCTCAGCCTGCCCAAAACACTGTTTGCACCAGAAAAAAAGTCACCTTCAAAGAAAGCAGCTCCCAGTCCCAACCCAGGGTGCAGCACCCAGTCAGTCCTGACCCCTTATTAGCCATGATTAATGCAGGTGGGTGAGCCTGGAAGGCAGCAAGTGCTAAATCCAAAGTGGATTCCAGCTTGTCTTCAGCACATTTATAACTTCCCACCTGCTCTCCCTCTTGCCAAGCTCCTGCACAAAGGAGAGAAGGCCCAGGACACAATAAAAACATTCTGGCAGTACCTGTTTCTCCTGAGAGCCACAATGTCAGTGCTGATGTTGCAACCAGACCTTGCTAACCTGTTTATAGGACAAGGACACTTCTTCAGGAGCAGAGCTGGAGAGTTGAACCCTGTATTTCCCCCAGCCACAACCCCCAAACTCAGCTTTCTTATGCTGACAACTTCCCAAGGCTGTTGCAGGACTGCCTGAACTACAAACCAGGCTGGTTTCACAGAGGAGGTGAATGACTGACTGCAGAGGACTAACCCTGCTGTGGCTGCACTGGGCTGACACTGCCATTCAATGTGCCTGGAGCTCCTCCAGCTCCGATGGAAGGAACAGCCACCCCAGAGCTCTCCCTGCCATCCTGCAGAGCCCCCAAGCCAGGCCATGGGGGTCTCTGGGCCACACACATTCCTGCACACCTAAACCCACCAGCACCTGCTTTTCATAGAATCCTGGAATCAGTTGGGATGGAAGAGACCTCTGAGATCATCCAGCTCAACCCTTGATCCAACCCCACTGTGATCACCAGATCAGAGAATCAGTTGGGTTGGAAGAGACCTCTGAGATCATCAAGTCCAACCCTTGATCCAACCCCACTGTGATCACCAGCCCAGGGCACAGAGTGCCCTGGGCTGGTGATCACAGTAGGGTTGGATCAAGACATGGTGGATTCTCACAGTGGGGTTGGATCAAGACATGGTGGATTCTCACTCAGTGCCACATCCAGTCTCACCTTAAACACCTCCAGGGATGGAGAATCCACCCCCTCTCTGGGCAGCCCATTCCAAGGCCTGACCACCCTCTCTGCAAAGAATTCCCTCCCAATATCCAACCCAAACCTGCCCTGGCACAGCTTAAGGCCGTGCCCTCTTGTGCCATTGCTGGTTGTGTGGGAGAAGAGCCAAACCCCCCCTGGGTCCAACCTCCTGTCAGGGAGTTCCAGACAGTGCTGAGGTCCCCCCTGAGCCTCCTCTTCTCCAGGCTGAACACCCCCAGCTCCCTCAGCCTCTCCCCACAGGGCTGGGGCTCCAGTCCCTTCTCCAGCCTCGTTGCTCTTCTCAGTTGGGTTGGAAAAGCCCTCTGAGATCATCAAGTCCAACCCTTGGTCCAACTCCAGTCCCTTTACCAGATCATGGCACTCAGTGCCACGGCCAAGCTCAGGTTCAAACCCTCCAGGGATGGGGAATCCACCCCCTCTCTGGGCAGCCCATTCCAATCCCTGAGCACTCTCTCTGCAAAGAATTTCTTTCTGCTCTCCAACTTCAATTTCCCCTGGCAGAGCTTGAGCCCATCGTGCCCCCTTGTCCTATTGCTGAGTGCCTGGGAGAAGAGACCAACCCCCACCTGGCCACAACTTCCCTTCAGGGAGTTCCAGACAGTGCTGAGGTCACCTCTGAGCCTCCTCTTCTCCAGGCTGAGACCCCCCCAGCTCCCTCAGCCTCTCCCCACAGGACTTTCCTCCCTGATCACACCCCAGGACTCAGCACACTCTGCCCCAGCACAACCTGTGCTGCCAACAGCACCAAAACACTTGGGGAACCTCCACATTTACAAGGAACTCCCTTGGGATCCTTCACAGATTTCCCCAGACTGCAGGAACACAGAGGACTCAACTCCCCACCCAGCAGTGCAGAGTGGAGGGTCCATGTGCTGCCTCACACAGGACACAGGAAAAGCAATGGGGGAAAAATGCAAAAAAAATTAAAATAATCACATGTCCCATTCCAAGAGGAGAAAGAGTTTAATTCCTAATCCAAATGTCACTGGTCAGCTGATCAGCAGCTGGCCCTGGGCTGAAGATGGAAAGCAAAAACTCAAAACATGCACTGCAAAGTGATGAGTTGAACCCAACCACGCTGGAATTGGGTTGAGGATCGTGTAAACCTGCAAGATTTACCCCAGATGGGGATTGTTTTAAAGTGTGATTATTTCACAAGAGGTTCAGGTGTAATTTTAGTGACTCCAGGTTAGAGCAGTGCAGGGAGTTACACACAGGGAGCCCTGAGGGGGAGCAGGGCAGGGGTCAAGAGAAGCCCCTGCAGTCACCCCACTGTCCCAGCTGAGCAGGTGGGCCCAGTTTGTCCCAGTGTGGGGGTGCCCAAAGCTGGGCATTCCAAACCCTCTGGGCCATTGCCCAGCAACTGTTCCCAAGGGCCCATTGGCAGCAGCTGCCCAGGGCACAGCTGAGCCCTCAGGCTGGGAGCTGGCTGGGAAAGAAGCCTGGCAGAGGAGCTGGGAGAACTGCCCTGCAGGGACTCCTTGGCACCTCCACACCCACCTGAGGGCTCAGCTCTGCTCAGGGGCCAGCAACGAGTCCAAAATCCCCCCTGAGTGCCAGAGTCAGATCCCCCAGGCTGGAACTCCCTGCCCTGGGGGAGGCACTGGGGGCTCCCACCCAAACCTCAGGGGAGACAATCTTGCCCTTTGGGCACCTCTGGCACCACTCCTGGCATCCAGAGCAGGAGCAGACCCTGCACAGGAGGAGCCCCCCACTCTCCACCAGACTCTGCCATCATCTGCACCAACAGCTTTGTCCCCTCCTTTGCCTTTGGCCTCGGGGGAACCACGTGGGGCTCAGCACAGGGGCCACCAAACCCCCCTGTGTTTGTGCCCCAGGGGGCTGGGTTAGACTGCTGGGCTTGGGGGTTAAACCCAATTGCTCTTTGTGCCACTGCATTAATTGCAATAATGGTATTAAATTGTAACTCTGACTTAGAATCTCTCTTGTGTTGGGTTCGTTTCTCCTGCAGTTTCACCTTTAAACCACCACACCCACCCATACCATGGGGCAGCTCAGGGTACCCCTTCCCCACCAGGCACAGGTTGGGCACTCACAGCCTTTGCCAGCCCTTCCTGCATGTCCTGGCCTGCAGCTCTGCCAAGGAAAGTCAGGATGAAACATTCCCACCACGTCCTTCTTTTCAATACAGAGATAAAAGCACAGCTGGCAAATATAAGCTGACTTTGCACTGGTTCAGAATGTCTGCCATGAAAAGCTTTGAGATCTACACCAGCAGGCAGCACACAGGCATGAATGGGAAAAGCTTCAGTGAGATCTCTGACAATCATTAAACCTGAATCCTCTACACTGTCAGGAGAAAAGACCTTCAGCAAAAATCCCACTAATTTTAAAAGTGACTTTTCACAGACCTGGAGAAACTCAGCCTGCACCTTTTGCCAGAAGCAGAGCAAGACAAGCAGAATCCTGCCCCAAGAACACTCACACACCCTGGGTCAGCTCAGCAGCCTCTTACAATATTGTGAGTACACAAAGTCACACAAAAATGGGACATTGGGACAATCCCCACCTTGCTTTAGCTCAGAGGAACACCCAAGGCCTTTCCCACATCCCTCCAACTCCTCAGCAAGCTCCAGGTTTATGGGAACATCCTTCTCACTGTTTCTGCTGCCTTGACCCTCCTTACAGCTCCAGTTTGGGGGTTTGGGCTGGGGGTTTTGTTGGTTTGGGTTTTTTCTCCCTACACACACAGAGGCAGGAACAAAGAGCAGCATCTGATTTGATCACACTGTTTTGGTTTCTTTTCATTAACAAAACAGCAAGAGAGCAGCCCACACACTCCAGCAGCTCCTGGGCACTCACCTCAGCTCCTGAAACACCAGTAACACCCTCAGCCCATACTGGGGCACTGTGGGACTTTAACCCTGGCCCTGTAGACCCCCAAGGCAGCAGCACTGACCCCCCCCAGCAGTTCATTAATCCCTGTGCAAACTCTGGGAGGAATTTTCCAAGAGATTAGTCATGCCAATACATGGATGAGAGCAGGGCAGCTACAAAGACTCAGCCAGGAGTCACCTATTGCAACACCCTGCAAAAAACCCACTGATTCACTGCTCTGGTGACACCACAACCAACCACTCCAATTCCTTCTGTACTATTCCCATCTTCCTTCCAAAAGGAAGGGATGTGTCTCCCTGCCCAGGAAAGCCAAAGTACCCAGACACAACTATTTTCCAGGGGTGGGGGTGCACCCACAGCAGGTATTTTGGGGGGATCTCTGCACATGGAGCCCTTTGCCCCCTGGCACACTCTGGTGCTCCAGCCCAGCCAGGGCACACTCCTGTCCTGGGGGTTGCTCAGCAGAATTCAGGGTGAGCAAGCACAGCTCTGACAGAGAGTGGGAAATCCCAGCACTTCAATTCCAAAAGTTCTGGTTCAAAAAGTTCCTCTGTCTCCCCCACACCATCCACCATTATTTGAGAGATTCCTGATTTTCAGCCACTTTTGCATCTCATTTATTTTCCAGGCTTCACACACTGCACCAAAACACAGGACTCTCCTCTGCCACCTGAACATGAGAGGTGTGTTCCTTCCCAGCCAGGATCCTCCTCTACAAAGTGCTTCCCAGGGGACTTTTGCTTTTAGCAGAAATAGCCAAGAGCCCGAGAGTTGCCTTTGGGAAACTGCTGAAGCACCACTGCAGACACAAAGAGGTTTTCCTGCCCAGGATGGAGATGTCAGGAGTGCAGGGGCCAGGCTGCCCTCGAGCTCCCCAGGTCTCCAGCTGAGTCAGGGAGAAAATAAAATGCTGCTTCCCAGCACTCAGGCACAGGGATGCAGAACTGCAGCAGCACTTCTGGCCCACATTCCCTCCCCACATGGCCTCACTTTCCTACAGAGGAGAGGCTGAGGGAGCTGGGGGGGTTCAGCCTGGAGAAGAGGAGGCTCAGAGGTGACCTCAGCACTGTCTGGAACTGCCTGAAGGGAAGTTGTGGCCAGCTGGGGGTTGGTCTCTTCTCCCAGGCACTCAGCAATAGGACAAGGGGGCACGATGGGCTCAAGCTCTGCCAGGGGAAATTGAAGTTGGAGAGCAGAAAGAAACTCTTTGCAGAGAGAGTGCTCAGGGATTGGAATGGGCTGCCCAGAGAGGGGGTGGATTCCCCATCCCTGGAAGGTTTGAACCTGAGCTTGGCCGTGGCACTGAGTGCCATGATCTGGTAAAGGGACTGGAGTTGGACCAAGGGTTGGACTTGATGATCTGGGAGGGCTTTTCCAACCCAATCCACTCTGTGATTCTGTGGATGTGGCACTGAGTGAGAATTCACCACATCTTGATCCAACCCCACTGTGATCACCAGCCCAGGGCACTCAGTTCCCTGGGCTGGTGATCCCAGTGGGGTTGGATCAAAGGTTGGACTTGATGATCTCGGAGGGCTTTTCCAACCCAATCCATTCTGTGATTCTCTCCCAGGCAATCTGTGCTTCCACCTCCACCTCTGCTGCAGCTCAGCAGCAGAGCCCACTGCCACCCAGACTCTGCTCCCTGGTGCTGAGCACAGGGCAGAACCTGCCAGCAGATTACTCATCAGGAACAGCAGCCTCTGCCTCCCCATGGCACCAGCATGAGGCCACCCCACGTTAAAAAAAGACTGTGACAGGTTCTCAGGTTTAGCTGGTGGAGTTCCTGAGCTTCCAGGGCCGAAATGTCAGCCATATAATGCAAATTGCAAGTTAAAATAAACATAAATCTCTACAGCTGCCAGTTAAAAGCCTGGTTTCTGTGCTGCTCTCAGCAAACATATCAGTTGTGGCCAAGTGGAGGTTGGTCTCTTCTCCCAGGCACTCAGCAATAGGACAAGGGGGCACGATGGGCTCAAGCTCTGCCAGGGGAAATTAAAGTTGGAGAGCAGAAAGAAATTCTTTGCAAAGAGAGTGCTCAGGGATTGGAATGGGCTGCCCAGAGAGGGGGTGGATTCCCCATCCCTGGAGGGTTTGAACCTGAGCTTGGCCGTGGCACTGAGTGCCATGATCTGGTAAAGGGACTGGAGTTGGACCAAGGGTTGGACTTGATGATCTCAGAGGGCTTTTCCAACCCAATCCATTCTATGATTCTATGGATGTGGCACTGAGTGAGAATCCACCATGTCTTGATCCAACCCCACTGTGAGAATCCACCATCTCTTGATCCAACCCTACTGGGAGAATCCACCACATCTTGATCCAACCCCACTGTGATCACCAGCCCAGGGCACTCCGTGCCCTGGGCTGGTGATCACAGTAGGGTTGGATCAAAGGTTGAACTTGATGATCTCAGAGGGCTTTTCCAACCCAATCCATTCTATGATTCTGTGGATGTGGCACTGAGGGAGAATCCACCATGTCTTGATCCAACCCTACTGTGATCACAGAGTGCCCTGGGCTGGTGATCACAGTGGGGTTGGATCAAAGGTTGGACTTGATGATCTGGGAGGGCTTTTCCAACCCAATCCATTCTATGATTTAAAAGCCTGGTTTCTGTGTATGATTTAAAAGCCTGGTTTCTGTGCTGCTCTCAGCAAACATATCACAGACCATGCCAGGGAGATGGTCACAGACCTGTTTTTTTGCACGCTGTGGTGGCTCCTCACAAACCTCATCACAGGCAGCGTACACAGAGTCCCTTTTCCATTTTAGGGCTCTCTCTGTAGAAGCCAACACAGGTCCTCCCACTCAGCTCTCTCCCAGCAGCTCCTCTTCCCTCTCCTTGGCAATTACCACATCCAAACAAACCACTGTTTTGACTGGAATGGCCCAGGATGCTGCAGGAGGGAGCAGCTCCAAGGAGGCCAACACCTCCCTGAAGGTCGAGGCTGAGGTTACCAGGCAGAGCCAGCCCCAACAACTGAAATGTAAAATGATAGTTGAAGCAGCAGAGCTGGTTGCAATTAAACAAATACCACTGCACTGCAAGGGCTGCACACGTCAGGAGCTCCAGAATCCCCACAGCTCATTTTTATTCTTCAACTGGTTTATTCTGGGGGGAGAACAGAGCAATTGGGAGCAGCCCTTTCCCTGGCAGAGGCCACCCAGGCACAGAAATCCCTGATCTCAGGTCACAGCCAGCTCTGCTCAGCCTACCTGTGTGCACGACAGAGCTGCCAGGAATTTACTCTGCTGTTTTAATCCCAGAATCCCAGACTATTCTGAGTTGGAGGGACCCAGAAGGATCATCGAGTCCAACTCTTCAGTCAATGGCCCACACAGGGGATTGAACCCCTGACCTTGGGCATTATTACAACCAAGTTTAACCAACTGAGCTGATCTCAGGGTCTCTTCCTCCCATGAAGATATTCAGGACTCACAACCTTCTCTCTGTCCCATCCTTCTCTTCCCTCTATGAAGATATTCAGGACTCACAACCTTCTCTCCCTCCCTTCCTTCCTTCCTTCTCTTTCCCCCATGAAGATACTCAGCACTCACAACCTTCTCTCTGTCCCTTCCTTCTCTTCCCTCTATGAAGATATTCAGGACTCACAACCTTCTCTCCCTCCCTTCCTTCTCAGAATCCCAGACTATTCTGAGTTGGAGGGACCCAGAAGGATCATCGAGTCCAACTCTTCAGTCAATGGCCCACAAAGGGGATTGAACTCATGACTTTGGCATTAGTACAACCAAATTTAACCAACTGAGCTGATTTCAGGGTCTCTCCCTCCCATGAAGATATTCAGGACTCACAACCTTCTCTCTGTCCCATCCTTCTCTTCCCTCCATGAAGATATTCAGGACTCACAACCTTCTCTCCCTCCCTTCCTTCCTTCTCTTTCCCCCATGAAGATATTCAGGACTCACAACCTTCTCTCCCTCCCTTCCTTCCTTCTCTTTCCCCCATGAAGATACTCAGCACTCACAACCTTCTCTCTGTCCCATCCTTCTCTTTCCCCCATGAAGATATTCAGGACTCACAACCTTCTCTCCCTCCCTTCCTTCCTTCTCTTTCCCCCATGAAGATACTCAGCACTCACAACCTTCTCTCTGTCCCATCCTTCTCTTCCCTCTATGAAGATATTCAGGACTCACAACCTTCTCTCCCTCCCTTCCTTCTCAGAATCCCAGACTGTTCTGAGCTGGAAGGACCCCCAAGGATCATGGAGTCCAACTCTTCAGTCAATGGCCCACACAGGGGATTGAACCCATGACCTTGGGCATTATTACAGCCAAATTTAACCAACTGAGCTGATCTCAGGGTCTCCTCTCTGCTTAAGGGAGGAAAAGGGGTAACAGCTGAAGAAAGTTAAAGAGCAAAGGCCTCTGCTTCCATTATTTCCAGCACCTCATTCTGCACCAACACTTTGGATGATCTGGGGGTTTGTTTGGTGTTTTGAACTCTCAGCTCAGGAGAGGTGGGCAACAATTAACTTTGAAATCTCCTCTATTCCCAAAGCACAAACAACAAATCCAACAAACTCACTCTGTATTTACACATGGGGAGCCCACAAGCTCAGACACACCACCTGACCACAATTCCAGCAAGGGCAATGAAAGAACTGAGTTAAGAAACCATCAAATCCAACAGAATAGAACAACATTCTTCCTTTTATTCAGCGCTGGGAACGTGGGGGATAATTCCACCAAGGAGACTTTTGTGTTTCCAGGTTTAGATACTTAGTTACAACTGATAATCCCTCCCCAAAGTTAAGCAGGATATTTTGGGTGACTTTTAACAGCTTTAATGGGATGCTCTTATCTCTGCAACTCTGTATTTCTTTTTAACTAAACAATGTTCCAGCATCAAGCCTCAACCTAGACCGGTTTTCTGATTTATTTCTTACAGCTCAGCCTTTAATCTACAGGGTTAAATTCATCTTTGTCTAAAGCTGTGCATGGTTAAGATCACTGACAAACCAAGGTACAGGCTAAAAGCAAAAATTAGTATCAAATACAAAGTTAGGACAGTTCTGGTGAAAAATTAGTAAAGACTTTAAGATTTTATGGAGAAGGGAAAAAATCCTTTTTGTTGAGGAATCCCTGAATCAGAACCATTTGGGGAGCTGGGATGGATGGAGGGAGGGATGGAGAGAGGGGTGGAGGGAGGGATGGAGGGAGGGAGGGAAGGTGGGATGGAGGGAGGGAGGGAAGGTGGGATGGAGAGAGGGATGGAAGGTGGGATGGAAGGAGGGATGAAGGGAGGGATGGAGGGAGGGATGGAAGGTGGGATGGAAGGTGGGATGGAGGGAGGGATGGAAGGTGGGATGGAGGGAGGGATGAAGGGAGGGATGGAGGGAGGGAGGAATGAGAGAGGGAGGAAGGGAGCAGGGGGCAAGCTGGGATGGATGGATGGATGGATGGATGGATGGATGGATGGATGGAAGGAAGGTGCAGGGGATGAGCTGGGATGGATGGATGGATGGATGGATGGAAGGAAGGAAGGTGCAGGGGACGAGCTGGGATGGATGGATGGATGGATGGATGGATGGATGGATGGATGGATGGAGTGGGGGGTGCGCTGGGATGGATGGCTGGACGGATGGATGGACAGATGGATGGAGGGAGCGGGATGCCCGAGAGAGGCCGAGGCAGCGCGAAGTCTCACCTTCCGCCAGCACCTCGTCCACCGTGACCTGGTGGCGGCCGATGCTGAAGACGCGGCCGATGTAGCCGCTGCCGGGGCCGCCGCTGCCGCCGCCGCCGCCGCTGCTGCCGCCGCCGGGCCCGGAGCCGCCCTGCTCCCGGCGCGAGTCGAAGAACTTCTTCATGTCTCCGGTGCCGCCGGTGCCGAGCCCGTCCCGGCTGTGCTGCGGGGCCGCTGCGCTCGGGGAGGGGGACTCAAACCTGCAAAACCACAGCGGGTGAGCGGCAGGGAAGGATGGAGGGAGGGCGAGCGGGCGGCGTTACCCAACCCGCCCCGCAGGGCCCGGCGCCGGTACCTCGCAGCGGGCGGCGGGAGCCTCCATAGCGGCCTGCGCAGCCACTCCGGCTGCCTCACGGCGGGGGCCGCCTGCCGCTGTGGGCATCGCGGCCGCCGAGCCCGTCAGGGAGCGGGACGCGGGCAGGGACCGACCCCGCCGCTGCCGCTGCCGCCGCCGCCGCCGCCGCCGCCGCCGCCACCCCGGGCCGGCCCCATCCGACCACGACACGGCTCGTCACAGGAAGTGCCGGCGGGAGCGCCGCCCCCGCCCCTCCGCCACCGCCGTGGCCCTTCCCCTCTGTCTTTTCCCGGTGTGTCCCTTCCCGCGGGTGTCACTTCCCGCGCGTCCTTTCCCGCGTGTCTTTTCCCGCGCGACCTTTCCCGCGTGTCCTTTTCCCGCGTGTCCTGTCCCGGAGCGCGCCGCGGGGGAGATGGGGGGGCTCGGCGGGGATAGCGGCGGTCGCGCGAGGCACGCTGGGAGTTGTAGTTCGGCGGCGGCGCCGGGTGCCTGGCTCGAAGCGCGGCGCGGACTACAACTCCCGGCGTGCCCCGCGCCGCGGCCGGCAGGGGGCCCTCCAAGCGGGCCTTGGCGGCGTCCCCGGGCCGGGGTCGCTCCTCGCACCGAACGGGACAGGGACAGGACCGGGACACGGACACGGACAGACACTGACAGGGACCCAACAGCGGCCCCAGGGACAGCGGAGCGGCCGCGGGGACCGCGTGTGCCTCTCGCCGCGAGGGATCGGTGCCGCAATCCCGCCCGTGAGGAGCCACGACCCGCACTGGCGCTTTGCGCGGTGACGGGTGTTTTATTTTTGAAATAACGTGCTAAACTCGGTGTTTTTGTGGTATAACGATAAAAAGGCCATGGGTGTGGGGTCTTGGTTATGAGCTGAAGGGCGAGGTGTATTCTCACGTGTATCCTCAGGCCCTGCTGGTGCCTGGTTTGAGAGCCTCAGAAATCCTCTAAAAACGGAGGTGCCCCAATCCCCCAAAACGTGTTCAGTGCTTTAAACCTTTCAGCCCGTGCCTTGGATTGACTGCTAAGTTACATCTCCCTCCTCCTCCCCACTCCAGTACCTCATCCCAGAGCCCTTGGGTCAAACGGGGGAGGTTTGGATGAGCTGCAATCCTGTGACATTCCCTTTAAATGCACTTCGGGTTCTTCTCAGCCTTTTTTTTCCTCAGAAACCAGGAGGTTTTCCCAGCCCACGACACCCACAGCACCAGATTCCCCTCCACACGAGGCCAAAGCTGGGATTTCAAACAGCAGAAGGAAACACTGAAATAGCAAAAATTCGTTTTCCCAGAGGGAGGACCCAGAACACGAAGCCTGAGGAGCTCGTGGCTGCCAGAGCAATGCCAGGACACACCTCCCCTTCCTCCCTCCAGCTGGGCCACAAGAGGAAACCAAAGCACACTCCCATTTTCCTGCTGACTATTATTTCCTGTATTATGGTAATAACTCCAGCCATCCTTCTGCCAGCCCCTGTCCCCCGAGGACAGGCCAGGCCTGGTGGCCCTGGGATGACAAAAATCTTTCCCCTTCCTCCTCATCCAGCCCTGCTCTTGGGCACAGACTTCCAGCAATGCCAACGAGATTGGATCAGCATGTTGTGGACAGATCTAATTGGTTTTGTCCCCTGGTGTTTGTTGGCTCTTTAGATGTGTGTGGCTCTCAGAACAGGCAAGTAAAATTTGTGATCACAGGCTGGTGGTGACATTTAGCACCTGGATACACAGACCCAGCAGCTCATCCCTGTGCAGTTGTTTTCTGCAGAGCCTCTTCACTCTGGATAATGAATGTTACACCTCTTCCCACTGTGGATGATGCTTCACCTCTTCTATCATGAAGTTCCATCATGAAGTTCACCAAGGACAAGTGCAGGTCCTGCCCTTTGGCCACCCCAAGCCCTGCAGAGCTCCAGGCTGGGCACAGAGTGGCTGGAGAGCAGCCAGGCAGAGGGACCTGGGGGGACTGAGGGACAGGAAGCTCAACAGGAGCCACCAGTGTGCCCAGGTGGCCAAGAAGGCCAAGGGGATCCTGGCCTGGATCCAAACTAGCGTGGCCAGCAGGCCCAGGGCAGTGACCCTTCCCCTGGACTCTGCCTTGGGGAGGCCACACCTTGAGTGTTGTGTTCAGTTCTGGGCCCCTCAGTTGAGGAAAGAGATTGAGGGGCTGGAGCGGGGCCAGAGAAGAGCAACGAGGCTGGAGAAGGGACTGGAGGTGGCACTGAGTGTCCTCTGAAACACCTCCAGGGACAGAGAATCCACCATGCCTTGATCCAACCCCACTGGGATCACCAGCCCAGGGCACAGAGTGCCAGAGTGATCCCAGTGGGGTTGGATCAAGGGCTGGATTTGATGATCTCAGAGGTCTCTTCCAACCCAAGTGAGAAGAGCAACGAGGCTGGAGAAGGGACTGGAGCACAAGTGCTGTGGGGAGAGGCTGAGGGAGCTGGGGGTGTTCAGCCTGGAGAAGAGGAGGCTCAGAGGTGACCTCAGCACTGTCTGGAACTCCCTGAAGGGAAGTTGTGGCCAGCTGGGGGTTGGTCTCTTCTCCCAGGCACTCAGCAATAGGACAAGGGGGCACGATGGGCTCAAGCTCTGCCAGGGGAAATTGAAGTTGGAGAGCAGAAAGAAATTCTTTGCAGAGAGAGTGCTCAGGGATTGGAATGGGCTGCCCAGAGAGGGGGTGGATTCCCCATCCCTGGAGGGTTTGAACCTGAGCTTGGCCGTGGCACTGAGTGCCATGATCTGGTAAAGGGACTGGAGTTGGACCAAGGGTTGGACTTGATGATCTCTGAGGGCTTTTCCAACCCAATCCATTCTATCATTCTGTGATCCCCCTTGCCCTCAGCATCTCTGGTGGGTAAGGGCCCACCAGCCCACCCTGCAGACTTCAAAGTCCTCCTTGACCACCTTCAGTCACCCATAATTTGTGGGGTGCTGCAGAGTGGCCTCTGACTGCACCTCATTTCCAAGTGTCACGTTCAAGAGACCCCAAATCCACAGAGCTGGAACTGCAATAATTTCAGCCAGGCAGTCAACACATGTGTGAGAACAGTCCTTTTTTCATTTGCCAGGCTTTAACCTTCCTGAAACCTGCTTGGTTTTAACCTTCCTGAAACCTGCTTGGCTTCAACCTTCCTGAAACCTGCTTGGCTTCAACCTTCCTGAAACCTGCTTGGCTTCAACCTTCCTGAAACCTGCTTGGCTTCAACCTTCCTGAAACCTGCTTGGCTTTAACCTTCCTGAAACCTGCTTGGCTTTAACCTTCCTGAAACCTGCTTGGTTTTAACCTTCCTGAAACCTGCTCATGGTTTGGGGCTTTGTGATGAATTTCCAGTGGTCAGTACAGAAGGTTCACTTGCCCTCCAGGATAAATACAAACTGGGTGAAGTCTCAGTTGCTCTTCTATCCATGTTTTATTAGTATTTTTTTAATTCCTCTACCCTGTGAAAGATCCCCAGGCCTTTCTCAAGACTGAGGTAAAACACCCAGTGCAAAAAGCAAGTCCCATCACCGGGGATTTCTGGGCACTCTGCAGAACTGAACAATTTCCAAGGAAATTGGGCATCTCTCTGTACAGTACAGGGAAATGACTCATTTCCAAGTAAAGAAGATAAAAGGCTCAGCATGCAGAGGGCTGCAGAAGCAGTGCTGAGCCTCCTCCCTGGCTCCAAGAGCCTGTTTTTAACTGTACCTGCAGTGCAGTGCAGGCGAGTGGGAGCCCCACGCACCACTGGGGGCTCTGCTGTTCAGCCCATGGGCACAAAACCCCACACAAACCCCACTCAAACCCCACTCAAACCCCACTCAAACCCCACACAAACCCCATCCATGGCCACACAAACCCCATCCATGGCCATTCCAGGGAGCAGCAGCACTGGGGGCTCTGCTGTTCAGCCCATGGGCACACAAACCCCACACAAACCCCATCCATGGCCATTCCAGGGAGCAGCAGCACTGGGGGCTCTGCTGTTCAGCCCATGGGCACACAAACCCCATCCATGGCCATTCCAGGGAGCAGCAGCACAGCAGGAGCCAATCCCTGGCTGCAGATGCCAAGGATATCCTTTATTCCAGCAGACACGAGGCTTGGCTGCACTGCTGCAATCCCAGTGACCTTCACAGGGATCAGAGGGAACTGAGCCTGAAAGCTCTTAGGGAAAAAGCTGCTCAGTGGCTGCCAGCACAGACATGGCCTGTGCTCCTCCCTTGTTGGTCTGGAGCAACTCCAGAGTGCTCCCAGATTGCTCCCACTGCAGAGAGGAAGCTCAGGCTGACTAAGACAGTCGATTCTAAGCACAGAATTTTAGCTGTTAAAATCCCCATGACACGAGGTTTAAAATATCCAAGCCCTGGTGGTGTGGTCAGCAGAGCTGCCTCCCTGCACTTTGTCTCCTGAACCTCTCAGAAAATGCATTCAAATCCCCAGGAAGAAGCGCATTAATCCAGCTACATCCCTCTTCAGCAAACTTTCCAGACAGCTCAGCATTTTCTAAATAAAAACACACGCCTGGAAAGGTTTGCTGCGGGCCCCGAATGGCGAGGGCAACACTGGCCTCTTCTGGAGAGCTCGAGAAGCGGCAACGAGGGAGAAAAGGACCGGCACAGCCTCCTGAGGTTGGTGACACTTCACTGTCCAAGGAAAACAAAGTAAAGATTCTCATTTTCCTGAATTCAGCACATAATAATTAAGTGTTATCACCCGGTTATTTGTATCGTGATGAGGAACATGGAATCAGAGAATCAGTTGGGTTGGGAGAGACCTCTGAGATGACCAAGTCCAACCCTTGATCCAACCCCACTGTGATCACCAGCCCAGGGCACAGAGTGCCCTGGGCTGGTGATCACAGTGGGGTTGGATCAAGACATGGTGGATTCTCACAGTGGGGTTGGATCAAGACATGGTGGATTCTCACAGCTGGGTTGGATCAAGACGTGGTGGATTCTCACAGTGGGGTTGGATCAAGATGTGGTGGATTCTCACAGCGGGGTTGGATCAAGACATGGTGGATTCTCACAGTGGGGTTGGATCAAGATGTGGTGGATTCTCACAGTGGGGTTGGATCAAGACATGGTGGATTCTCACAGTGGCGTTGGATCAAGATGTGGTGGATTCTCACTCAGTGCCACATCCAGTCTCACCTTAAACACCTCCAGGGATGGAGAATCCACCCCCTCTCTGGGCAGCCCATTCCAAGGCCTGACCACCCTCTCTGCAAAGAATTCCCTCCCAAGATCCAACCCAAACCTGCCCTGGCACAGCTTAAGGCCATGCCCTCTTGTGCCATTGCTGGTTGTGTGGGAGAAGAGCCCAAACCCCCCCTGGGTCCAACCTCCTGTCAGGGAGTTCCAGACAGTGCTGAGGTGCCCCCTGAGCCTCCTCTTGTCCAGGCTGAACACCCCCAGCTCCCTCAGCCTCTCCCCACAGGGCTGGGGCTCCAGGCCCTTCTCCAGCCTCGTTGCTCCTCTCTGGATGTTGGGACAGCGACTTCTCACGCGGGCAGACAGTGATAGGACAAGGGATAATTGTTTTTAAACTAAAAAAGGAGAGATTTAGGTTAGATTTAAGGAAGAAATTCTTCCCTGTGAGGGTTGGGATGCTACAGCAGCCCTTTTTTCCCCATTTGAACAGTGGAAGGTGGCACAACACAAGGATCAAAAGCAAAGGACAACTTGTAGGACTCTTTTGAAGGTAAAATGTTCCCCCACAAGCACCAGGCACTCAGCAATAGGACAAGGGGGCACGATGGGCTCAAGCTCTGCCAGGGGAAATTGAAGTTGGAGAGCAGAAAGAAATTCTTTGCAGAGAGAGTGCTCAGGGATTGGAATGGGCTGCCCAGAGAGGGGGTGGATTCCCCATCCCTGGAGGGTTTGAACCTGAGCTTGGCCGTGTCACTGAGTGCCATGATCTGGTAAAGGGACTGGAGTTGGACCAAGGGTTGGACTTGATGATCTCGGAGGGCTTTTCCAACCCAATCCATTCTGTGATTCTGTGATTCTAATCCTGCTCCTAACCCCACTCTGGAGGTGTTTGCTGCCTGCCACACCCCTTTGGGTGGATTCATGGCCACAGGCAGCCCATGAAGCTGTCAGACCACCGATAGCCCCAGGCTGGTGCCTCCCATGCTGTTTATAGCTTGGGTGGATAAAGAAACCAGAAGGCTGGGCTGGTCGCCAAGTGCAGCCTCGAGTTTCTCAGTGGGAGGAAGGCAGAGAGTGTGGGCAGCTCCCAGGCAGTGGCAGCACAGCATATGCTGGAGGCCAGCACGGGCACAGCCCCCAGAGTGGGAGCTGTGGGTGAGAGGAATCATAGAATGATAGAATGGATTGGGTTGAAAAAGACCTCCAAGATCATCAAGTCCAACCCTTGGTCCAACTCCAGTCCCTTTACCAGATCATGGCACTCAGTGCCACGGCCAAGCTCAGGTTCAAACCCTCCAGGGATGGGGAATCCACCCCCTCTCTGGGCAGCCCATTCCAATCCCTGAGCACTCTCTCTGCAAAGAATTTCTTTCTGCTCTCCAACTTCAATTTCCCCTGGCAGAGCTTGAGCCCATCGTGCCCCCTTGTCCTATTGCTGAGTGCCTGGGAGAAGAGACCAACCCCCACGTGGACAGAACTTCCCTTCAGGCAGTTCCAGACAGTGCTGAGGTCACCTCTGAGCCTCCTCTTCTCCAGGCTAAACACCCCCAGCTCCCTCAGACTCTCCCCACAGCACTTGTGCTCCAGTCCCTTCTCCAGCCTCGTTGCTCTTCTCACTTGGGTTGGAAGAGACCTCTGAGATCATCAAATCCAACCCTTGATCCAACCCCACTGGGATCACTCTGGCACTCTGTGCCCTGGGCTGGTGATCACAGTGGGGTTGGATCAAGACATGGTGGATTCTCTGTCCCTGGAGGTGTTTCAGAGGACACTCAGTGCCACATCCAGTCCCTTCTCCAGCCTCGTTGCTCTTCTCTGGCCCCGCTCCAGCCCCTCAGTCTCTTTCCTCAACTGAGGGGCCCAGAACTGAACACAACACTCAAGGTGTGGCCTCACCTCAAGCTGCCAGAGCCACCAGGATCCCCTCTCTGTACCAGCCTGCACAGCATTCCCTGCCCTGGGATAACAGGGAGGGCACTCCTGGCTCTCTCACACTGCTGTCTGCCCTTCATTCTCGTTGTCCAAGGCATGTGGACCACCATGTCCACGTGGTCACTTATTTTACCTGGGCTTTCTCAAATAATTCTGCCCTCCAGTTCCTTCACTGACCCTGAGATCAGCTCAGTTGGTTAAAACTTGGCTGTAACAATGCCAAGGTCATGGGTTCAATCCCCTGTGTGGGCCATTGACTGAAGAGTTGGACTCGATGATCCTTGGGGGTCCCTTCCAACTCAGAATAGTCTGGGATTCTGTGATTCCTGGCCTTGTGTGACACTTGTGTTTACATAATCTACCCAGAGAGCCCTTGACTGGCCTAGCAGTGCTGGTGTGCTCTGCTCAGGGCTCTAAATCTGCCTGGATTGCTAAAAGGGGCAGTGCTGCACATTCCCATGGTAATACTGCCTGTAAAAACAGTGTTTCTAATGGTTGTGGTGAGTGATGAAGAGCTAAGAACTTCCATTTCTTGCATGAATCAGAATAGTTCAATCTTCCCACCTTAAATAAGCACTGCTTACCTACTTGACAAATCCCAGACTATTCTGAGTTGGAGGGACCCACAAGGGTCATTGAGTCCAACTCTTCAGTCAATGGCCCACAGAGGGGATTGAACCCCTGACCTTGGCATTATTACAGCCAAGTTTTAACCAGCTGAGCTGATCTCAGGGTTCTGGGAGTGTTTCACCTTCCTTCCTCTCTTTGTGTTAAAAGGTCTTCTCTCCAATCACAGAATAAAAGGTTCAGGCTGGTCTCCCCCAAAACTCCTCTGCCTTGTGGAAATGGATGTTCCACCTTCCACAGAGCTGGGCTGGAGGTGAGGAAAAAGAAATGTCTTGCTCTAAATACCCCCTACATGTCTGCAGAGAGCCCCAACAGCTGGGGTTCACTTTGGGATTATTATGCCATTAACCCACAGAGTGTGAGGGTTCTTCACCCTCTTACACCACCCAAAAGTCAGAGCTGTAGGACAGCAAGGCTGGTTTGCAGCCTCCACCCCACCCTCGGGTGCTGCTGCCATGGAGACAGCACTGCCTGAGCTCCAGCATCCAACACAGCTCCCACTTGTGCAACCCTTAAATAACCCCATTCTCAGGGGCTGCTGCTTGCAAACTGCTGTGCTCAGGTATAAAAATGAGCATTTCCCTCAGGAACCTCCTGGAAACACCTGATTAATCCCCAAAGGCCCAAATTCTGGCCCTCACTTGGTGAGTGACTTCACTGGTGCCAGGATTTGGAGCTCAGTGAAGGGGGTGAGGCTGTTTCTCTGAAGCTAAAGGGTAATCACAGGACACACTGAGAATCTCTCCCTCCAGCACAAGGCTCCTCTGCTCTCTGAGCTGCAAATTAAAAGGTCCTTTGGGCAAAAAAAAAAGCTGCCATTTTCTAGAGGTTCATCTCTGTTCTCATTATGAGACTTGGAAAAAATTCCCCCTTCCTAATGGGCTGCTGCTTGAGCTCAGTTTATTTACTTAATGCACATTGCCCTGTCTTTCTGTGACCTTTAATTTTGATTAGTTCATTTGTAGAGGGGAGAACAGCAGGAGGGAGTGTGAACAGAGAGCAGGTGGGTAACCAAGTAGAGCCTGGGGGGTTGAGAGCTTTATAAGAAGGGGGTTAAAATAATTGCTGGGACAAACAGGAATATCCATGAAGAGAAGCAACATCCACTGAGATGAACTGCAGGCTTGGCCCTTGCTGTCCCTCTTTTGATGCAAGGACAGCAAAACTGTGTCAGACAGTGGATGTTGGAGATACTGGAGAACAACCACAGCCTTTCCATCCCTTCAGAGATGAAAACACCCTGAAACCTGAGCAGACTCTACATAAAGGGCTCCTGGAGAGACAAAGCTTTGTCACCTGAACCCTGGGTAGGGAAATACAGCAGCAACAAGCCTTGGCCTTCCTGAAGGGAACAGCTCCTGTAGGTACAACAGAATTCCCTGAATCCCCTGTCCTTCCATCCACCTTCCAGAGAAGCTGAGCCAACTCTCAGCAGGCTCAGGAGCTTTTGTACTTTTGTTTTCCTCTCTGGTCCAAATAATTGTGACTGTCTGAATCAGGAGGCTCCAGAGCCAGCACCCATAACCAGCCAAGATGATGGGGAACTTGGCTGGGTGTTGCATCAGGATCAGGCTTCTCAATGGCTACATGACTAATTCTGGGTGCCCAAAAACATCCACACAAACACTTTGTATTGTTGAGTATTCCTCTTACTTGGAGCCTGTCCCAGGGGGAAAGAAAAGGTTAAATTATGCAGGTGATGAATGGCAGGATTGGTGCAATGTTTAAAGGATAAATAACTTGCAAAGAAAATTAATAACTCGTGGTCTTAAATAATTACTCTTGCACATAGCAGTGACTGCAGTGTCAGAGCCTTCCAGTCCTCAGGGCTGAGGAGGCTGGGAAGCAAACAGAAGGATGAAGCTTTTCAAAATACACAGGCTAAAAATATCCCAGGCAACATAAGATGGAGAAACAGCAGTTCTGGTGGTGGATTCAAACAGGCCCAGAGCAGGGAATGCTGACGTGAGAGGAAGGGATGAGAATGGAAACTCCCAGAAATGTAGGAAAAAGAAATCTCTCCTTAGTTACAGTTGGCAATATGGGTGTCCACACTGAATCCTGGTCGGGGTAAAGTGCCAGAATTTGCAAGGAAAGAGGCTCTGTAGTTGAAAGGGACAGGGCTGGAGGCTTGAACTGGTTTTCCTGTTCCCCTGGTCCATGTGCCCTGGACAGCAGCAAGTGCTGGGCTGTGTGGGACAGGCTGGGGAGGCTGAGCTGCAGAAATGGTGGTAAATAAACCACCCAGCTGCTAAATTTAGGTCCCTTCCAGCAAAAAGAGCATGTGCAAAGAGGCACGGGGTGGAGGGAGACAGAGCTGTCCTATGAGCTGGAAAAAGGGACCTGAGAGGGCTGATTTGTCCATTTTAATAATGGTACTTTTGGCATCAGAGGAGACTGAAATCCCTGAGGATGAACACTTGAAAAAAAGATTTGTATTATTATTCAAGGCTGATTTCCCTCTGTCAGCCCCATGGCCAACTCCGTGGCTGACCCTGGCAGGGTCACATCGAGGTAAAACTGAAGTCCCTTTGCTTGAAGGGCTTGGACTTGAGATCAGCTCAGTTGGTTAAAACTTGGCTGTAATAATGCCAAGGTCACGGGTTCAATCCCCTCTGTGGGCCACTGACTGAAGAGCTGGACTTGATCCTTGTGGGTCCTTCCAACTCAGAATAGTCTGGGATTCTGTGACTTGAGGGTGGTGCCATTTATTAGGGCAAAATTAATCTTTCTGCACATTAACCATTCTGACAGAAATCAGGGCAGTGTGGGACAGAGAGTTCTCCATAGGGGAGAACGATGCTGAGAGTGGGAGTGCAGTGGGAGCAAAGGAGACACGACAGAGGTGAGAAATGCCCACAAACAGCACGGGGGGAAGGACAGGACTCCTTGCTCGAGGCTGCTGTGCCCGTGAGCTCCACAGCATCGTCCCTCTCGGTCCCCCCTCGGGTGTGCCCTGCTGGGGCTGAGGCAGCACAGCCATTCCCTGGAAGCCATTCCAGCCTGGCAGTCCCCCGTGCGAGCCCAAAAGTGCCGTTCCCGCACGGAGTGAGGCTCCTGGGGAACCTCTCCCTGCCCTGTTTTACAACCCGCTGCTCAGGGCAGGGCAGAGAGGGCTGGGTCGCCCTCCCGTCACTGCCGGGCGATCCCACCCCGCGGCAGGGCGGGGACTTTGCCACCCGGGACAGCCGGCAGAGCTGGCCCCATCCGTGCCAGGACACCCGCGTGGGACAGCAGGTGAGTGCCAGGCGAGCTGGGGGTGCCCCTTGGCGTGGGGCCGGGGCTGCCTGGCTTGGCTGGAGGTGCCTGGGGACATGCCAAGCGTTGTCCCCGCTCGCCAGGGCGCAGCGACAGTGCGGGAGTGACAGCGCCGGGCTGGGCGATGCCAAAGCACCAGGACAGACCTGGGGGCTCAGCTGGGGCTGGGCAGGGACGGGCAGGAGGGTTTGGGGAAGGAGGAAGGCGGATCTGACCCTTCCCCGGAACAGGGAGCTCAGGGTTTTGTTCCTGTTGGGCTGGCACGTCCTCCCCGCTGGATGCTGCAGAGCGAGGGGGAATGTCAGGGGCGAGAAAAATGATATTTCTATTCTTTTTACGGGCAGTGGCCACGAAAGGTCATGGGGTGGGAGGCGCTGGGATACCAGGAGGGACATAGAATCATAGAATCATAGAATCACAGAATGGGTTGGGTTGGCAAAGACCTCTGAGATCATCAAGTCCAACCCTTGGTCCAACTCCAGTCCCTTTACCAGATCATGGCACTCAGTGCCACGGCCAAGCTCAGGTTCAAACCCTCCAGGGATGGGGAATCCACCCCTTCTCTGGGCAGCCCATTCCAATCCCTGAGCACTCTCTCTGCAAAGAATTTCTTTCTGCTCTCCAACTTCAATTTCCCCTGGCAGAGCTTGAGCCCATCGTGCCCCCTTGTCCTATTGCTGAGTGCCTGGGAGAAGAGACCAACCCCCAGCTGGCCAGAACTTCCCTTCAGGGAGTTATAACATCCTTTCCTGAGCCGCAGATCGGGACAGGTTGAGAGTCCGGAGCTCCCCGGGGCTGCCCTGGGAGCGCATCCAGCGGGGTTGGATCCAGCGCTGCAGGAGCGGGGCAGGGACAGGGCAGTGGAAAAGCTGGGACCGGGCAGGGACAGGGCACTGGAAAAGCTGGGACAGGGCAGTGGAAAAGCTGGGACCGGGCAGGGACAGGGCACTGGAAAAGCTGGGACAGGGCAGTGAAAAAGCTGGGACAGGGCAGGGACAGGGTACTGGAAAAGCTGGGACAGGGCAGGGAGAGAGCAGTGGAAAAGCTGGGCCGGGGCAGGGACAGGGCACTGGAAAAGCTGGGCCGGGGCAGGGACAGGGCACTGGAAAAGCTGGGACAGGGCAGGGACAGGGCACTGGAAAAGCTGGGACAGGGCAGGGAGGGAGCAGTGGAAAAGCTGGGACGGGGCAGGGACAGGGCACTGGAAAAGCTGGGACAGGGCAGGGACAGGGCACTGGAAAAGCTGAGCCGGCACAGGGTGTGGGTTGTGTTTGGATAAACGAGCCCAGAACGGGAGTGAGAACTCGTCAGACGAGTCCGGTGTTTGCCTGGAACGGGAACAGGGCACAAAACTGGGGGTTTGGCTCCAGGTCCGAGGTGTAGGACTGGCAGCAGCTCAAACTGGGGGGAAATGAGTATTTCTATCCTGTTAAGGTGTCAGGAGCTTTGCCTGCTCGTACCTGTGTGTGCTCTGGGCACAGTCAGGCAAACCTGATTCAGAGCAAGCCTAGGCTTGATTTTGCAGAACACAGGACAGTCTCAGCAGTTTTCTGATAATTTAAGTTGGGTCTGGATTCAGCTTTTAGAGGATGTTGATACGGGCTTAGGAGTGCCTGATTAGCGGATAAAACCTGCCAGGAAAAGATCATCCGTGGAAAAAGAATTGAGTAATGGGAGGGATGTTTGTACTCTGCTATCTGGGCACAGTGTTGTGAGCCTGTTCTAAGCCAGGTTTACCATATCAGGCCTTTATTCTGGGGTGAAACAAGTAACATCAAGGTGGGGAGACACCTCAGCACTTGCTCACTGCCCCTTTAGATGCAGATTAATTCCTCAAACCACGGAGTGAGGTGTTGCTCCTGCCCTGAAGCTGCTTTTCCCTGCCTGAGCTGCAGGCCAGGAATTGTGTTAAGCTGCTGAACGTTGGCAAATCTGCTGAGCAATTCCTTTCTCTCTCTGCTACCCAAGGGATGGCTTAGGAGGGTTTTATTCCTCTAAGCCCCAGGCTGGGAAAGGGTCACAGGGGCCATGGCTGGACAACCCCCACCTGTAACTTCATTCACACCTAGAGATACTCCAGGAGCAAACCAGGATGTGCAGACTGAGCAGTGGGGTTTGCACTGGTGCCTTTTGCAGTGCTCTGCTCTTTAGGCTCCCTGAATGAAGAAATCAGAACCTTGCAGTCAAAGAGGAGCATTTGCCTCAAATCCAACCCATGCAGCCTCTCCTCTTGATTTGTTTCCTTTCTGCCAGCTCACTTGCACTCAGAATTTCTCTGCCTTCCTCCCACCCCCTTTCCCTTGTTACTGCCCTTTCCTTTGCCCTCTGATTGACTTGCTGAACCAGCCTGTCTGATATTCCTGCTTCTGTGTGCAATCCAGCTGGATGATAAAACTGCATCATAAAAACGTCAGTGAAATCTGAAGCCTTTATTTCGTGACTGACTAAAGCAAATAAGGTCCCCTTTTTACCTCTGTAAAAGATTAGAGAAGAGCAAACATGACTTTTCTGAGGCCTGGGTCTGAAATTTATGATCAGATGAAAGGAAGCAAACTCAACATGAATAATTTCCATATGCTGCACAGGGTGTAGTAACACAGGGATGACCTGGGGAGCACTGGGGAGTGCCCCTGAGTGACATCCATGGCAAGTGTCACACTGAGTTAACTGGCCTGGACAGCAGGGCTGGTGCATTCCAGAACTGTAGGAGTCATGTGGAGCATGAACAAACACACTCCTGCTCTTGCACAACTGGCTGGGCTCAGGGAGAGCAGCTCCTGAGCACCAGAGCAGCATTCAGGAGAGGTGCCATCCCCAGCTGGCACCTCTGCCTGTGCCTCGGGGCTTTAATGGGAGAGTCACCCCATCTGGAGTAAATCCACCCATGTGTGGTGGGTGGACTTCACTTGCTGTCACTGTATTTGCATCTTTTGACTTTATTTTGTATTTAATTCAACCCCACAGTGTGTGTGTGTTGCTCTGAGCCTGCCTTTCCCAACTCCTCTGCTGTGGCACTGGGATAGCTGGAGCTGCAGGGAAGTGACCTTGTCCTGCTATTGGAGATCCTGTCAGATGATCAGGGATATGGGAAAATAATTTGGGTGTGTTCATGTAAAGGCTGTATGCATGAAAACAAAATCAGGAGCAGAAACAATAACTGTGGGCAGAGGGCAAGTAATTTTGGGAGGTTTTTTGAGGGCTTTGGGGTTTTTTTGAGTTAAAACTGCAGCCTACAAGGAAGGACACACTGCACCAAACTGAGATGTTGAATTAAAATATTGAGAGGGGAAATAATTCTCCTGCCCCACTGCTCAAGTGAGGCTTTCCTTTGTGTGCTCATCCACACCACGATGCTGTCTCTGCCTCCCAGGCAGGATCCATGAAGGCTCTTGGGGCTGAGTGGGCACCCTCACCCTCTTCACCCTCACCCTCTTCACCCTCACCATCACCCTCTTCACCCTCACCCTCTTCACCCTCACCCTCTTCACCCTGACCCTCACCCTTTTCACCCTCACCCTCCTTCACCCTCACCCTCTTCACCCTCACCCTCTTCACCCTCACCCTCTTCACCCTCACCCTCACCTTCTTCACCCTCACCCCCTTCACCCTCACCCTCTTCACCCTCACCCTCTTCACCCTCACCCCCTTCACCCTCACCCTCTTCACCCTCACCCTCTTCACCTTCACCCTCTTCACCCTCACCCTCTTCACGCTCACCCTCTTCACCTTCACCCTTTTCACCCTCACCCTTTGCACCCTCACCCTTTGCACCCTCACCCTTTGCACCCTCACCCTCCTTCACCCTCACCCTCTTCACCCTCACCCTTTGCACCTTCACCCTCTTCACCCTCACCCTCTTCACCCTCACCCTCTTCACCTTCACCCTCTTCACCTTCACCCTCTTCACCCTCACCCTCCTTCACCCTCACCCTCTTCACCCTCACCCTCACCCTCTTCACCCTCACCCTTTTCACCCTCACCCTCTTCACCCTCACCCCCTTCACCCTCACCCTCTTTCACCCTCACCTTCCTCACCTTCACCCTCTTCACCCGCACCCTCTTCACCCTCACCCCCTTCACCCTCACCCTCTTCACCTTCAACTTCTTCACCCTCACTCCCTTCACCCTCATCCCCTTCACCCTCACCCTCTTCACCTTCACCCTCTTCACCCTCTCCCTCCTTCACCCCCAGGTTCACCTGCCAAGGTCAAAACTGTGTGTTTTGAAGGACATGGGAATCCAGTTCCTTTTCTTTGCTCCCAGGGCAACCCTGTCTGCTTCTCCTCCCAGGCACTCAGCAACAGGACAAGGGGGCACGATGGGCTCAAGCTCTGCCAGGGGAAATTGAAGTTGGAGATCAAAGAAATTCTTTGCAGAGAGAGTGCTCAGGGATTGGAATGGGCTGCCCAGAGAGGGGGTGGATTCCCCATCCCTGGAGGGTTTGAACCTGAGCTTGGCCGTGGCACTGAGTGCCATGATCTGGTAAAGGGACTGGAGTTGGACCAAGGGTTGGACTTGATGATCTCAGAGGTCTCTTGGAACCCAAGTGAGAAAAGCAACGAGGCTGGAGAAGGGACTGGAGCACAAGTGCTGTGGGGAGAGGCTGAGGGAGCTGGGGGTGTTCAGCCTGGAGAAGAGGAGGCTCAGAGGTGACCTCAGCACTGTCTGGAACTCCCTGAAGGGAAGTTGTGGCCAGCTGGGGGTTGGTCTCTTCTCCCAGGCACTCAGCAATAGGACAAGGGGGCACGATGGGCTCAAGCTCTGCCAGGGGAAATTGAAGTTGGAGAGCAGAAAGAAATTCTTTGCAGAGAGAGTGCTCAGGGATTGGAATGGGCTGCCCAGAGAGGGGGTGGATTCCCCATCCCTGGAGGGTTTGAACCTGAGCTTGGCCGTGGCACTGAGTGCCATGATCTGGTAAAGGGACTGGAGTTGGACCAAGGGTTGGACTTGATGATCTCAGAGGGCTTTTCCAACCCAATCCATTCTATCATTCTGTGATTCTGTGGATGTGGCACTGAGGGAGAATCCACCATGTCTTGATCCATCACGTCTTGATCCACCACGTCTTGATCCAACCCCACTGTGATCACCAGCCCAGGGCACTCCGTGCCCTGGGCTGGTGATCACAGTGGGGTTGGATCAAGAGTTGGACTTGATGATCTCGGGGGTCTTTTCCAACCCAATCCATTCTATGATTCTACAGGCTCAGCCAGGCTGTCCCAAATGTGGCAATAATAAAGAATCATATTTAATTACCTGTGCTAATCACCTGCCCATCAGGTCCCTTCCAGCCTGGCCCTGGGCTGTCATGATCCAGCCTTTGCTCAGTGCAAAGCAGGGCTGGAATCTCCAGGAACTGCTCAGTTCTGTTTTTAGCCCTCAGAGAATCAGCTGGTTGCTTCACCAGCCCCAGTAACCTGCAAAGGTTATTAATTATTTGCTAGAAGATTAACACTCCCTGTATTTTTATTGCAGCTGCCTGAGGGCCTGGGGACACAGACAATAAGGGATTGACCAGATCCAGAGAGGATGGTGAGTGTGTGTTTGCTGTGCCAGGCTGTGCCAAGCCTTTGCCCTGACCAGATAAACGTGGGGAGTGGAGCTCAGATAAGGATCCAGCAGGAAGAACAATCACTGTCTGTCCCTTCATGGAGGTGAATTTATCACCTGTCTCTGCTTCCTCATGCTGGAGGAGAATGACCCACACAAATGGGCTTTTCCATATGGGCAGTTAATGGAAAACCAACTGGATATCAATTAGTTCAAAGAGCAGGAATTTCTCTAAATCAACTTCCTGGGCATGTTATTCCTTCAGGGTTGAATCCAGTGTCATCCCCTGCCATGGGCAGGGACACTTCCCACGAGACCAGGTTGTTCCAAGCCCCAGCCTGGCCTTGGACAATTCCAGGGATGGGAGGACACCTCCCTGTCCCTGTTTCAGAGGGCCTGATCCACATGAGTGTTGTGGAGGATTTTCGTGGGAACATGAGAGCTTTGTAAGAGACAGTTTGTTCCCCCAGAAATGGCACTGCACAGGGGGCAGGAGAAACCTATTTGTGGATCCCATTTGGGGTAAAAGGATGGTCTTGGGGAATTCAGGAATAGGGCTTTGATGGGAACAGCTCCTTCTATGATTCCCATGGAAAACTGCTGGGAAGAAGGTGGATGAACAGAGATATCAAGCTCTGTGCCATTATTTAGCTGGAAACCACACACTCCAAGGGCATCAACATTCACATATTTTCAACTTTGTCCCTGTGGCTCATTTCTTCTGGGGCTGGGAAGTCCCTCAGAACAAACCATATCTGGTTTTGGGGTAGGAGGGAGCCCTGGTATAAAATCACTCATGTTTGGTGGGTGGACTTTACACTGTCACTGTGTTTGCATCTTTTGAATTACTCTTTCTATAACAAAACTCTGTGTATGCCTGACCCTGTGTCTGCCTCTCATAACTCCTCTCCTGTGGGTTTAGGCAACAGTCAAGGGTGTCTCGAGCTTCAGTGCTGAGCAAGAAGCACAAGCACTAAGGAAGGCCATGAAGGGACTTGGTAAGTTGCTCTCCCTGTGCTGGTAAACTCTTTTCCCACCTTGAGGACTGGGAAGATTTTTACTGGTGTTTGTTTTTACTGCTGTTTGTTGGAACCCTTTGAATCCTTTGAATCCCTGCCCTGTGAGGGCACTGGAAGGAACTGAGTGACCTCCAAGTGTCGGCCATAAAACACCCCAAGTCAGGCTGTTGTTTTCCCTCCCCTGCCCTGGTGCTGCCTGGGCTGGGGCACCTCTGCCCAGCTGAGAACCAGCTTGTGTGAATGTTGTGGAGTTGTGGTTATTGGCACAGCCTGGGCACAACCAGAGCACGGGGCTGCTTCCCTTGGCTGATTCCTGCTGGTTTCTTCCAGGCACAGATGAAGATGCCATCATAGACACCTTGACCAAACTGAACGTTGCCCAACGTCAGCAAGTTCTGATCACCTACAAAGGCACCATTGGCAGGGTGGGTGTTCTTCAGAGCTCAGAGTGGCTTTAACTGGGACATGCAGACATTTTTGGGGGTTCTGTCAACAACATCCCAGTCTCTGTGATACTAAGGTTAGCACAAACTTTCCTTGGCCAAGTTTATTTTGGCCTGGCTCACTTCTGAGTGACTGTTCATCCAAGGGGGGCTGGAGCATGAAGAGAAGTGGTGAATTAATTCTTCCTGTTCTCAAATCTGCATCTTCCCCCACCTCCCTTGCTCTCTCTCTCTCCTCTAGGATCTGATTGATGACTTGAAGTCTGAGCTGAGTGGGAATTTTGAAAGGGTGATTGTTGGTTTGATGACTCCCACCATCATGTATGACGTGCATGAGCTGAGGAGGGCTCTGAAGGTTTGGAAATCTTCTTTTCTGTTCCTGAAGTCGTGGTCAGTTCAGTGTGATACTGTGTGATAGTTTTGATCCTGGCCCCCTTAGTAACCAGTTGTAACAAGGCAAGTGGCCATTATGTGGGTATTCCACACGTGTTTTCCACGTGACAAAGAGAACTAAGAGAGGAGGAGGGAGGATAACCGAGAGAGAGATGGGAAGTTGTGTGTTCACCTCTTCTTCCAGCGAGGCTTGAGAGCAAAGAGAGTCCAGACATCAGTCCCTTATCAGACCCACACAGAGAAAGAAAGAGAACTAGTTTTCTCTTGAGAGTTGTTAGTGAGGTTGTATTTTTGCCAGTTTCTTTCCTTTTAAGAGTTTTTGATTGTATTTGTTTTGTTTTTGTTTTGTCCCTCCTTTATTCCGGTTCCCCCTCCCCTCTTCCCTTTTTCCCCTGGGGTCCCCTGATGGTGTGTACAAATTGTACATGTAGTTGTAAATGTTAGAAAATATTTATATTTTTTGATTTGATTTAATTTCTTTTGAGTTTTTAGGGTTTTTTTTTTCCTTTGCTGGGAAGAGTGGGGGAAAGAAGGGGAAGGCAGTTTGAGCTTAGCAGGAGAGCTAAACCAAGAGGTCAAAGCAAGACATATGGAATAATTTTTACATTTATTATTAATTTCTTATTATTAACTCATCTATGACAACCAAAAAGCCACAGTTGCCCATCCAAACAGCTGTGGTCACCTTGGCTCTTGCCTTTGGCACTCCCCAGGGGGCAGGCACAGACGAAGGCTGCCTGATTGAGATCCTGGCGTCTCGCACCAACGCCGAGATCCGGCACATCAACCAGAACTACAGAGTCCGTACGTGCAGCCCCCGGGCCCCCACTCTGCCTGCAGAGCCCCCTCTGGGTGTGCTGGGGGGCAGGGACGAGGCTCTGTCAGCTCAGGAACTGGAATTGCACCCAGAGGGATGGGGTGGTTCTGTCTGTCCGCTCGGTGTCTGTCCATCTGTGGATCTTGTGCCAGTCATTTACTGGCTGTGCTTTTACTTCTGCCCTCTACCACCTAAAGAGGCGGTTGATGCCTCCCTGACATCCGATCCCTCGGAAGCTCAGCAGGGTCAGCCCCGGATTAGCACTTGGATGGGAGACCTCCTGGGCAATGCCGGGGGCTGTAGGTTCTGGTCCTGAGGACTTCACTGGCACCGTCCAAGCTCGCTCGGCCGTGGCAGATGAACCTCAGGACTGAAACGGTGGGGCCAGTTCTGTGCACGCTGAGCCTCACCTGAAATCCACTGCACAGGCTGGAAGGGCACCCACGTGGGGACAGCCCTGCCCAAATCTGTGTTTCCAAAGCCGAGCCACACACAGGGCTACCACCAAATATGAAAGGCTGTGATGAAAGCCCAGAAGGCCAAGGGTAAAAGCCTGGCTTGTACCAGGACCAGGGCACTGACCATCCCTCCAATCCTTGGGTCAGTTTTGGATTCCTCAGGACAAGGAAGATACTGAGAGACTGGAGCGTGTCCAGGGCAGGGAACAGAGCCAGGAAGGGGCCGGAGCAGCAGGAGGGGCTGAGGGAGCTGGGAAGGGGCTGGAGCAGCAGGAGGGGCTGAGGGAGCTGGGAAGGGGCCGGAGCAGCAGGAGAGGCTGAGGGAGCTGGGAAGGGGCCGGAGCAGCAGGAGGGGCTGAGGGAGCTGGGAAGGGGCTGGAGCAGCAGGAGGGGCTGAGGGAGCTGGGAAGGGGCCGGAGCAGCAGGAGGGGCTGAGGGAGCTGGGAAGGGGCTGGAGCAGCAGGAGGGGCTGAGGGAGCTGGGAAGGGGCTGGAACAGCAGGAGGGGCTGAGGGAGCTGGGGGAACTCAGCTGGAGAAAAGGAGAATCAGGGGGCACCTTCTCCCTCTCTGCAACTTCTGGTGACTGGATTTATAGACAGAAAAACAAACACAGAAAAGTTTGTGTCAGTCCCAAAAATGTTGCTCTGGTGCAAGAAAGGAGCAGAGTGGTGAGATCTTGGCAAGGGGAAGTCACTGAGGGTCTGAATAAACTCCAAAGAATAAAGGAAGGGGCTGGTGGGGAAGGATGATGAGCCCTTTCTGCATTGTCCATGACACCAGAAAAGCACTTTGCTTATAGTATAATAATATATATAATAAAATGTCTGCTCTCATGTGAGACCCATGAGGAGCAGCTGGGGGGGCTCAGCTGGAGAAAAGGAGGCTCAAGGGTGACCTTCTCCCTCTCCAGGATTCCCTGCCAGGAAGGGGGAGCCAGGGGTGGGTCTGGCTCTGCTCCAGGAACAGGGACAGGAGGAGAGGGAATGGCCTCAGGCTGGGCCAGGGGAGGTTCAGATTGGATATTGGGGAAATTCATTCCTTCATGGAAAGGGCTGTCCAGCCCTGGCACAGCTGCCCAGGGCAGTGGTGGTGTCCCCACCCCTGGGGGGGTTTAACAGACTTGTGGATGTGGCACTTGGGGACCAGGGTGAGTGACCTTGGCAGTGCTGGGGAATGGTTGGGCTCAGTGACCTTTGAGAGCTTTTCCAACCCGAACCATTGCACGGTTGCGTGCTGAGCAGAGCCCTGGGCACAGCCCCATGCCCAGCCCACAGCTGGCAGGTGCTGTGGCCCAGCCCTGTGCAGGAGGTGCAGCTGTTGCTGACAGGTGCTCTGTGTGTGTGCCCTGCCCAGAGTATGGCTCCAGCCTCGAGGACGACATCGTGTCCGACACGTCCTCCATGTTCCGCAGGGTCCTCGTGTCCCTGGCCACGGTGAGTCCGGGCTGGGTGGGCTGGGGGTGGCTGTGCTGCTGAGCACCTCTCCCTGGGTGCTGAGGGGTCAGGATGGCTGTTCCCTCACACCCCCTGCAGGGGCAGGAGCCTCGCTGGGCATTCATGCCCTGTGCTCTTCCCAAATGGCCCAGTTAAAGTGGTTGGCTCCCCATTTCAGAAACAAACCACACCTAAGCCACATTTTGCTGTACTTGTGGCCCATCATTCAATATTAACACCCCCATTATGCAGGAATTACAGAATCCCAGACTACTCTGAGTTGGAAGGGACCCCCAAGGATCATCTAGTCCAGCTCTTAAGTCAATGACCCACACAGGGGATTGAACCCATGACCTTGGCATGCCATTATTACAGCCAAGTTTTGACCAACTGAGCTGATCTCAGGGACAAGTTCTTAATTTGCAGGTCTTGCTTCTCTTTGTTGCTCTGGTGCAATGAGTTTTTCACCCTTGTTCCTCCACAGGGTAACAGGGATGAGGGAACGTTCGTGGATGAGGCCCTTGCCCAACAAGATGCCCAGGTGTGTAGCAATCCCTGCAGGGATTGTCTGGGTTTGTGCCTCTGAGCCGTGGGGAATCCCTGCTTTGTCTGGACCTCATTTTTTTCCAAGGCAGATGAGTAAGCTGAAGCTGTGCAGGGGCAGACTGGGCTGGATATCAGGAGAAAGGGGCTGTCCAGCCCTGGCACAGCTGCCATCCCATCCTGGCACAGTCCCCATCCCTCTGAGGATTTAAAATCCTTGTGCATGTGGCACTTGGGGACATGGGTTGGTGGTGGCCTTGGCAGTGCTGAGGGAACAGTTAGACCCTGATCTTAGAGGGCTTTTCCAACCCAAACGATGCTGTGGAGCCAAAATCTCATTATGTACACGTTGCCTTCTCAATTAGCCTCATTTTGTCCCTTCACCATGTCTTTAAGTGCCTGTATGAAGCTGGGGAGAAGAAGTGGGGAACAGACGAGGTGCAGTTCATGTCCATCCTCTGCACACGGAACAGGTGCCACCTGCTCAGAGGTAGGACCCGGGTGACATCCAGGATTTTTATTCCTTGTTTGAGGACAGCACTCCTGTGGGAGCTTTGTACTTGTTCCTCAAGTGATTGTGACCCCTTCCCAAGACCACAGGTATCCTCAGGGCCAGTCCCATTCCATTCTTTTTGACTGTTTTCTTCCCTCCTGAGACAAAAAGGGAGTTGAGAAAAACATCCCTGCAACTTGCCCCAACCTGTAAATTGGAGATAATGAGGAGTGAGTCTCCTGGGGCAGAGCCAGGCATGGAAACTGCCCTCATTAACCAGCAGTTCTCAAACATCCCTGCAGCACTGGTAGGGCAATTAGCAAGACAGCTGATAATTAAAATTACTTCCTTCAGAGGGGCAGCCCTGATTTAACTCACAATGTCACAATAATGGTGGAATGTTCACACAGAGCCGGAGGAGCTTGATCTTGCAAAGTGATCCCCGGGGCTTTCCTTTACACCCTGGGTGCCCTGAGGCAGCTCTTTTCATCCCCCACTCTCCCTTCCTCCCAGTTTTTGATGTGTACAGAGGGATTGCTAATAAGGACATCACAGAGAGCATCAAATCCGAGATGTCAGGAGACCTGGAGGACGCTTTGTTAGCCGTGGGTGAGTTCCCTGCTTTCAAACTTTGTCTACAAATTAATGAAATCCTGACAGATATTGTCTCTTGCCATGGCTGTTTACAGCTCCAGGAGGCAGAGACCGTCTGTCTTTGAAGATACAACCTGGTGGGAAAGCTCTCTGCTCTATATTTCTTTCCCAAAGGATGCTTTGGTAGCTGACACTTGCTGTCAGGAAGGTTTAAAGCCTTAAAAATATTTTATTCCTGGGCACAGAGACATCAATTGAGAGCAGGTCACTGTGCTTGCTGACTTGCATCGTTACAGAATAAACACCTGCAGTGAGAAGGGGCTGGAAGGGTTGGGAAGACCTTGTGTTTATTTGCCTTAATTCTCTTGTTCTTTGCTCCCTTACAGTGAAGTGTATGAGGAATAAACCTGCATATTTTGCTGAGAGACTGTACAAATCCATGAAGGTAAAGAGCCTTTCCTGGGAAATGCTGTTTCCTCCCCTGCCTTTCCATGCTTGAGTCAGTAGCATGACAGGAATCACTGGAGGAAGAGAAACTCTGTGTTCCCTGGGGGATAAAAAAGAAGTCTGAGCTTTTCTATGCACCTCTTTTCCCTCAGGGAGCCCAGAGCTGGTAGTGCATCACTGCATTAATACAGAAATGCTCTAATTAGGAGCAGATCCTGCAGGAGGCCAAGTGATCCACCCTTTGTGCCTGTCACTGACCTGCCCCAAATGCTTTGCAGCTGCAGCTGGTTGTTGTGTCCCTTAGGGCTTGGGGACAGATGACAGCACCCTGATCCGGGTGATGGTGTCCCGTTCCGAGGTAGACATGGTGTACATCAGGAAGGAATTCCTCTCCATGTATGGGAAATCCCTCCACTCCTTCATTAAGGTGAGCTCTGGAATGCTGCAAACACAGGAGGCACCCTTGGGTGTTTTAGAGGGGGTGGAATTAAGGAGGCTTTGCTTTATGTAATGAAAATGTCCCTGAATGTTCTTGGTTATTGAACTGCCAAGGAGGGTACAAACCCTCCAACAAATCCCGTGTGCTGGGAGGAATCCAGCCTTGTGTGGAGTGTGACATTAATGGTGTCCCCTTTCTCTGCTCTCTCCAGGGAGATTGCTCAGGAGACTACAGGAAAGTTCTGCTCAGACTCTGTGGTGGGGAGGATTAAAGGAGGCCTGGGGGACTGGCTGGGTGATGGGAAGCAGCTGATCACAGAATCATTTAGGTTGGAAAAGATTCTTAAGATCATCCAGCCCGAGAGTTATTTCTGTCATGTAATTTTTTACCCAAACACCTTATTAATTGCTCTGATTGTTGCCTTAGGTTAGTTCATGCTCTGGTTAGATAATGGCCATTCTGGTTGGCCCTTTTGATCTGCTTTTATGCTTGGAACACCCATTTGCCTACTAATTGGGCTGGTAAAGCCCATCTTAAAAGGAATGCTGCAACCAAAGATATAAAAGTTAAATTGTTTCCTGAGCTGCCCCTTTGCTGTTGTGTTCACCAGCAAAACATCCCAACTGAAGCAAACCTGGATGCAGAGTGTGAGAGGCTGCCCAAGGGAAAACTCCCCTCACCAGTACATGGAGAGTGCAGAGCACAGGTTTGCTTCAGTTCTCCCAGGTCATTTATACAGCAAGAACCTAAATATCTAAAATACAAGCATGTTTACAGCTTAACTTGGCCTCTGTTAGTGTGGAGCATTAACAGCCTGGCTGCTCTGGGTGTGTATGTTGCCTAATCTGTGTGTTGTGGGGAAGATGTCACTGGTGACATCAGAAGAACTTGCTGCCCTGGTTAAAGCAGCTCTTGGTCTGTCTTCTTCACTCATGGCAATGGAAATAATAATGGTTATATGACAAACCCTCCTCTGGATAAAGTGATGCTGTTGGAATGGTGCCTTGTAAGGAATGACCTGTCCCCAAAACCACACCTCATGAGCTTGGTGTTGGGGCAGATCCAAAGATCTCCCTGGGGCAGTTCCCCAAATCTCCCTGGGGCAGCTCCCCAATTCCCTGGGACACCTCCCTGGAGCTCCCCAGGGCAGGTCCCCAAATCTCCCCAAGGTGGCTTCCTAGATCTCCCTGGGGCAGCTCCCTAATTGCCTGGGGCAACTGTCCAAATCTCCCTGGGGCAGCTCCCCAAATCTCCCTGGGGCAACTGTCCATATCTACCTGGGGCAACTGTCCATATCTCCCTGGGGCAGCTCCCCAAATCTCCCTGGGGCAGTTCCCCAAATCTCCCTGGGGCAGCTCCTCAATTCCCTGGGACACCTCCTTGGAGCTCCCCAGGGCAGTTCCCCAAATCTCCCCAAGATGGCTTCCTAGATCTCCCTGGGGCAGCTCCCCAAATCTCCCTGGGGCAGTTCCCCAAATCTCCCTGGGGCAGCTCCCCAAATCTCCCTGGGGCAGTTCCCCAAATCTCCCTGGGGCAGCTCCCCAAATCTCCCTGGGGCAGTTCCCCAAATCTCCCTGGGGCAGTTCCCCAAATCTCCCTGGGGCAGCTTCCCAAATCTCCCTGGGGCAGCTCCCCAAATCTCCCTGGGGCAACTGTCCATATCTCCCTGGGGCAACTGTCCAAATCTCCCTGGGGCAACTGTCCATATCTCCCAGGGGCAGCTCCCCAGTTCCATGGGATGCCTCCCTGGAGCTCCCCAGGGCAGTTCCCCAATCTCCCCAAGGTGGTTTCCCAAATCATCTTGGGGCAGCTCCCTAATTGCCTGGGACAAGACAACTGTCCATATCTACCTGGGGCAGCTCCCCAATTCCATGGGACACCTCCCTGGAACTCCCCAGGGCAGCTCCCCAATCTCCCCAAGGTGACTTCCTAGATCTCCCTGGGGCAGCTCCCCAAATCTCCCTGGGGCAGCTCCCCAAATCTCCCTGGGGCAGTTCCCCAAATCTCCCTGGGGCAGCTCCCCAATTCCCTGGGACAGCTCCTCAATTCCCTGGGACACCTTCTTGGAGCTCCCCAGGGCAGGTCCCCAAATCTCCCCAAGGTGGCTTCCTAAATCTCCCTGGGGCAGCTCCCCAAATCTCCCTGAGACACCTTCCCAGATCTTCCCAGGGCTGCTCCCCAAATTCCCTGACACCTCCCCTGATCTTCCCTAAGGCAGCTCCCCAAATGTCCCTGGGACACCCTCCCCAAATGTCCCTGTGACACCTCCCCAGATGTCCCTGTCACACCTCCCCAAATGTCCCTGGGACACCTCCCCAAATGTCCCTGTGACACCTCCCCAAATGTCCCTGGGACACCTCCCCAGATGTCCCTGGGACACCTCCCCAAATGTCCCTGGGACACCTCCCCAAATGTCCCTGGGACACCTCCCCAGATGTCCCTGGGACACCCACCCAAATGTCCCTGTCACACCTCCCCAGATGTCCCTGGGACACCTCCCCAGATCCCACTGCTGGCTCCAGCCCCATCTCCCCCAGTCATCCAGGGATCCTGTGTTTGTGCCTGACTCCTCTGGGAGAGGCATTTCCCCCAGGCCCTCCACACCTCCCTGCTCTCCTGAGCGTTGTTTTCCCTGCCAAAATGGGATTCTTTGGCTTAGCAATTTATTTTTTCCTGCTGGTTATATAAACCTGAAGGACCAGACTGAGGTTGGAGTGTTAAAGCTCCAACACTGAGGTGGCTCCACCCAAATCCATCCCTCATTTTCCTCTCAGACAGGCCACTGATGGCTGGAATAGGACATGTCTTTGTGGCCTTCAGTGAAATCATTTTCCTTCTCACTCTCTGGGCTCCAGTGGAGACACATTCCAGACTTTTGCTGGGAGAAGAGGCAGAGCTTTATCCAGTTCTCCCAAGGCACCTGCTCAGGACAGCAGGACAGGGAAATGTCCATGCCTGGCAGAGGGGCTGGGGGTGGGTTTCAGTGCCTTGTGTCAGGTTGATGAGCTTTGACAAAGGAATAAAGACTTTGTTTCTGTACTTTCTGCCCTGTGTGTTTTGCCCCAAACTGGTTGTGGGTATGACTGCAAGGGCTGTGCCAACAGGGCAGCCACAGCTGGCACGGCTTGGGAGCCCCTTTGCCTGGTAATTCATGGCTTGTAGTCCCAGCCTGTTCTCCCCAATACCAATCAAATCCCTGCCCGTGCCCAGGATGCCCAGGATGTGCTTCCTTCCCCTTTGGAGCACGGCCTGGGCACTGCCAGGAGCATGAGATGGGTTTCAGTCCCCAAGCCCTGCCCCAGCCCCAACCCCAAGGATTTCTGAGCCTCTCTGCACCCTCCTGGATGCTCTCAGGGCAGTGCTCAGTCCCATTTGGACCAGCAGCTCCATAACCTCACTCCTAGAGCATCCCAGATGGAGCATCTCTCCATTCCCAGCAGGAATATCCCCATTCCCGTGTCAGGAATATTCCCACTCCCAGCAGGATTACCCCCATTCCCAGCAGAACCATCCCCATTCCTGTGTCAGGATCATCTCCATTCCCACAAGACCATCCCCATTCCTACAGGACCATCCTCATCCTATTCCCACAGGCCCATCCCATTCCCACAGAACCATCCCCATTCCCCCATCCCATTCCCACAGGCCCATCCCATTCCCACAGGACCATCCCCGTTCCCCCATCCCATTCCCACAGGCCCATCCCCATTCCCATTCCCATCCCATTCCCATTCCCATGTCAGGATTATCTCCATTCCCCCATCCTATTCCCACAGGCCCATCCCATTCCCACAGGACCATCCCCGTTCCCCCATCCCATTCCCACAGGCCCATCGCCGTTCCCCCATCCCATTCCCACAGGCCCATCCCATTCCCACAGAACCATCCCCGTTCCCCCATCCCATTCCCACAGGCCCATCCCCGTTCCCCCATCCCATTCCCACAGGCCCATCCCCGTTCCCCCATCCCATTCCCACAGGCCCATCCCATTCCCACAGGCCCATCCCCGTTCCCCCATCCCATTCCCACAGGCCCATCCCCGTTCCCCCATCCCATTCCCACAGGACCATCCCCGTTCCCCCATCCCATTCCCACAGGCCCATCCCATTCCCACAGGACCATCCCCGTTCCCTCCCGGCGCTCCCGCCCCTTCCGGGGCGTTCCTGTTGCGCATGCGCAGTGCGCGGCCCGCGCGGCCGCCGCTGGCCGGGGCTGCCGCTCCCGTCCCCATCCTCATCCCCGTTCCCGTTCCCGTTCCCGCTCTCATTCCCGCTCCCATTCCCGGCCCCGCGGCCCCATGAGGCGGCGGGGCCATGGGCGCGCTGGGCAGCCGCGTGCTGGGGCGGCGGGCGGGCCAGCCGAGGGGCGAGGCGGCGGCGGCGGCGGAGGGCAGGGCCGGCAGCGCCGGCAAGAGGAAGCGCGGCGGGGCCGAGGGGCCCGGGGACAGCGACAGCGACGGCGAACCCGAGCGGGACGAGAGGCTGGCACTGCCCCGCAGCCGCAGGTGGGGCTGGGGGCGCTGGGCGTGGGGGGGCTGTGGGTCTGGAGGGGCTGTGGGGGTGGGTCTGGGTGGGTTGGGGGTCTTGGGGGGCTGTATGGGTGGGTTTGGGTGGGTTGGGGGTCTTGGGGGGCTGTATGGGTGGGTTTGGGTGGGTTGGGGGTCTTGGGGGGCTGTATGGGTGGGTTCTGGGGGAGCTCCTGGGGTGGGTTTGGGTGGGCTGTGGTTCTGGGGGGCTGTGGGGATGAGGTTGGGGGGACAGTGGTTTTGGGGGGCTTTGAGGGTGAACCTGGGTGGGTTGGGGGTCTTGGGGGGCTGTATGGGTGGGCTTGGGTGGGTTGGGGGTCTTGGGGGGCTGTACGGGTGGGTTTGGGTGGGTTGGGGGTCTTGGGGGGCTGTATGGGTGGGTTCTGGGGGAGCTCCTGGGGTGGGTTTGGGTGGGCTGTGGTTCTGGGGGGCTGTGGGGATGGGGTTGGGGGGACAGTGGTTTTGGGGGGCTTTGAGGGTGGGTCTGGGTGGGCTGTGGTTCTGGGGGCTGTGGGGGTGGGTTTGGGTGGGCTGTGGTTCTGGGGGCTGTGGGGGTGGGTTGTGGTTCTGGGGGGCTATGGGAGTGGGTTCGGGGGACAGTGGTTTTGGGGGGCTTTGAGGGTGGGTCTGGGTGGGTTGGGGGTCTTGGAGGGCTGTGTGGGTGGGTCTGGGGGAGCTCCTGGGGTGGGTTTGGGTGGGCTGTGGTTCTGGGGGGCTGTATGGGTGGGTTTGGGTGGGTTGTGGTTGTGGGGGCTGTGGGGGTGGGTTTGGGTGGACTGTGGTTTTGGGGGGCTGTGGGGGTGGGTCTGTGTGGGTTGTGGTTCTGGGGGGCTGTGGGGGTGGGTTTGGGGGCACAGTGGCTTTGGGGGGCTTTGAGGGTGGGTCTGGGTGGGTTGGGGGTCTTGGGGGGCTGTGTGGGTGGGTTTGGGTGGGTTGTGGTTCTGGGGGCTGTGGGGGTGGGTTTGGGTGGACTGTGGTTCTGGGGGGCTGTGGGGGTGGGTTTGGGTGGACTGTGGTTCTGGGGAGCTGTGGGGGTGGGTTTGGGGGACAGTGGTTTTGGGGGGCTTTGAGGGTGGGTCTGGGTGGGTTGGGGGTCTTGGGGGGCTGTGTGGGTGGGTTTGGGTGGGTTGTGGTTCTGGGGGTCTGTGGGGGTGGGTTTGGGTGGACTGTGGTTCTGGGAGGCTGTGTGGGTGGGTTTGGGTGGGCTGTGGTGGTGGGGGGCTTTGAGGGTGGGCCTGGGTGGGCTGTGGTTCTGGGGGCTGTGGGGGTGGGTTTGGGGGACAGTGGTTTTGGGGGGCTTTGAGGGTGGGTCTGGGTGGGTTGGGGGTTTTGGGGGGCTGTGTGGGTGGGCGTGGGTTGTGGTTCTGGGGGACTGTGGGGGTAGGTCTGGGTGGGCTATGGGGGTGGGTTTGGGTGGGCTGTGGTTCTGGGGAGCTGTGGGGGTGAGTTTGGGGAGATAGTGGGTTGGGGGGGCTGTGGGGGTGGGCGTGGGTTAGGTTTTGGAGGGGCTCTAGGGGTGGGTTTGGGTGGGTTGTGGTTCTGGGGGCTGTGGGGGTGGGTTTGGGTGGGTTGTGGTTCTGGGGGCTGTGGGGGTGGGTTTGGGTGGACTGTGGTTCTGGGGAGCTGTGGGGGTGAGTTTGGGGAGATAGTGGTTTGGGGGGGCTGTGGGGGTGGGCGTGGGTTAGGTTTCGGAGGGGCTGTAGGGGTGGGTCTGGGTGGATGGCAATTTTGGGGGCCTGCTGGGGTGGCTGTTGGGGTGGGTTGTGGGTCTGAGGATGCTGTTGGGGTGGGTTGTGGGTCTGGGGGGGCTATGGAGGTGAGCTGTGGTTCTGAGGGGTTTGTTGGGGTGGGTCTGGGGGGGCTGTGGGGGTGGGGGGCTGTTTTGGTGGATGTGGATGGGCTGTGGATCTGGAGGAGCTGTGGGAGTGGGTTGTGGTTCTGGGAAGCTGTGAGGGTGGCCTATGGTTCTGGGGGGGCTGTTTTGGTGGGTGTGGGTGGGCTGTGGGTCTGGGGGGGCTGTTTTGGTGGGTGTGCATGGGCTGTGGGTCTGAGGGGGTTGTTGGGGTGGGTGTGGGTGGGCCGTGGGTCTGGGGGGGTTGTAGGGGTGGGTGTGGATGGGCCGTGGGTCTGGGGGGGTTGTAGGGGTGGGTGTGGATGGGCCGTGGGTCTGGGGGGGTTGTAGGGGTGGGTGTGGATGGGCCGTGGGTCTGGGGGGGTTGTTGGGGTGGGTGTGGATGGGCCGTGGGTCTGGGGGGGTTGTTGGGGTGGGTGTGGATGGGCCGTGGGTCTGGAGGGGTTGTAGGGGTGGGTGTGGATGGGCCGTGGGTCTGGAGGGGTTGTAGGGGTGGGTGTGGATGGGCCGTGGGTCTGGAGGGGTTGTAGGGGTGGGTGTGGATGGGCCGTGGGTCTGGAGGGGTTGTAGGGGTGGATGTGGATGGGCCGTGGGTCTGGAGGGGTTGTTGGGGTGGGTGTGGATGGGCCGTGGGTCTGGAGGGGTTGTTGGGGTGGGTGTGGATGGGCCGTGGGTCTGGGGGGGTTGTAGGGGTGGGTGTGGATGGGCCGTGGGTCTGGGGGGGTTGTAGGGGTGGGTGTGGATGGGCCGTGGGTCTGGGGGGGTTGTTGGGGTGGGTGTGGATGGGCCGTGGGTCTGGAGGGGTTGTTGGGGTGGGTGTGGATGGGCCGTGGGTCTGGAGGGGTTGTAGGGGTGGGTGTGGATGGGCCGTGGGTCTGGAGGGGTTGTAGGGGTGGGTGTGGATGGGCCGTGGGTCTGGAGGGGTTGTTGGGGTGGGTGTAGATGGGCCGTGGGTCTGGAGGGGTTGTTGGGGTGGGTGTGGATGGGCCGTGGGTCTGGGGGGATTGTTGGGGGTGAGTGTGTGGGAACAGCTGTTTTGGGAGGGCTGTTTTGGTGGATGTGGATGTGCTGTGGGTCTGGGGGGGCTGTGTGGGTGTGCTGTGGGTCTGGGGGGGCTGTGTGGGTGGGCTGTGGGTCTGGGGGGATTGTTGGGGGTGGGTGTGTGAGAACAGCTGTTTTGGGAGGGCTGTTTTGAGGGGGCTGTGGTGGTTCTGGGAGGGCTGTTTTGGTGGATGTGGATGGGCTGTGGATCTGGAGGAGCTGTGTGGGTGGGCTGTGGGTCTGGGGGGGCTGTGTGGGTGTGCTGTGGGTCTGGGGGGGCTGTGTGGGTGGGCTGTGGGTCTGGGGGGATTGTTGGGGGTGGTTGTGTGAGAACAGCTGTTTTGGGGGAGCTGTTTTGAGGGGGCTGTGGTGGTTCTGGGGGGGCTGCAGGTCAGGGAGTGGGGCAGCTCTGGGGGACGCTCCAGGGCCCAGCCTGGCCTTCCTGTGGGGCACGTGGGGAGAGGTTTGGGGGGCTCAGCCACTCCTTGTCCCACCCTGGGCTGGGGGAGGCCCAGGGGGGCACAGAGGGGAGTGGGGAGGCAGTGCCAGCTTGGAGGGGACACAGCTGGGAAAACCCTCTTGCTGCTGTAATGGGAGAACTGGGAGGAGCATCTCACTGTTTGTGTTTCTGTTTGTTTGTTTCTAACTAGGAAAAAATTGAAAAGCACGTCAAAGTACATTTATCAGACTCTGTTTTTGAATGGGGAGGACAGTGACATCAAAATTTGTGCTCTGGGAGAGGAGTGGAACTTGCACAAGCTTTATTTGTGTCAGGTAAGTGGCTCCTTTCTAAGTCCCAGCTGGAACTGTGTGTGTAATAAAAGAATGGCTGGGAACTGTAAAGTGTGGCTGGAGGTTTTTCCTTTTCTTTTTCCCCTTATGTTTACAACTCTCACTCTTTTTGTAGATGCAAACACTTAACCAGTTCCTGTTACCAGCATTGGGAAGCAGGACTGTTATCTTTGTCTTGGAAAGCTTCTCTCTTTTCCTGTGTAATTTTTTTATTCTATTTAATTTATTTTATTCTTAGTCTCAGTGCACCCTCTGTGAAAACAGTCCTGAAATTTGTCTTTGATGTCCTGAGAACGTGTTCTTGTTTGCTGAACAAGTGGCTGGGTGGCTCCTGTGATGTGAATATTCCTGCAGAGCAAAGGAGGCACTTCCAGAAGGGGTTTTTAAAGCCTGTGGTGCCCCAGTTCACTTTTCCTGCCCACTGGACTGGGCTGCAGGGACCTGTAGGGAAATTGTTGGTGCTGGGTCTCTGTAGTTGTTATTTAAGTGTTGTGAGCCCTCATGAGGAGGATTTTTTGCATCTTCCCTGCTGAAGGTGAGGAAGGTTTGCACAGGAGCTTTAAAAAGGAGCAAATCTCAGTGAGAACCTCCAGAACAGACACTGTTTGTACAAACATTTTCTTTTGGGCTTGTGTTCAGGTGAGTTCTTTGTGTTTTGGGAGCACAGAGGTGCTGGTGGCTTTGCTGTGTGTCCTGTGTGTCACTGCTCCTGTGGCAGCAGTGGGGACAAGCCCTGGCTGTGCCAGTGACTTTTCAGGTGCCATCAGAGGTACCTGGACATGAGGGCACTGCTGTGTCACTGCAGTGGGAGCCACAACATGGGGGTGACACAGGGACACGGGGATGGTGGCACTGGGGGTGCCCAGCACGGGGCTGAAGTTTCTCTGGTGCAACAAGTGACAGGAGAAACAAATTCTGGAGTTTTGAGGCTGTTGCTGTGTCAGTGCCAGGATTCCAGAGCAGCTCCAGCCATTCCTTGCATGGCCTCAGTGAGGGAAGTTTTGTGGCTTTCTTGTGGGAAAAACCTTTTCCTTTTGAGGCATCAGAACCTTTAAAAAGCATAAAAGGAGAGTCCTTTGTGTGAGCCAAAGCTGGAGGGAAGTTGTGGCCAGGTGGGGGTTGGTCTCTTCTCCCAGGCACTCAGCAATAGGACAAGGGGGCACGATGGGCTCAAGCTCTGCCAGGGGAAATTGAAGTTGGAGAGCAGAAAGAAATTCTTTGCAGAGAGAGTGCTCAGGGATTGGAATGGGCTGCCCAGAGAGGGGGTGGATTCCCCATCCCTGGAGGGTTTGAAACTGAGCTTGGCCGTGGCACTGAGTGCCATGATCTGGTAAAGGGACTGGAGTTGGACCAAGGGTTGGACTTGGTGATCTCAGAGGGCTTTTCCAACTCAATCCATTCTGTGATTTTATGGATGTGGCACTGAGTGAGAATCCACCATGTCTTGATCCAACCCCACTGTGACCACCAGCCCAGGGCACTCTGTGCCCTGGGCTGGTGATCACAGTAGGGTTGGATCAAAGGTTGGACTTGATGATCTCAGAGGTCTCTTCCAACCCAACTGATTCTCTGATCTGGTGATCACAGTGGTGTTGGATCAAGGGTTGGACTTGATGATCTGGGAGGGCTTTTCCAAGCCAATCCATTCTATCATTCTGTGATTCCTTGCATGGCCCCAGTGAGGGAAGTTTCGTGGCTTTCTTGTAGGAAAAGCCTTTTCCTTTTGGGGCACAAGAACCTTTCAAAGAGCATAAAAGGAGAGTCCTGTGTGTGAGCCAAAGCTGGAGCAGTGGCCCTGGGTGAGCCATGGGGGCTGTGGCAGGAGCAGAGCTGGCAGGGACAGTCCCTGTGTCACCTGGGACTGAGGACCCCCAGGGCTGGGCTGTGCAGGGTGGGCACAGCTCTGGTGTGGCCTGAGGTGCTGGTGCTGCTGCTGTTCTCTGTCACTGTGAGTCTGTGGCTGTCTGACACTTGTGATGCTTCTCCTGAAACCTTTGCCTGGGTTGGTGACTGAAATTGGGGATGAAATCCCTTCTATGGAAGGGACTTTTTGTCAGTGAAAGAGAAAAGAGACCAAAAAATTGTAGTTTTGTGAAATTTTCTAATACTGCTTTGCAAAGCAGGGCCACTGAACAGCATGAAGTGCTAAAGCCACTTTGTCCTAGGCCAAATTGTCTATTAATTATAGAAATGAGTGTACCATGAGTTGGGAGTCATACATTAAACTAAGCTGGACATTTCAATAGGGTGAAAGGGTAAAGATCCAAGATTTTGGAGAGTTAGAGCCAAGGTTTTACAGGTTTGACAGGTCATGTCACTGAACTAAGCAAAGGCAGAAGTCCAACAGTGATCAAGATGCTTCAAGACCACCCAAGGGATGAAGTCAGGAGAGCACGACCCAAATTTCAAGTCAAAAGGAAAGCTCTGCCCAAGGTTTCACCCAGTAATTAATATGGAAATTAGAGGGTGTTAACTATGAACTTAAAGCTATAAATGGCTTATTTTACACAAACAAGTTAGGCAAGTTTTTGCCCAGTATGAACTGGCTGTGCCTCCAACGTTGTCAATAAATACCTCACTGCTGTTAGAATAAAACTTTCTCTTAGCAGTTATTTTTTGTGGTGTTTTTGCTTATCATCAGGGTTGGAAAACTGTGATGTTCTGTAGAGGCCTTGTAGGAAGGATGTTCTTGGGAGAGGAGCCTTGGGGAAGTTCACTGTTCTCATCAGGCAGGTTCTATTTCAGTGAATTCTGTTACTGTAGGTAAAATAGTTTTGTAGGTTAGAAACAGCTCCATGCAAATGACTCTCAATGCCATTGTGACTCTCTGCATTGCTGAGCAGATTTTCTCAGCCTGTTTCTGTTCCCTGCTCTGTCCACTCATTGCCTGATAAAGGACAGTCAGGTGCTGCTTTCCCTGCTCACTGCAGCTCTCAGAAATGGGGGATTTCTTTTCCTTATTCAAGTGATAAATCCTCATGAAACTGGGGAGTTGTTCTCCATGGCAAAGCTGAGACAACCTCCTGAGGAGGGTGAAGATAGTGAGGTCCTGGGTTTGAGAGGGGTGTGTTGTACATCATCATGGTTAGGGATACACTGAGGCTACAGAAATACTGACCAAATAAAATCAGAATTGGGGTTTGTGCCATTTGCTGCCCTGAGCTGAAATGCTGAGCAAAGAGGTTCAGGGAATGTGGTGCTGTACAAATAGACTTTATTTTTTTGATCTCTCAGGTAAACTTCATTGATAGCATCTCATAATGGGCACATCTGCTGCTGGGAAGGAAAATCAGGAACCCTAGTAGAGCATTATCTTTCCCTTCATTTGGATGGAAACCTCTCAAATTCTAGTTTTATGTGCCTTACACTTAATAATCAAAGGTATATTGCTGTAAATGGTGTATGTGTCTGTGTCCTTGGTATGAGACCACAGCCTTGTACAGTAGTTTGTATGTCTTGCATGCCTTTCTTTTGTTTTTCCCCAATCCCCAAACTGGCATTCCCTAATGCCTGCAGGATTTGTTGTCTGCTGGTAACATCAAGGACTTAGTTCTTGGACTAATTCTATCCCCACTGGTGGTGTGGTTTGTACAAAAAGAGCTTCTGTGGCTTTTCTGGCCTTTTAAAGCTCTTTGATTACACACATGTAGCCCAAATTTCCTGTAGGCATTTTCTTTCAGTGTCAGAAACAGCAAATACAGTCAGCCCCTCTCGAGTCTGTCAGAATGTTTTACCTTGTGAAAGTTCCCTTAATACATTTTGTTTTGCATAAAGGTAAATATTAACCATGTTTTGTTCCATGTGCTGCTTTTGGCAGTTTGAATTGGCATGAAATCTCTTAGCTGAGTTTCCTTTTTCTCTCCTCTTCCCTCATACAGTCAGGCTACTTTTCCAGTATGTTCAGTGGCTCTTGGAAAGAATCCAGCATGAAAGTCATAGAGTTGGAGATTCCTGACCAAAATATTGATGTAGAAGGTGAGTGGGAACCTTTTAATTTATCAAAACTCTGGAGGCAGGAGTTGAGTTGAACCTAATCCTGAGATCAGCTCAGTTGGGTAAAACTTGGTTATAATTGTGCCAAGGTCAGGGGTTCAATCCCCTCTGTGGGCCATTGATGAAGAGTTGGACTCGATGATCCTTCTGGGTCCTTCCAGCTCAGAATGGTCTGGGATTCTGTGCTGATCCTCAGAGGTGTAACCTCTTTTTCTCCAGCTTTACAGCCCTCAGGGTGTGCTGAAGGGTTTGTTCAAAGCTCAGCACTGGAGTGGTTGATGCCACATCCTGTGTGTTCTGTTTGTGTGTCTGGGCTGGTCAGTACCGTTCATAGAATCAGTTGGGTTGGAAAAGACCTCTGAGATCATCAAGTCAGTTTTTGATCCAGGCCAGGATCCCTTTGGCCTTCTTGACCACCCTGTTGGCTCATCTTGAGCTTCCTGTCAATTGTTGTTCCAGAGCAGCTGACACCCTAGAGAAGGTGTGCAGGGAGGGTGTATTTGGATTCTTTAAACGCCCCGTGCTCAGTGTTGTGTCTTTCTTTGATCTGTGCCCTCTGCAGCTCTGCAGGTGGCGTTTGGCTCCCTCTACAGAGACGACGTGTTGATAAACCCCAGCCGGGTGGTGGCCCTGCTGGCAGCAGCCTGCATGCTGCAGCTGGTGAGTGCACAGGCCAGGGGCTCAGCCCCCCTGAAAAGGAGCAGAACAGTTCACAGTATCACAGAATCATAGAATGGATTGGGTTGGAAAAGCCCTCTGAGATCATCAAGTCCAACCTTTGATCCAACCCCACTGTGATCACCAGCCCAGGGCACTGAGTGCCCTGGGCTGGTGATCACAGTGGGGTTGGATCGACATGGTGGATTCTCACTCAGTAGGGATGGATCTCACAGTAGGGTTGGATCAAGACGTGGTGGATTCTCACTCAGTAGGGATGGATCTCACAGTAGGGTTGGATCAAGACGTGGTGGATTCTCCCTCAGTGCCACATCCACAGAATCATAGAATGGATTGGGTTGGAAAAGCCCTCTGAGATCATCAAGTCCAACCCTTGGTCCAACTCCAGTCCCTTTACCAGATCATGGCACTCAGTGCCACGGCCAAGCTCAGGTTCAAACCCTCCAGGGATGGGGAATCCACCCCCTCTCTGGGCAGCCCATTCCAATCCCTGAGCACTCTCTCTGCAAAGAATTTCTTTCTGCTCTCCAACTTCAATTTCCCCTGGCAGAGCTTGAGCCCATCGTGCCCCCTTGTCCTATTGCTGAGTGCCTGGGAGAAGAGACCAACCCCCAGCTGGCCACAACTTCCCTTCAGGCAGTTCCAGACAGTGCTGAGGTCACCTCTGAGCCTCCTCTTCTCCAGGCTGAACACCCCCAGCTCCCTCAGCCTCTCCCCACAGCACTTGTGCTCCAGTCCCTTCTCCAGCCTCGTTGCTCTTCTCACTTGGGTTGGAAGAGACCTCTGAGATCATCAAATCCAACCCTTGATCCAACCCCACTGGGATCACTCTGGCACTCTGTGCCCTGGGCTGGTGATCACAGTGGGGTTGGATCAAGACATGGTGGATTCTCTGTCCCTGGAGGTGTTTCAGAGGACACTCAGAGCCACATCCAGTCCCTTCTCCAGCCTCGTTGCTCTTCTCTGGCCCCGCTCCAGCCCCTCAATCTCTTGCCTCAACGGAGGGGCCCAGAACTGAACACAACACTCAAGGTGTGGCCTCCCCAAGGCAGAGTCCAGGGGAAGGGTCACTGCCCTGGGCCTGCTGGCCACGCTAGTTTGGATCCAGGCCAGGATCCCCTTGGCCTTCTTGGCCACCTGGGCACACTCAGGTCCCCCCAGGTCCCTCTGCCTGGCTGCTCTCCAGCCACTCTGTGCCCAGCCTGGAGCTCTGCAGGGGTTGGAGTGGCCAAACGGCAGGACCCCTCTCTGACATGTCCTGTTCCACCCTGAGAAATGAATCAGCTTTTCAGGTTTAGTGGGGAAAAAACCCAAACACAACCCAGAAAGTTTATTGGGAAGTGTTGTAGCAAGATTTGGGTGTGAGATTAAGTGCTGCTTTCAGTCATACCTAAAAGTAGATTCAAATAGGTTTTGCAGCTCATTTGCTCTACCCTGAAGGTATTCCCTGTGCTTTCCTTTCTTGGGAAATCTGTGTTTCTGAGGAGCAATGGTTTAAATGCTTTGGGCAGCACAGCACAGCTCTCTGCAGCCTGTGGAACTTTGGGGGTGAAAATCTGCATAATGTGCACAGTGTCTGGTATTTCCTGTTGGGAAGTGATTCCTTTGGGATGTTAGTGGGTTTTTCCTCTCCCTGCAGGATGGCTTAATCCAGCAGTGTGGGGAGACAATGAAGGAAACTATCACTGCCCAGACTGTGTGTGGTTACTACAACACTGCAGGCACCTACGGGCTGGACTCCGTGAAGAAAAAGTAAGAATTCCTGGCTGTGATTATCAGTGAATTTGCACAGAGTACAGTAATGCCCAGGGTTATTGCTTGATGTTGTTTTTAGAATAGAATCAGAGAATGATCAAGGCTGGAAGAGTTAAGATCATCCAGTCCAACTGTCCTCCCAGCACTGTCACCATGACCCCTAAAACCTTCTCACCCAGGGCCAGATCCAGACACCTTAAACACTTCCAGGGGTGGTGACTCCACCACCTGCCTGGGCAGCCCATTCCAAGGCATGACCACCCAAACAGTGAAAAAATCTGATCTGAATCTGCCCTGTCTCAGTTCAAGGCCATTTCCTCTGGTCCTCTCACTGCATTCACAGCAGAAAAGAGCAGCCCCCACCTCTCCACAACCTCCTTTCAGGAGCTGTAGAGAGCAATGAGGTGCTGCCCCTGAGCCTCCTCTTCTTGAGGCTCAACAAACCCAACTCCCTCTGCTGCTCCTCGTGTTTTCCAGACCTTTCACAAGCCTTGTTGCCCTTTGCTGGACAAAGGACAACAATGTCCCCTCAATGTCCTTGTTCAAATGAGGGGCCCACAGCTGAACACAGGACTCAAGGGGCCCCACCAGTGCCCAGTGCAGAGGGACAGCCACTGCCCAGGTCCTGCTGGCTGCACTATCCCTGATACAGGCCAGGCTGCCATTGGCCCTCTTGGCCACCTGGGCACTCTGTTGGCTCATACTGAGCCAGCTGTCAGCCAGCACCCCCAGGTCCTGCCTTGCTGGGCAGCTCTCAAGCCACTTGTGCCCCAGCCTGGAGCTGCAGGAGGTTGTTGTGACCCAAGGGCAGGACTTGGCACTTGGCCTGGTTGAACCTCACACAGATGGAACCTGTCCAGGTCTCTCTGCAGAGCCTTCCTGCCCCCCTGCACACCAACACTGCCACCCAGCTTGGTGTTGTCTCCAGGTGTACTGAGGGTGCAGTGACCCCCTCATCCAGATCATCAAGATGTTAAACAGGACTGGCTCCATAACTGAGCCTTGGGGGCACTGCTGATGGGCCCAGGTGGGTTTATCTCCCTCCACCACCACTCTCTGGGCTTGGCCACCAGCCAGTTTTCCACCCATGGAAGATTCCACCCATCCAAGCCATGAGCAGGCAGTTTCTCCAGGAGATGCTGTGGGAGATGGTGTCAAACACTTCTCTGCAGTCTGGACAGACACATCCACAGCCATCTCCTCATCCACTGAGGGGGTCACTTTGTCATAGAAGGAGATCAGGTTGGTCAAGCAGGACCTTCCTTTTGTAAATCCATGTTGGCTGGGCCTGATCCCCTGGTTGTCCTGCACGTGCCATGTGATGGCACTCTGGATCTCATCCCTAACCTTGCCTGGTACCAAGGTTAGGCTGACAGGCCTGGGATTCCCTGGATCATTCTTCCAACCCTTCTTGTAGATGTGTTACATTTTCTGACTGATTTCCAGTCAGCTGGAACTTCTGCAGTTCACCAGGACTACTGGGGGATGATTGAGAGTTGTTTGGCAAGTTCTTTGGCCAGTTCCTCAATACTCTGGGGTCATCCCATGGACGTGTGGGTGTCTGATGGCAGAGCAGGTCACTGACCATCTCCTGGATTTCAGAGGGCTTCTCTCAGCTCCCCATCCCTCACTTCCAGCTCTGGGGGCTGGATATCCTGAGGGCACCTGGTCTTGATATTAAAGAGTGAGGCAAGGAAGGCATTAAGTACCTCAGGCTTTTCCTCATCCCCTGTCACTGCCCTGCCCTCTGCTTTCAGCAGATGATGACACACTCCTTGGCCCTCCTCTTGCTGCCAGTGTATTTATAGAATATAATTCTTTTGCTTTCCCTGCAGGTGCCTTGAGTGGCTCTTGAACAACCTGATGACCCACCAGAACATTGTACTCTTTAAAGAACTCAGGTACTGGGGCTACTCTTCCCTGGCAGGGATGAAGGACTGTCTGCCCAAGCCTAGAGCTGAGTACAGGTCCCTTTCTGGGCTCTTGCTGGTTGTTTTTCCCTCTGCTTTCTCTTCTTTTTCTCACTTCTGTCTCACTGACCTGCCATGACTGATTTTTTCCAGCATCAACATCATGAAGCAGCTGATCAGCTCCTCCAACCTGTTTGTGCTGCAGGTGGAAATGGATGTCTACACTGCTCTCAAAAAGGTATTTGCCCTGGGGGCTGCTGGGGCTTGGGGCAATGGAATCTTTGTGGGATTGATTGGAAGTATTTAGCAGAGAAGCAGAACCTCTGTTGGACTGAATGCACTGTGGAAATGCCTTTTATTAATGCATGGATCACTTATTCAAAACCTTCAGCTGTCTCACTAGAATTTGCTTGTTTTTCCCAGTGGATGTTCCTTCAGCTCGTGCCTTCTTGGAATGGGTCTTTCAAGCAGGTGTTGACTGAAGCTGATGCCTGGTTTGCTGAGCGCAGGAGAGGTAGGATGGCTTGGCCTGGCCTTGCTTTGGGCTTTGAATGGGAGTCATTTCCTAATTTTAGTTCCAAATGGTGACTCTGTGTTGCAGAGTTTGGGGCTGACGTTGCATTCCTGGAGTCGGAGCAGGGAAATCCGTTCCTGCCCGTGTTCTCCCACCTGAGGCTGCAGTACATCATCAGTGACCTGGCCTCGGCCAGGATCGTGGAGAGGGATGCCCTGCTGCCCTCAGGTGAGCCAGGCTTGGGCATTCCTGGGCCCTTTCCTCCATTCCTGGCATCCATCAGGTTTGGACAACTCACCCCAGGAAAGGCATGAGGGGCTGGAGCGTCTCCAGGGAAGGGAACAGAGCCAGGAAGGGGCTGGAGCAGCAGAAGGGGCTGAGGGAGCTGGGAAGGGGCTGGAGCAGCAGGAGAGGCTGAGGGAGCTGGGAAGGGGCTGGAGCAGCAGGAGGGGCTGAGGGAGCTGGGAAGGGGCCGGAGCAGCAGGAGGGGCTGAGGGAGCTGGGAAGGGGCTGGAGCAGCAGGAGGGGCTGAGGGAGCTGGGAAGGGGCTGGAGCAGCAGGAGAGGCTGAGGGAGCTGGGAAGGGGCTGGAGCAGCAGGAGAGGCTGAGGGAGCTGGGAAGGGGCTGGAGCAGCAGGAGGGGCTGAGGGAGCTGGGAAGCGGCTGGAGCAGCAGGAGGGGCTGAGGGAGCTGGGAAGGGGCTGGAGCAGCAGGAGAGGCTGAGGGAGCTGGGAAGGGGCTGGAGCAGCAGGAGAGGCTGAGGGAGCTGGGAAGGGGCTGGAGCAGCAGGAGGGGCTGAGGGAGCTGGGAAGCGGCTGGAGCAGCAGGAGGGGCTGAGGGAGCTGGGAAGGGGCTGGAGCAGCAGGAGGGGCTGAGGGAGCTGGGAAGGGGCTGGAGCAGCAGGAGGGGCTGAGGGAGCTGGGAAGGGGCTGGAGCAGCAGGAGGGGCTGAGGGAGCTGGGAAGGGGCTGGAGCAGCAGGAGGGGCTGAGGGAGCTGGGAAGGGGCTGGAGCAGCAGGAGGGGCTGAGGGAGCTGGGAAGGGGCTGGAGCAGCAGGAGGGGCTGAGGGAGCTGGGAAGGGGCTGGAGCAGCAGGAGGGGCTGAGGGAGCTGGGGGGGCTCAGCTGGAGAAAAGGAGGCTCAGGGGGCACCTTCTCCCTCTCTGCAACTTCTGGTGACTGGATTTATAGACAGAAAAACAAACACAGAAAAGTTTGTGTCAGTCCCAAAAATGTTGCTCTGGTGCAAGAAAGGAGCAGAGTGGTGAGATCTTGGCAAGGGGAAGTCACTGAGGATCTGAATAAACTCCAAAGAATAAAGGAAGGGGCTGGTGGGGAAGGATGATGAGCCCTTTCTGCATTGTCCATGACACCAAAAAAGCACTTTGCTTATAGTATAATACTTAATATATATAATAAAATGTCTGCTCTCATGTGAGACCCATGAGGAGCAGCTGGGGGGGCTCAGCTGGAGAAAAGGAGGCTCAGGGGGACCTTTTCCCTCTCCAGGATTCCCTGCCAGGAAGGGGGAGCCAGGGGTGGGTCGGGCTCTGCTCCAGGAACAGGGACAGGAGGAGAGGGAATGGCCTCAGGCTGGGCCAGGGGAAGGTCAGGTGGGATACTGGGAACAATTCCCTCATGGAAGGGATTGTTAAATATTGGAATGAGCTGCCCAGGGCAGAGGTGTAGTCCCTGTCCCTGGAGGGATTTAAAATCCCTGTGGATGTGACACTTGGCAACATGGGACAGTGGTGGCCTTGCAGTGGACTGTGATTTTAGAGGGCTTTTCCAGCCAAAACCATTCCCTGATTCCACTCAGGTGATGATGTTCTGGGTGCCTTCCCCAGCCTGTCCTGCCCTTGAAGAATGGGGAAGGTCTCAGTGTGTTTACTTGTCTTACTTGCTCACTTCTTCATTTCCAACAACTGGTTTGTGGCTGAAGATTCAGCAGAAGCTGAGTATGAAAATTAAAGCCATAAAAGTCTGCACACGTAGGGGTGTCTGGCATTCTGCTCATCAGTCAGATTATCCAACCACTCTGCCACCAATACATGCAACATTATCAATGTTTCAATTATCTCAGAGCCCCAGGTGTGCAAGAAAACCTTTTCCTTTTGAGAGAGCAAAACTTGCTGAGACTCTGCCATTTTCTAGCCATTATTTTCTAAAATGAGCTGGGTTTGGTAGGATTTGAAATAATACCTGAAAATGAAAACCAAAAGCACAAGATGCTGTGAATTCTTCTCCTCTCTTCCAATACAAGTGTTGTTTACTGACAGATTCAGGGTGATTTGGGGCTGAGAGGATGTTCAGATATTCTGCTCTTGTCCTTTTCATTTGCATTTTGACTTGTATAAAATACATCCTCCTCGTGGGGCCCTTTTGAAGCCCAGAGAGGGAAATGCCATCTCATGTTATTAGAGCTCACTGCTCTTACATCACTGGAAGGTGAAAGGCCCCTTCTCATCTTGCTGCTGAGATCTGAGTCCCCAATTCCCCTGCTCAGGAGCTGTGAGAACCTGGCTGCTCAGAGATGAATGAAGCTGTTACCAACGTGGGCTCTCACTAGAAAATGTTTTTCCACTATTATTCCTGTCTTTCACCATGGGAAACACCTGTCCCTCCTTCTTCTTCCCTTTTATTTTTGCTCCTTTCTCTCCCCCAGGTTAGTTGTGCTTATTTAAGTGTTTGGGCTTCTCATGCTCTGCCTTTAAATTTGGCTCCTGGTATCCTTGTTCCCCTTTCCCTCTGTCCAGTCCTCCCTTGTCCCAACTGAATCCTTCCATTAATTTTTGCATCTTCACTCTGCCAGTTTTTTCTTGGCTCTCACACAGCTTTGACAGGGATTTAAAAACATAAACCTGCTCATTATTGTGTGTCTGTGGTGTCTGTTTATGGGTGTCATTACCATGTGCCAATTAAAACTGATTTCACTGAGCTGTTCAGGACTTTTATTTGTAATTTCTTGACATCTGTGGTGTCACCTGTCCACGATTGAGATATGAAATGGAGAAGTCCATCCCTGGGGGTCACAATGGGGATGTTTAGCCTGTCTGAGCAATGCTGCTGTTTCCTATAAAGGTCAATTTTCCTCACCTTATGTTGGCTTTTCCCTTCATAGAATCATAGAATTGATTGGGTTGGAAAAGACCTCAGAGATCATCAAGTCCAACCCTTGATCCAACCCCACTGTGATCACCAGCCCAGGGCACAGAGTGCCAGAGTGATCCCAGTGGGGTTGGATCAAGGGTTGGATTTGATGATCTCAGAGGTCTCTTCCAACCCAAGTGAGAAGAGCAACAAGGCTGGAGAAGGGACTGGAGCACAAGTGCTGTGGGGAGAGGCTGAGGCAGCTGGGGGTGTTCAGCCTGGAGAAGAGGAGGCTCAGAGGTGACCTCAGCACTGTCTGGAACTGCCTGAAGGGAAGTTGTGGCCAGGTGGGGGTTGGTCTCTTCTCCCAGGCACTCAGCAATAGGACAAGGGGGCACGATGGGCTCAAGCTCTGCCAGGGGAAATTGAAGTTGGAGAGCAGAAAGAAATTCTTTGCAGAGAGAGTGCTCAGGGATTGGAATGGGCTGCCCAGAGAGGGGGTGGATTCCCCATCCCTGGAGGGTTTGAACCTGAGCTTGGCCGTGGCACTGAGTGCCATGATCTGGTAAAGGGACTGGAGTTGGACCAAGGGTTGGACTTGATGATCTCAGAGGACTTTTCCAACCCAATCCATTCTGTGATTCAGTGATTCCAATAAAATTGTGGGTGAATGACCCTCTAGATCCTTAATTTAATGGTGATACAGGAGAACAGTGAAATGGCTTTGTCAGGAGGTGAATCACGTGTTGCAAACCAATAATTCACAGGAGCTGCACTTGATTCCTGTCTCTTAAAGTGTCTGCTGTTACTAGATGTGAGATGGGCAGCCTTGTCCCAGTGCTCTCCAGTGAATAAATGTGTCTGCTCCCAAACCCAGGAGTCTTTGTCTGTCACAGGAAGGATTCTCACCAGACTCACTGCACATTTGAGGCTGATTTGCTCGTGCTTGTTGACAAAGAAGGTGAAGTTTTCTCACAGTTCTCAAGGTCTCAGAGCAGTTCTGGCAGGGCAGCAGTGCCTGAGCCGTGGGCTGGGTGGCACTGTGGGACAGGGCAAGGGCACACAGGGCTGGGAGGAGCATCAAGTGCTGTCAGAGTTCTGTGCTTGGCAGCCCTGGCCCTCTCTTGGTTCCAGTGTGCAGCCTAAAGCTGTGTGAGATCAGAACTTGAGCTCTGCCTTTGCCAGGAGGTTTAAATAAATCCTGGGGCTCCCTTTGGAACAGCATCCAGTATTTGAGGGGATGCTTCATACCTGAGAGTCTGCAGGAGGGGCCTTTGCTGGGGCTTTGGAAGCCTTTTGGATAATTCTAAATGAAATTGTTCTCAAGGAGGAGATCACATTGAGCAGTTGAAAGGAATGCTGGGATTATTTATTTATTATTTTTATACCCTGCAGGAGAAAACTGAAATTCTGTGTTAGGAGTTCACAACAGTCTGTTGTTTGTGCAGAAAAGGTGGAAGAGGCACAAATACATAATGTGTCTGTGTGAGGGCAGCTTTTGGTGTTCTCTTTTACTTGGTGACTTCTGAACATTTCCTAAGCTGTGCTTTCCTTCTTAATGTCTGGAAATTCACAGATGAACTGCAGTTGAAATAGATACCTACACATATCCCAACAGAGAAGATGCTCTCCCTCCTGATCTGCTTTTATTCCTTCCCTTCCAGCACATCCATTCTATGTCCCTTCCTTTTTCCTTAATTCCTTTTTACACTTTCTGGTGTACTTGGATTAATTCCCAGTTTGCTCCTGTCACACTCTGAATTTTCACTCTAAGTCAGTAGGACAAAGGCTGCTTTTAATTTTTCCTTCTGGGACTGGGAAGTGGATCTGAGCCCCGTGGTCTCACCTCTGTCCCATTCAGCAGCTGCCTGGCTGGGGTTTGGTCACAGTGGTTTTCCCTTTCCTCTCCCCCAGCCCATTCCCCCAGAGCTGGTTCTCATACCTGACCTTGCCCCTCTTCATTATCTTGCCTAAAACCTTCTTACACCCCGTGCTCTTGGGATCCCTTTTTGTTCCTGCCTGACAAAGGATCCCTTTTTGTTCTGTTTTATCTCTTGGTTGCAACATTAAATTAACAGAACCCATAAAATCCTTGTGTGTTCAGGGAAGACTTGAGTTGTGTTTATTCCTAGGTGGGGACAATTTCTGCTTGTTTTACCATATCTGTATTTAGTCACAGTTTCCTTTATCCCTTGATTCTCTTTTCTTTTTGTTTAACTTGTGCAAAATTCCACTGGGGATTCAGGAAGCAGCATCTTCTCCTGAGAGGTTGTTAAGAAGCTGCTTGGCTGAACAGAGCTGTGTGTGCTGAGCAAATGTGTGGAGTTGCCTCACCTGTGGCTGTCTGAGGAGATGAACATGGTGTGGAGTTCCTGCCTGTTGGTTGTGGGTGTTTATTTGTGTCCCTTCTCCTGTGGCTGAGGCTGGAGCTGGGAAACCCAGGGAATTATCAGGGGGTGGGTTGCACAGGCCATCCATTTAACAAGTGTAACTTTATTATTCCAATGTCATTTTATTTCTCCATTTCAAATGTTCATGACCATTCCCAGCTCCAAAGACAACACCAAGTTCATTTATTTTTTTTTAATTTTAGAGTGGCTGTCCTCTGTTTACAAACAGCAGTGGTTTGCCATGCTCAGAGCAGAACAAGAGAATGATACTGGGTAGGTATATTACAGCCCTTCCCCTTCCCCTTCCCCTTCCCCTTCCCCTTCCCCTTCCCCTTCCCCTTCCCCTTCCCCTTCCCCTTCCCCTTCCCCTTCCCCTTCCCCCGTGGGGTTGGATCAAGACATGGTGGATTCTCTGTCCCTGGAGGTGTTTCAGAGGACACTCAGAGCCACATCCAGTCCCTTCTGCAGCCTCGTTGCTCTTCCTTGTTGCCCTGGGCTGAGGAAGTCTCTGCTTCCATATCCCACCTGGTGCAGAGCACAATTGGCACCTGCTTGTGCCAGCACTGCCAGCGTGGAAATGGCACTGCCTGCAAATGTGTGATGTGCTTTGCTCTTGGTAACTTCAGAGAGGAGGAGAAGAAAGTGTTTCTCTCCTGCTCCACCAGTTTGCATTTAAAAGGACTGAACATTTTACTTGCTCTTCAGAATTGGCAGTTTCTTTAGTGCAACACTGGAGTTTGTGGCTTTGAACTGGAGCTGCTCAAGGTCTCCTTGTTGTGCTGAAGTGGATCACTTTCTGCTTTAATTAAACATGTGTTCTGTGGCAGAAGCCTGACAGCTCTTTGGAGCCCAGGGCTGAGCAGTTTCTGCTCTAACAGTGTCTTTGGCAGTGTTTGAGAAGGAAACAGAATAACTTGACTGTTCACTGTGTGGCAGCTGCAGGAAGTGGTTAAAGCTCAAGTTTTGCATCATCTGAGGCTGCCCCAGGCATGGGGAGGGGGATGCTGATGTCTGTCTGAGCACTATGGGCTGCTGTTTGTGAAATTTGTCACTAATTAAACAGAAATAAATCCTTCATCATCCCTGCTGCATTTGGGGCAGCCACAGAACCAGTTCAGCTGGAAGGTGTGGAAGAGCACACGGGATGTTCTTGGGTGAATCTGGTTACTGTGAGGAGCTTATGTGCTTAACCTGTTCATGAAACTCTTCATCTCCCAGGGCTGTTTTTTGCAGAAACAGAGAGGAGAGACCCAGACTGGGTTCATAAAAGCTTTAGCTGCAAGTTCCTGGGGGTGTAGGAAGAGAACAGAGCCTGTCTTTCTTCTGGCTTGTGGAGCTTGGAGGGTATTGTTGGGTCTTGCAGGTTTATGGTGTAACCTGCAGGGGGTTGTGTCTCTGAGCTTTGTAAAGCTTGGCCTGGTGTAACTTGAAGACTTTCTGACAGTGCTGGTGGTTTGGTTGGTGATGTCATTGTGTGTGAAGTGAAGTGAAGTGAGTGCCACACCTCTGGAAAACCGGGACTGATCCTGCTCCTGCTGGCTCTGCAGGGCTGCTGCAGGTCTGGAAACACCAGAGGAAACTGCTGGGGGACAGTTGGTGGCAGATGGCAGAAGTGAGAGGCTCTGGCACTTCATCAGCATTGAGGGGAAGTGGTTTTTTAGCCAAGTTGTGTAACCAGCCCCTTGAGAAACCTCTGCAGGGTCTGGTGGCTGCTGCTTGAAGGGCCCTGCAGCTGGGCCTGGGCTTGGGCTTGGGCTGTTCAGAAAGGACCTGGGGTTTCCTGAGACCTTGGGAAAGTATTTTCATTGCAGCAGCTCGAGCTTTGGTACCTGAAGAATTCTTTTATGAAAGCCCTGCCTAACTGGGGCCTCACAGCCTGGGTTGTGGGGCAGTTTATAGCCTGGCTGGCTGTCTGTTGGACAGTCCAGTTTATAGCCTGGTTGGTGTTGGGACAGTCCAGTTTATAGCCTGGCTGGGTGGCTGTGGGACAGTCCAGTTTATGGCCTGGCTGGGTGTTGGGACAGTTCAGTTTATAGCCTGGCTGGGTGTCTGTGGGACAGTCCAGTTTGTAGCCTGGCTGGGTGTCTGTGGGACAGTCCAGTTTATAGCCTGGCTGGGTGTCTGTGGGACAGTCCAGTTTGTAGCCTGGCTGGGTGTCTGTGGGACAGTCCAGTTTATAGCCTGGCTGGGTGTCTGTGGGACAGTCCAGTTTATAGCCTGGCTGGGTGTTGGGACAGTCCAGTTTATAGCCTGGCTGGGTGTTGGGACAGTCCAGTTTATAGCTGGGTGTCTGTGGGACAGTCCAGTTTATAGCCTGGCTGGGTGTCTGTGGGACAGTCCAGTTTATAGCCTGGGGTGTCTGTGGAACAGTCCAGTTTATAGCCTGGCTGGATGTTGGGATTGTCCAGTTTATAGCCTGGCTGGGTGTCTGTGGGACAGTCCAGTTTATAGCTGGGTGTCTGTGGGACAGTCCAGGGTGGGAGGGACCCTGTGGGTTCACCTGGTCCCACCTCTGCCCAGAGGAGGGTGGGCTGAGGGTCCCTTCTGACTCAGGGCATTCCATGGTGGTGTGTGCAGACCAGTTTACTCCAGTCTGCTCATCTTTCCCATATTAAGGCATCACACAAAGCTGCTCAAGTGTCCTTAAAGATGCCCTTCTATTTTTCCCAGGCCTCAAGAAATCAATAAAGAGGAGCTGGAGGCAAACAGCATGAGGTGCGGTCGCAAGCTCGTCAAGGACGGGGAGGTAAGTGTGGCACGTGGCTGAGGCATGGCAGGCATCCCCTAAACACTCATGTCCAGCTGCATCCCAAAGATGTCATGGAGAAAGAAATCGTTCTGTTCTCCCCAGGATGGAAACACTTTCAAGGAGTGAGGGGTTGGTGTTTGGTTGTGCTCGTGCTGGGAGCGAAACAGCGTTTGGGAAAACTTAGTTTGCATTTGAGACTGTGACTTGAGACTTGGGAAATACAGGCAGATAAATAGAGCTCTGGTCACTGGTGGTATTTTATTTTTAGCTGGAAAGGGAACTTCTCTGGATAAAATGTGTAGTAATCACAGCCAGAACCTCTGTGTTCATATACCCATCTGTGTCTTTAGGTGACAGATGTTGTGAAAGCCCAGGAAACACGAGTTCTGCCCTCTGAAGCCACTTAACCCCAGGGGGTTGTGCTCCAGGGAGTGCTCAGAGCGTGGCTGGGCTGCAGTTCAGTGCTGCTCCCAGCCAGCCCTGCTCCCACTGCAGGGTGTTTCACACCCACGTGTCCTGGGCCTGTCTGTCTGTCTGTCTGTCTGGGAGGCAGCTGGCACTCAGCTGCTCTCACAGCCAGCTGGCTGTGCTGCCCTGCACAGGCATCCTGTCTCACACAGATGTTGGCAGAAATCCCCCACACATCTGTAGGGAGAGATCCCACAGCTCTGTAGGGAGAAACCCCCCACATCTCTGTAGGGAGAGATCCCACAGCTCTGTAGGGAGAAACCCCCCACATCTCTGTAGGGAGAAACCCTCCACATCTCTGTAGGGAGAAACCCTCCACATCTCTGTAGGGAGAAACCCTCCACATCTCTGTAGGGAGAAACCCTCCACATCTCTGTAGGGAGAAACCCTCCACATCTCTGTAGGGAGAAACCCTCCACATCTCTGTAGGGAGAAACCCTCCACATCTCTGTAGGGAGAAACCCTCCACATCTCTGTAGGGAGAAACCCTCCACATCTCTATGGAGAGAAATCCCACATCTCTGTAGGGAGAAACTTTAACTTCTCTGTGGGGAGAAACCCCCACATCTGTCTAGGGAAAAATCCCACATCTCTATGGGGAGAAATCCCACATTTCTATAGGGAGAAATCCCACATTTCTGTAGGGAGAGATTCCACATTTCTGTAGGGAGAGATCCCACATTTCTGTAGGGAGAGATCCCACATTTCTGTAGGGAGAGATCCCACATTTCTGTAGGGAGAGATCCCACATCTCTGTAGGGAGAAATGCCCCACATCTCTGTAGGGAGAAACCTCCACATATCTCTAGGGAGAAACTCCATCTCTATAGGGAGAAACTCCCACATCTCTGTAGGGAGAGATCCCACGTCTCTGTAGGGAGAAATCCCACATTTCTGTAGGGAGAAATCTCACATTCCTGTAGGGAGAAATCCCACATTTCTGTAGGGAGAAACCCCCACACATCTGTCTAGAGAGAACCCCTCCCATTTCTGTAGGGAGAAACCCTCCATCCCTGTAGGGAGAAATCCCACACTTCTGTAGGGAGAAACTCCCACATCTCTGTAGGGAGAAATGCCCCACATATCTCTAGGGAGAAACTCCATCTCTATAGGGAGAAACTCCCATGTCTCTGTAGGGAGAAATGCCCCACATATCTCTAGGGAGAAACTCCCACATTTCTGTAGGGAGAAATCCCACATTTCTGTAGGGAGAAATCCCACATTTCTGTAGGGAGAAATCCCACATTTCTGTAGGGAGAAATCCCACATTTCTGTAGGGAGAAATCCCACATTTCTGTAGGGAGAAATCCCACATTTCTGTAGGGAGAAATCCCACATTTCTGTAGGGAGAAATCCCACATTTCTGTAGGGAGAAATCCCACATTTCTGTAGGGAGAAATCCCACATTTCTGTAGGGAGAAATCTCACATTCCTGTAGGGAGAAATCCCACATTTCTGTAGGGAGAAACCCACACACATCTGTCTAGAGAGAACCCCTCCCATCTCTGTAGGGAGAAACTCCCACATCTCTGTAGGGAGAAATCCCACACTTCTGTAGGGAGAAACTCCCACATCTCTATAGGGAGAAACTCCCACATCTCTGTAGGGACAAATCCCACATTTCTGTAGGGATAAACCCCTCCATCTCTGTAGCTCCAGATCCCGTTCCCGGGCGGATTGTCGGGGTCGTGGCTGTCACCATTCAGGTGCCACCATCCATGCCACACCATCCACGTCCCAGCTGCTCCTCAGGCTGGTTCCTTTGGCTCATCCCTCCTTTCCTGCAGTACTGCTGGCGCTGGACCGGCTTCAACTTCGGGCTGGACCTGCTGGTCACCTTCACCAACCGCTACATCATCTTCAAGCGCAACACGCTGAACCAGACGTGCAGCGGCTCGGTGAGCCTGCAGCCCCGCCGCAGCCTGGCCTTCAGGTACCCCCCTGCCCCACTCCCTGCCTCTGTGGCCCTGGGGGGCATTCCTGCTGGGAAAACACTGGGGCTCTGTTGGTGTTGTGTGCCCAGGTTGCGCTTGGCGTCGTTCGACAGCAGCGGGAGGATGATCTGCAGCAGGACAACGGGCTACCAGATCCTCACCCTGGAGAAGGACCAGGTGTGTCTCTGGGGTGGGGAGCTGTGGAGCTTGAAGTGTGGAGTGCAAGGCATGAGAAAAATGCAGAGAAGCCATCAGGGCTCTTATCACAGAATCACAGAACGGATTGGGTTGGAAAAGCCCTCTGAGATCATCAAGTCCAACCCTTGATCCAACCCCACTGTGATCACCAGCCCAGGGCACGGAGTGCCCTGGGCTGGTGATCACAGTAGGGTTGGATCAAGACGTGGTGGATTCTCCCTCAGTGTCACATCCATAGAATCACAGAATCATAGAAAGGATTGGGTTGGAAAAGCCCTCTGAGATCATCAAGTTCAACCCTTGATCCAACCCCACTGTGATCACCAGCCCAGGGCACAGAGTGCCCTGGGCTGGTGATCACAGTGGGGTTGGATCAACACGTGGTGGATTCTCCCTCAGTGTCACATCCATAGAATCACAGAATCATAGAAAGGATTGGGTTGGAAAAGCCCTCTGAGATCATCAAGTTCAACCCTTGATCCAACCCCACTGTGATCACCAGCCCAGGGCACTCTGTGCCCTGGGCTGGTGATCACAGTGGGGTTGGATCAACACGTGGTGGATTCTCCCTCAGTGTCACATCCATAGAATCACAGAATCATAGAATGGATTGGGTTGGAAAAGCCCTCCAAGATCATCAAGTCCAACCCTTGGTCCAACTCCAGTCCCTTTACCAGATCATGGCACTCAGTGCCACGGCCAAGCTCAGGTTCAAACCCTCCAGGGATGGGGAATCCACCCCCTCTCTGGGCAGCCCATTCCAATCCCTGAGCACTCTCTCTGCAAAGAATTTCTTTCTGCTCTCCAACTTCAATTTCCCCTGGCAGAGCTTGAGCCCATCGTGCCCCCTTGTCCTATTGCTGAGTGCCTGGGAGAAGAGACCAACCCCCAGCTGGCCACAACTTCCCTTCTTGTTGTTGTTGCTTATGTGGAATCTCAGGTGTTCCTCTTAGAGGTGATTGAGCTAATTTGTGAAGTGGAGCCAGAGTGGGCTTCATTAGTGTGGATAATATGAAATTAGTTCCCCTATGAGTGAAATCAGAGCCTGTGGTGCTGCTGCCAGTGCCCTGCTCTGGACCTGCTGCTCTGCCAACCTTCCATCACCCCCGTGGGGAATCTGTCCAGCACACTCCTTATCTACAGGCAAATTTGGAGTTTGCTTGAAGACTCTTGTAAGCTGAAGAGATAAAATAATGCCTGCATGTGGTTCAAGAGTTGGGTTTATTACTCCATTAAATAAATCAATAAAAGGCTCAGAGGGGAGTGGAGTTTCTTCAGAGCACGTGCCCTTTTCCACCAATTGCTGGTGGCAGGATTTACTGAGGCTGGTGCCAGACTTGTAAATCAAGTTTCTCAGCTCCCAGCCAGCAGTGATCAGGAGCTGGTGAGACCACACAAAACCTTTCCCTGTCAGTGCCATCCTCACTGGCAGGTCAAGTCTCAATTTTGCTACCCCAAAACCAGTTCCTGAAGTTAAACCAAAACAATTCCTCCCCACAAAGTGAAATGTGCTTTGAAATGCAGACTCTTGGGTGTTGCCTGGTTGGTGAAACCTCCTGAAATTAAAAGCTGCCCTTTCTCAGGGTGCTGGAGGGTGAATGTGCTCAGGCAAGTCCTGGGGCTGTGCCCTGGCAGTTCTGTGGGCACTGCCCCGTCAGTGTCCATTTTACAAACCATCTCCTTGAGGGGAAGCTGAATTGCTGTCTTGGGCTTATTTTTTATGTTCTGCTTTTAATCCACAGTCCTTAAAGTGAGTGTTGTATCAACCCTGTGCTTTTTTGTCCCCCCTCTGTGCTTCCAGGAGCAGATTGTGATGAATTTGGACAGCAGGCTCCTGACATTCCCACTCTACATCTGCTGCAACTTCCTGTACACCACTCCAGAGAAGAGGACAGAGAGTGAGGCCCAGCTGGAGAATTCCTGAGCCTGAGACCCCCCCATGGCAGCCCCTCTGCCACCCTGGAGCTGCTTCACTGCCCTGAGCTTGGGCTGGGCAAACATCTCTGCCTTAGAGCCCTCTGAGCACCCCTGAAGAGAAGATCAGACAGGCCAGACCCAGTTATCCTGCTGGGTTCAATCTTATTTCTGTTCTGCACCTTCAGGCAGCAGCCATTCCATGTCTGAGAAGTGTGACTCTTGGGATTTTTGGGTCAAAACTGAGCCAAATTGTGACATTTGTGGGAATTTGTGTGGATGGCAGCTTAGGAACTTGCTGTTGGATTCTGAGCACACGTTGGAGGACGTGTGGGCTTTGGTTGTTTTATTTGTTGGAGGGTTTTTTATTTTATTTTTTTTTAAATAACTGATCTGTAAATACCAGATCCAGATTCTGCTTATTTTTCTGGTCCTTTTCTATTAGGGCCAAATAATCTGTGTAAATGTGGCCTCTCAACTTGGGATATTTAACTGCACAGCCTTTCCCCCCTGCTTGGTTTTATAAAGCCTTTTTTGCAGCTCACACAGAGACATTTCATTCTTCATCTTAACATTGCAGCCAGTTCTTTTTTAACACATTAATTTGTTAATAAGGGTGTTCTCAAGTGAGTTATTTTTTTCCATGTATTGGAATGTCCTCATTTGAGTCCCAGCAGCAGCAGCAGCACCTCCAGGCTGGGGTTCTCAATCAACTTACACAAACCAAATACCAGTTTTTAAGCATTTTCTGTGGCTTCTTGTAGCTGTTACCTTGGGACTAACCCATGTTAGCTCAGGAACTTGTGACCTCTGAGTGCCTTTTATGTGTAACACCAACTTCACACCAGTTCCAAGGTCACAGGATCCAAAGGCAGAGCTGGGAACAAGGGATTCCTCTCCAGCTGCTTTCTTGGATGAGTCATGTCATGGCACACTCTGGTCTTTATGTTTGTCTCTTGAAGTTTTGAATTCTTACACCAGGATTTTTGGATTCCAAGTGGGAATTTTTGCCTCTTTAGCCTATTTTTTTAATGTCAGAAAAATATAAAACCATTTGTACTTTATAACAAGGATAAAAAAAACCATGTTGGGCAAGGTGGAAAAACTTGGCAACTTGTCAATAAATGATTTCAAGTGGGATCCTGCCCTTGTCTGTCCCTTCCTGCTGGGAATGGTTTTTTGTGTTGCATTCAGCCTGTGTGATCTTGTGCCTCTTGGCTTTGGCAGCAGAGCAGAAGCATTTTAAGGTGTTCAGCTGCTCCAGCATCAGATCTATTTATTGAATTTATTGTATTTAGATACTTAATTCTGGTTCTAACCAGAAGTACCAACTCCTTGAAGCCATCACTGCTTCAGTGGGAAGCACTGAATGCTCATTAATGGCAGAGGGGAAGGAACAGGAACATCAACCCCAGGCTGGTTTTAACCCCAGGGGTTGTTAAAACCCCCTGTGGGGGTGGGTTGAGCTCTGCAGGGCTTTGCACCCCACTCTGGGCTTGATCCAGCCCTGCCCTCAACCCCTGGATCCCAGAGACTCCTGTCCTGCCCACCCTGGACAAGGGGACCCCATGCTGGGATCTCACCACCCTGCAGTGTGGTGAGGACGTGGGATGTGGAGCAGGAAAGTCATCCTGGTGTCCTTTCCCAGATGTGAAGGATCCCTGGACCTCCCTGTGCCCCGTGCTGGGGTCTCACCTCACTCCAGCAGGGTGAGGATGTGGGATGTGGAGCAGGAACCTCATCCTGGTATCCTTTCCCAGATGTGAAGGATCCCTGGACCTCCTTGTGCCCCATGCTGAGGTCCCACCAGCCTCCAGGGTGTGGAGCAGGAATCTCATCACGGTATCCCAGATAGGAAGGATCCCTGGACCTCCCTGTGCCCCATGCTGAGGTCCCACCACCCTCCAGGGTGTGGAGCAGGAATCTCATCACGGTATCCCAGATAGGAAGGATCTCTGGACCTTCTCTTGCCCTGTGCTGGGGTCTCACCTCCCTCCAGCATGGTGAGGATGTGGAGCAGGAAAGTCATCCTGGTATCTTTTTCCAGATAGGAAGGATCTCTGGACATCCCTGTGTCCTGTGCTGGGGTCTCACCACCCTCCAGGATGCAGAGCCAGAACCTCATCCTGGTATCCTTTCCCAGATATGGATTTTCCTGGACCTCCCTGTGCCCTGTGCTGGGGTCCCACCACCCTCCAGGGTGTGGAGCAGCAAAGTCACCCTGGTATCTTTTTCTAGATAGGAAGGATCCCTGGGCCTCCCTGTCCTCTGTACTGGGGTCCCACCTCCCTCCAACAGAGTGAGGACATGGGATGTGGAGCTGGAAATTATCTTTTTCCAGATAGGAAGGATCCCTGGACCTCCCCCTGCCCTGTGCTGGGGTCCCACCTCCCTCCAGTGTGGTGAGGATGTGGGATGTGGAGCAGGAACATCATCTTGGTATCCTTTCCCAGATATGGATTTCCCTGGACCTCCCTGTGCCCCGTGCTGGGGTCCCACCACCCTCCAGGATGTGGAGCAGGAAAAGTTATCCTGGTAACCTTTTCCAGATAGGAAGGATCCCTGGACCTCCCTGTGCTGGGGTCCCACCACCCTCCAGTGTGGTGAGGACATGGGATGTGGAGCAGGAAACTATCCTCTTCCAGATAGGAAGGATCCTTGGACCTCCCTGTGCCCCGTGCTGGGGTCCCACCATCCTCCACGATGTGGAGCAGGAAACTCATCCTGATATCCCAGATATGAAGGATCTCTGGATCTTCCTGTGCCAGGGTCCCACCACCCTCCAGCATGATGAGGATGTGGGATGTGGAGCAGGAAACAATTCTGGTATCCTTTTCCAGATAGGAAGGATCCCTGGACATCCCTGGACCTCCCTGTGCCCCGTGCTGGAGTCCCACCTCCCTCCAGCATGGTGAGGATGTGGGATGTGGAGCAGGAAACAATTCTGGTATCCTTTTCCAGATAGGAAGGATCCCTGGACATCCCTGGACCTCCCTGTGCCCCGTGCTGGAGTCCCACCTCCCTCCAGCATGGTGAGGATGTGGGATGTGGAGCAGGAAACAATTCTGGTATCCTTTTCCAGATAGGAAGGATCCCTGGACATCCCTGGACCTCCCTGTGCCCCGTGCTGGAGTCCCACCTCCCTCCAGCATGGTGAGGATGTGGGATGTGGAGCAGGAAACAATTCTGGTATCCTTTTCCAGATAGGAAGGATCCCTGGACATCCCTGGACCTCCCTGTGCCCCGTGCTGGAGTCCCACCTCCCTCCAGCATGGTGAGGATGTGGGATGTGGAGCAGGAAACTCATCCTGGTGATCTTTCCCAGATGTGTGAAGGATCCCTGGGCCTCCCTGTGCCCCTCCTGGCTGTGGTGGGACCCTCAATGCAAGCAAACCCCCCTTCCCAGCCTCCTCCCTGTTCCCAGGGCCCAGCAGCAGGGAATTTGGGCTGGGCTGGGTGAGGGGAGCACAGAAACCACATCACAATCCCCACAGTGGGTGGTGGTTGTTTTTCTCTCTTTATTGTCACTGAGGAGGAGCAGCAGTGGTGGCCAGGGCAGCTGGGCAGGACAACACCACACCGGGGCAACAGTTTATGAAAAGTACAAAAATAAGGAAGCCTCTATATAATATCATTGCAGTCAATTGCTAAAAATAAATATTGTAAACACGACAGAACAACATCAGGTGAATCTACAGCACTCGCTTGTGCAGCCACACACTCTTTGGCTTCACGACTCCCCTGCCCACAGAGCCAGTGCCCACACCCAGATGCATTTCCTTTGCTTCAGGCCACAGGGATTTCAGGCTGCTCAGGGATGTCACAAGGGAAAGAGCTGCCCCCTCTCCAGGAATTGCCTCTTTCTGCCTTCATTTTTTAACCAGAGCAAGCAGATGCTGGACTGAGATTTTCCTGCCCTGCTGGAGGGGAGGGGGTTGTGGCAGGGTGGGGGCTCAGGGCTGCCCACTCCAGTTTATTCTGTTGTTACCTTGTACCACCCTGGCACGGGGATTTCTGCCACAGTTTTACACCTCTGCCCTGCCCTGCACTTGGACCTTTCACCCCCTTATCTCTCTGACAGCTGGACAGGTTGGGATTGTCTGATAAGGGAGAGCAGGCACAGAGTTATCTCGGGTCAAACTGCTCTGGGCCAGAGGTCTGTGCCCACAGATACAGCTGGCACACCTTGGCTGGCTGAGCATGAGCTTCTCCCTCAGCAGCCCCAGGTTCCAGGAAGGGAAGAGGCAAATTCCACCTGCCACGCTCAATAATTTGCTGATTGTGTTTATATATGTCTATATATATATATATTAAAAGCCCAATAAAATCCTGGTCAAAGTAGCAACAAGGAGAGAACTGCCAGGGAGGAAAGGCCAGACTCTGTTCCCTGCTGCCTGTGTGGCCAGAGAAGGTGCTGGAGCACCAGGAGTGCAAAGAAAATGCATCCAAATGGGAACAACTCAGCAAAGCAAAGCCATCCTAAACCCACAAAGCAGCACTTCTTCCTGGAGGGAAGACACAGACTGGGCAAGGCCATCTGAGCAGTCTGTCTGTCTGTCCCTACAGATTTGATCTTCCCTTCATATCATTAATTAGGATTTAATCTTCCCTTCTTCATTTGAACACATTCACAGAACATCCCGTGGCGTGAGGTCCCAGCCAGTACAGAAAGCACCTCCTGGGGGCCCACCAGGAGCACAGACCCCTCCAGGGGTCCCATGAACCCTCCTGGGAGCCTGGGGAGGGCAGATCTGCACTCCAGGGATCAGCAATCCCAGGGATCAGGAATCCCAGGGATCAGGTTCCTTGAGCAGATCTGCACTCCAGGGATCAGCAATCCCAGGGATCAGGAATCCCAGGGATCAGGTGCCACAGGCAGATCTACACTCCCAGGATCAGGTTCTTTGGGCAGATCTGCACTCCAGGGATGAGCAATCCCAAGGATCAGGAATCCCAGGGATCAGGTTCCTGGGGCAGATCTGCACTCCAGGGATGAGCAATCCCAGGGATCAGCAATCCCAGGGATCAGGTTCCTTGGGCAGATCTGCACTCCAGGGATCAGGAATCCCAGGGATCAGGTTCCTTGAGCAGATCTGCACTCCAGGGATCAGCAATCCCAAGGATCAGGAATCCCAAGGATCAGGTTCCTTGGGCAGATCTGCACTCCAAGGATCAGGTGCTTGGGCAGTTCTGCACTCCAGGGACCAGCAATTCCAGGGATCAGGTGCCTTGGGCAGATCTGCACTCCAGGGATGAGCAATCCCAGGGATCAGAAATCCCAGGGATCAGGTGCCTTGAGCAGATCTGCACTCCAGGGATCAGCAATCCCAGGGATCAGCAATCCCAAGGATCAGGTACTTGGGCAGATCTGCACTCCCAGGATCAGGTTCCCTGTGACACTTCCCATATTGCTCCTGACGGAACGTTCCAGGCCCTGCTTCATTCTGGGTCAAAGCAAAAGTTTTTCTCCTGGATATCCAGGTGGGTATCCAGGGGTGTGTCCCTCTGCCCAAGCCCAGCCAGAATTCCACCTCAGGGCTGATCCTTCCTGCCCCTCTCCAGCCCATCCTTTGCTCCAAGCTCAACTCCCCCTTCCCCTCTCACTCTCTCAGTCACCCTCTCCTGAATCAAAAGCAGAGCTGCTCAGATCCCAATCCTTCCCATCCTGTCCCCAAAACTGCTGGTGTGGAGAGTCCCTCTCCCTGACTGCTGGAAACTCTATGGATTCCCAAAGGGGAACAGCTGGCTAAGAGTAAAATCAGCCACTAATGCAACTCTGCACAGTGTAGCAGCTAAAAACATCTCTGGTTCCATTTCCCAGTAGGCAAAATGCTGGTTTTTCTGAGGAAAAAAATCACACAAAACTGCTTGGTACCAGATTAGAGGATTTCTGTATCATCCTTCAGGAATTTATTTGACATCTTCTAAAACTTCCACTAAACTTGGTTTCTTACATCGTTTCTATACACAGGTTTTATTTGTTATAATTGCCTCGAGGCTTATAAAAAAATAAGCATTTAAAATGCCCAAAAGAGGAATTTTGCTTTAAAATTGTGCTACTGAACTTGACCCCCAACACAGAAGAAAGACTTTTGGTAATGAGGTTACCCCAAGCAGTATAAAAATATACATAAAAATAGACAAAAACTCTATCCTCCAATCTGAAGGGCTGTTTGTGGGGATTATTAGTTATTATTTTTTTTGTACATCACTGGAATTTCATTATCTTTTGCTAAATATTTACAGAAACCCCCCACCCTCTGTTGGCCTCTGCTCCCTGGGGCAGAGACCTGCAGGGTTTGGTTCACCCAGACTTTCATGTTGGCAAAAACCCAATCCCTGTGTCTCACAGGAGTGATGCCCAGACAGCCCTGAGGATGCCACATGGCAAGGAAGTGACACCAATTCCTGTCACCCCACGGAGGACACTTTGGTGGTGCCTCGCTGAGATCCCACCTGTGCTCAAGCAGAGAGCCCTGGGTGGTCTCACCCACTCCTGGAGGGCAGGGCACTAAATCAAACCTCTCCTAGGGTTAAACCCAGCCTAAACCCAGCAGCTCCTGGCCTTCTGCTTTCCCTTTTGTCCTGGGGGTAAAGTCAGAATGCCCAACCCTCTGGTCCAACCCTCCTCAGGAATTTTGGGTCTTTTCCTCCAGTTCTACCCCAAGAAAATTTTAAATTAAAAAAAAAAATTACACAAGAGAAAAAAAAAAGAAGAAAATAATTACTCTGTCCCATTTCTTCACTGACATGAAAAGGTGACATTAAAACTAAGCCATACAACTCCCCCCCAAGACTATGTACAGAAAAAAGATCTCTTAAAACATAAATATACAGTGTATAAACCCAGTGCCACCTGAAGGCTGCAGACCAGAACTGGCTCACAGACACAAAGCAAACCAGGGCAGACAGTTTGGGGGCTCACTGGGGAGGTGCCCACCCGTGGCAGCTCCTCGTGCCCACAACCTGCCAGGGAGGGGACAGTGGTGGCCAGGGGGGGTGACACGACCCTAAACACACACCAGGGTGTGGTGGGGAGAGCTCAGGGAATGGGATCCCACCCTGAACCCCCAATTCTTTCCAGGCACGTGCTCTGCTGGAGCAGCTCCGGGGCCCCTCTGGGCCGGCCCCAGGGGGGTCTCCAGCGCTGCCCACCCAGGCAGGGACTGGCACCTCCGATGCCGCTGGGGCTCTGCACCCTGTGCTTTAAGAGTCACCATGACTTTCATGGAAATAACACAGCCTTGATCAGGGTAAAAGACTAGTGGAGGTCTTTAGCCCAATCTTAGAGGTTTTTGCTTCTACAGCACGGACACGAACATAAATAGGTACCATTAAAGTGACGATGCAGTGTCTGAATTATCTGAGCGTTATCCCTACGAGGGCAGGGGTGGGAGGAGAGCTGGGGGGTGGCAGGGGCTGGGGTGGGACAGCTCCAGCTCGACCTGGGAGTGCAGGGAGAAGCCAAAAGACACTGTGAGCTTTGCTCCACAGGCGGTTTTACGGCATGCAAGGAAACTCCTGGGACAACACTTGGAACAGAGCCCACGGCGTCTCCAGTCCCACCGTGGCGCCTCGGAGGACGAGTAAAGCTACGAGTCTGCTTGGAGGGGACGGGGGGGTGTGAGTGTGTGCACAGAGGGAGGGGCTGGGTGAGGAAACGTCCTGTTTTGTGGAAACCAAGCTCTGGGGCACAGCTGCCTCCCTCTACCGCTGGCCGGCCTCGCGGATGCGGCACGCCACGGCCGTGATCAGCGCCGCGCCTTTGCCGCTGCCGTCCTCCGACTGCAGGAACGTCACCTCACACTTCGGGGACAGCTCCTTCACGGTGTCCTGCATGACGGTGGAGAAGCTGCGGGCACAGCCAGAGGGAGGGGGTTAATGGCAGGAGGGGAGAGGGCACGGCCCCAAAGCACTGGGTGGCCTTCATGGAGACTCAGAGAGGGACACGGAGACCAAGGGGAGGGAGGGAGGGGAGGGAGAGTGGGTGGATGGATGGATGGATGGATGGATGGATGGATGGATGGATGGATGGATGGATGGGTGGATGGATGGGTGGATGGATGGGTGGATGGATGGGTGGATGAATTAGTGGATGTGTGGATGGATGGATGGATGGATGGATGGATGGATGGATGGATGGATGGATGGGTGGGTGGGTGGATGAATTAGTGGATGTGTGGATGGATGGATGGATGGATGGATGGATGGATGGATGGATGGATGGATGGATGGATAGATGGATGGATGGATGGATAGATGGGTGGGTGGATGGATGGATGGATGGATGGATGGATGGATGGATGGATGGATGGACGGACGGACGGACAGACGGATGGATGGATGGATGGATGGATGAATTAGTGGATGTGTGGATGGAGGAATGGGTGGAGGGATGGACGGATGGATGGACGGACGGATGGATGGATGGATGGATGGATGGATGGATGGATGGATGGATGGATGGGTGAATGGATGATGGATGGAGAGAGAGCTGCCAGGGATGAGGCTTGGGAAGCCCAACTCTCCATGCTTCAGCCCAAGCCCACAGTTACAGCACAAACACAACATGCCTTCACTCAGGACTAACCCCAGCCCCTTCTCAAGTCCCACTGAGTCCTGAGAGCACCAATAACCCTCAACAGCCCTGACCAGCCTCCCCTGGGGGAGTCTGCAGAGCCTCCCTCTGCCCATTGGTCCCTGAGCCCTATTTAAGCTCAGCCCAGTGTTTTAGTCCCTGTCTGAGCTCCACTGTCCAGCAGCACCAGCCTTCAGCTCTGGCATGGCCACATTTTCATGTGGCCATGGACCTTTGTGATCCAGCTCCTGGCCTGACCTCTTGGTTCAGACCTGCTCCATCCCCATGGAGTCCTGGTTGAATCTGGTCACCTGGTGGGACTGGGGGAGGTCCCTGCTGCGTTACCCTCTTCGTGCCTCCTCCTTTAGTGATCAGCTGGCTCTGGCTGTGCCTGAGTTCAGCTCAGTGCCCAAAACACCCCAAATCCTCCCCACCACCCCTTGAGCCTTCCCCTTGATTGCCACAACTTCCCAAGGTGTTCAGATGATGCCCCCCTGGAGCCCAACCCCAGACCCCAGAGCCACTCACTGCGGGTGCAGCTTGTAGAGCGTCCCGTCCACGCCCACGGTGACCTTGAGGAAGTCGAGCCCGCGGTTCTCGCGGATCTTGTCCACCACGGCGGCCATGCCGGCGCCGCAGAGCTGGGCCGCGCGCCGCGCCACCACCGCGCACACCTCCTTCACGATGATGCTGTCGTCGCACGTGGACTCCAGCCCCAGGTGCTGCAGGATGGAGCGCACCTGCAGCAGCGCCAAGCGGTCACTGTGGAGGGCAAGGGTGGCGTTAGGGCACGGAGCAACCCGGAGCTGTGGCTGTCCTGTCCCTGCCTGTGTCCCACAGAGTCCAAAGGATCAGGAGATAGAGAAACCTGGAGCTGTGGCTGCCCCATCCTTGTCTGAACCCCACAGAGCCCAGAGGATCAGGAGATAGAGAAACCTGGAGCTGTGGCTGCCCCATCCCTGCCTGTGTCCCACAGAGCCCAGAGGATCAGGAGATAGAGAAACCTGGAGCTGTGGCTGCCCCATCCCTGTCTGTGTCCCACAGAGTCCAGAGAGAGGACCAGGAGATGGAGCAACTTGGAGCTGTGGGTGCCCCATCCTCACCTGTGTCCCACAGAGTCCAGAGAGAGGATCAGGAGATACAGAAACCTGGAGCTGTGGCTGTCCCGTCCCTGCCTGTGTCCCACAGAGCCCAGAGGATCAAGACATAGAGAAACCTGGAGCTGTGGCTGCCCCGTCCTTGTCTGAACCCCATAGAGCCCAGAGGATCAGGAGAAGGAGCAACCTGGAGCTGTGGCTGCCCTGTCCTTGTCTGAACCCCACAGAGCCCAGAGGATCAGGAGAAGGAGCAACTTGGAGCTGTGGCTGCCCCATCCCTGCCTGTGTCCCACAGAGCCCAGAGGATCAGGACATAGAGAAACCTGGAGCTGTGGCTGCCCCATCCCTGTCTGTGTCCCACAGAGCCCAGAGAGAGGCTCAGGAGATGGAGCAACCTGGAGCTGTGGCTGCCCCGTCCTTGCCTGCGTCCCACAGAGCCCAGAGGATCAGGAGATGGAGCAACTTGGAGCTGTGGCTGCCCCGTCCCTGCCTGTGTCCCACAGAGCCCAGAGGATCAGGAGACAGAGAAACCTGGAGCTGTGGCTGCCCCATCCCTGCCTGTGTCCCACAGAGCCCAGAGGATCAGGAGACAGAGAAACCTGGAGCTGTGGCTGCCCCGTCCCTGCCTGTGTCCCACAGAGCCCAGAGAGAGGCTCAGGAGATGGAGCAACCTGGAGCTGTGGCTGCCCCATCCTTGCCTGCACCCCACAGAGCCCAGAGGATCATGGAGTGGGTCACAGAGGCTCATGGTGTGGGTCATAGGGGATCTGCAGCCCTCTCCAAGCTCAGCTTTCAGAGCTGGGTGCATCCCTGGGGTGAGGGCATGGGTGGCATTAGGAGATGGAGCAACTTGGAGCTGTGGTTGCCCTGCCCTTGCCTGTGTCCCAGAGGCTCGTGGTGTGGGTCACAGTGGCTCTGCAGCCCTCTCCAAGCTCAGCTTTCAGAGCTGGGTACAGTCCTGGGGTGAGGGCATGGGTGATGTTAGGAGAAGGAGCAACTTGGAGCTGTGGCTGTCCCATCCTTGTCTGAACCCCACAGAGCCCAGAGGATCATGGAGTGGGTCACAGAGGCTCAGAGTGTGGGTCACAGTGGCTCTGCAGCCCTCTCCAAGCTCAGCTTTCAGAGCTGGGTACAGTCCTGGGGTGAGGGCATGGGTGATGTTAGGAGAAGGAGCAACTTGGAGCTGTGGCTGCCCCGTCCTTGTCTGAACCCCACAGAGCCCAGAGGCTCAGGAGATGGAGCAACCTGGAGCTGTGGCTGTCCCATCCTTGTCTACACCCCACAGAACCCAGAGGATCATGGAGTGGGTCACAGAGGCTCGGGGTGTGGGTCACAGTGGCTCTGCAGCCCCCTCCAAGCTCAGCATTCAGAGCTGGGTGCATCCCTGGGGTGAGGGTATGGGTGGCATTAGGAGAAGGAGCAACTTGGAGCTGTGGCTGTCCCGTCCTTGTCTGAACCCCACAGAGCCCAGAGGCTCATGGTGTGGGTCACAGAGGCTCAGGGTGTGGGTCACAGCAGTTCTTCAGCCCCCTTCAAGCTCAGCATTCAGAGCTGAGTGTGGCCCCAGGGTGAGGGCATGGGTGGCATTAGGAGAAGGAGCAACTTGGAGCTGTGGGTGCCCTGCCCTTGCCTGTGTCCCACAGAGCCCAGAGGCTCATGGTGTGGGTCACAGAGGCTCAGGGTGTGGGTCACAGCAGCTCTTCAGCCCCCTCCAAGCTCAGCTTTCAGAGCTGGGTGTGGCCCTGGGGTGACATCCTCATCAGAGAGGCTATTCCAGGACAAAGCCATCCACTCAGAGCGTGACACCCATGACCTTTCTCTTCCCAGGGCAGAGGATAAAGAGACATCTGTTCTGCCCACCCCAGACAGTCTCCTCATCTCTCCATGCTGGAGCTGCCAGAACCACGTGGCCTCTGCTGAATTATCTGTGTGGCACCACCCTGGGTCATCCTGGCTCCAGACCCAGTGCTGGGACTTCTCACCAGCCTTGGAAATGCTTCCCCCAAACTCCATCTCTGGGCCTCACCTCTCTATCTGGGACAGGAACTTGGTCTCAAAGATCCCTCTGGTCTTCAGCCTCTCCGAGATCCGTCCCCGGAAGAGCAGCCCTCGCTTGGTGAAATCCATCAGGATGTTGCGCACGATCTCCCCCAGGTACATCCCACTGATCATCTTCTCAAACCTGGGAAGGAGAGGACGAGGATGGACATCGGGATGAGAGGGGACACTGGGTGTGGGTGGGGATCCCAGCTCTGCCAGGTGCCTTTGGTGCAAGCCCCTGGAGCAAGCCCAGCAGTGCAGCCCCATCCCATGGGCAGGGGACAAGGGACACTTCAGTGTGTTCCATGGCACAAAGGACACCTCCGTGTGTTTCATCACACAAGGGACACCTCAGTGTGTTCCAAGGCACAAAGGACACCTCAGGGTGTTCCAAGGGATAAGGGACACCTCAAGCGTGTTCCAAGGGACAAGGGACACCTCAGTGTGCTCCAAGGCACAAAGGACACCTCAGGGTGTTCCAAGGGATAAGGGACACCTCAAGCGTGTTCCAAGGGACACCTCAGTATGCTCCAAGGGACACCTTGGTGTGTTCCAAGGGACAAGGGACACCTCAGGGTGTTCCAAGGGATAAGGGACACCTCAAGCGTGTTCCAAGGGACACCTCAGTGTGTTCCAAGGGACAAGGGACACCTCAGTGTGCTCCAAGGCACAAAGGACACCTCAGGGTGTTCCAAGGGATAAGGGACACCTCAAGCGTGTTCCAAGGGACACCTCAGTGTGCTCCAAGGGACACCTTGGTGTGTTCCAAGGGACAAGGGACACCTTGGTGTGTTCATGGCACAAAGGACACCTCAGGGTGTTTCATCACACAAGGGACACCTCAGTGTGTTCCAAGGCACAAAGGACACCTCAGGGTGTTCCAAGGGATAAGGGACACCTCAAGCGTGTTCCAAGGGACACCTCAGTGTGTTCCAAGGGACAAGGGACACCTCAGTGTGCTCCAAGGGACACCTTGGTGTGTTCCAAGGGACAAGGGACACCTTGGTGTGTTCATGGCACAAAGGACACCTTGGTGTGTTCCAAGGGACAAGGGACACCTTGGTGTGTTCATGGCACAAAGGACACCTTGGTGTGTTCCAAGGGACAAGGGACACCTTGGTGTGCTCCAAAGGACACCTCAGTATGTTCCAAGGCATAAGGGACACCTTGGTGTGCTCCAAGGGATAAGGGACACCTCAGTGTATTCCATGGCACAAGGGACACCTCGGTGTGTTCCATGAAACAAAAGACACCTTGGTGTGTTCCATGAAACAAAAGACACCTTGGTGTGTTCCAAGGGACACCTTGGTGTGTTCCAAGGCACAAGGGACACCTTGGTGTGTTCCAAGGCACAAAGAACACCTCAGTGTTTTCCAAGGGACACCTCAGTGTATTCCATGGCACAAGGGACACCTTGGTGTGTTCCAAGGGACACCTTGGTGTGTTCCATGGCACAAAAGACACCTCAGTGTGTTCCATGGCACAAGGGACACCTCGGTGTGTTCCAAAGCCAAGCTCTGCCCTGCTCATCATCCTCTGATGCTCCACCAAGGGGTTGGTGGGGCAGAGCCACTCCTGGACCCCCAGCCTCGTCAGGGGTCCCTTGCAGCCCCCCAAAGCCACCACCCACCTCTGCTTGCCGGGGTTGAGGGACAGCTCATCCACAGCCACGTCGAACTCCGTCCGCACGTCATCCAAGCAGCCGCTGTCTCCAAAGGCTCCCCACTCCATGTTCACACACATCCTGCCCTCGTCCCCTTCCACCAGCTCCACGTTCCTCATCTCCTCCATGTAGCAGGCATTGCTGCCCGTGCCTGTGGAGGGGAGCAGAGGGATAAGAGCCCATGGACACCTCCTGCATCCCTGGGGCAGGTGTGGGGCCACGAGGGGTTTGAGTCCTCACCCACTATCAGCCCAACTTCACAGTAGGGATCCTCATAGCCACAGGTCATCATGGTGCCAACCGTGTCGTTCACCACGGCCACCACGTCCAGGTCGAACTCCTGCAGAGGGATGGATTGCACAGGTTATTCCTGGAGGGCTCCGAATTCCTGCCATGGCTGCTCCCACAGCTGGGAAAGGGACTTGTCTGCAAGGGTGGGAGTCAGAGGATCCCACAATGGTTTGGGTGGGAGTCAAGAGAATCCCAAATGGTTTGTGTGGGAGTCAGAGGATCCCACAATAGTTTGGGTGGGAGTCAGAGGATCCCAAATGGTTTGTGTGGGAGTCAGAGGATCCCAAATGGTTTGTGTGGGAGTCAGAGGATCCCAAATGGTTTGGGTGAGAGACAGAGGATCCCACAATGGTTTGGGTGGGAGTCAGAGGATCCCACAATGGTTTGTGTGGGAATCAGAGGAACCCAAATGGTTTGTGTGGGAGTCAGAGGATCCCACAATGGTTTGGGTGGGAGTCAGAGGATCCCACAATGGTTTGTGTGGGAGTCAGAGGATCCCACAATGGTTTGGGTGGGAGTCACAGGATCCCACAATGGTTTGTGTGGGAGTCAGAGGATCCCACAATGGTTTGGGTGGGAGTCAGAGGATCCCACAATGGTTTGTGTGGGAGTCAGAGGATCCCAAATGGTTTGTCTGGGAGTCAGAGGATCCCACAATGGTTTGGGTGGGAGTCAGAGGATCCCACAATGGTTTGGGTGGGAGTCAAGAGAATCCCAAATGGTTTGTGTGGGAGTCAGAGGATCCCACAATGGTTTGTCTGGGAGTCAGAGGATCTCACAATGGTTTGGGTGGGAGTCAGAGGATCCCACAATGGTTTGGGTGGGAGTCAGAGGATCCCAAATGGTTTGTCTGGGAGTCAGAGGATCCCAAATGGTTTGTCTGGGAGTCAGAGGATCTCACAATGGTTTGGGTGAGAGTCAGAGGATCCCACAATGGTTTGTCTGGGAGTCAGAGGATCCCACAATGGTTTGGGTGGGAGTCAGAGGATCCCACAATGGTTTGTGTGGGAGTCAGAGGAATCCAAATGGTTTGGGTGAGAGTCAGAGGATCCCAAATGGTTTGTGTGGGAGTCAGAGGATCTCACAATGGTTTGGGTGGGAGTCAGAGGATCCCACAATGGTTTGTGTGGGAGTCAGAGGAATCCAAATGGTTTGTGTGGGAGTCAGAGGATCCCACAATGGTTTGGGTGGGAGTCAGAGGATCCCACAATGGTTTGGGTGGGAGTCAGAGGATCCCACAATGGTTTGGGTGGGACTCAGAGGATCCCATAATGGTTTGGGTGGGAATCAGAGGATCCCACAATGGTTTGGGTGGGAGTCAGAGGATCCCATAATGGTTTGGGTGGGAGTCAAGAGAATCCCAAATGGTTTGTGTGGGAGTCAGAGGATCCCACAATGGTTTGGGTGGGAGTCAGAGGATCCCATAATGGTTTGTGTGGGAGTCAGAGGATCCCACAATGGTTTGGGTGGGAGTCAGAGGAGCCCAAATGGTTTGTGTGGGAGTAAGAGGATCCCACAATGGTTTGTGTGGGAGTCAGAGGATCTCACAATGGTTTGTGTGGGAGTCAGAGGAACCCACAATGGTTTGGGTGGGAGTCAGAGGATCCCATAATGGTTTGTGTGGGAGTCAGAGGATCCCAAATGGTTTGTGTGGGAGTCAGAGGATCCCACAATGGTTTGGGTGGGAGTCAGAGGATCCCACAATGGTTTGGGTGGGAGTCAGAGGATCCCAAATGGTTTGTGTGGGAGTCAGAGGATCCCACAATGGTTTGGGTGGGAGTCAGAGGATCCCAAATGGTTTGTGTGGGAGTCAGAGGATCCCATAATGGTTTGGGTGAGAGTCAGAGGATCCCACAATGGTTTGTGTGGGAGTCAGAGGATCCCACAATGGTTTGTGTGGGAGTCAGAGGATCCCACAATGGTTTGTGCTGGAAGGGACCTTAAAGATCATCTCATTCTACTCCTTGCCATGGGCAGGGACACCTTCCACTGTCTCAGGTTGCTCCAGCCTGGCCTTGGACACTTCCAGGGATGGAGCAGCCACAGCTTCCCTGGGCACCCTGTGCCAGGGCCTGCCCACCCTCACAGGGAAGGATTCTTTCCTCATATCCAACCTAAATCTCTCCTCTTTTAGTTTAAAACCACCCCCCCCTTGTCCTGTCACTGCCTGTCCTCCATCAGCCCCCCAGCATGGACACCCCACCTGGCTGCAGGTGACACTCAGAGCTCAGACCCCTCCAGCTGCACAGGGGCAGGGTCAGCCCTGCCAGGAGCTCAGGGTGGTCTGTGCCAAGGAAAGGAGCCGCTGCCTCCCTGAGTCCTGACCAGACAAGTCTTCTCCAGCCCTGGCCAGGAGCCAGCTTGTAGCTCCAGGGGCTGGAAATCCAACCTCAGGTGGTGAGTAAGGGCGGCTGTGAAAACCCTGACACTCATTAGCCGTGAGCTCAGCCGGTAATTAGTTTTACAGCCCAATTAAAGATGCCAAGGGATGTGGAGCCTCCCCGCCCCGTGCCCGCTCACCTCTCTCCGGTGGATCGCCTCCTTCAGCAGCCCCACCACGTCCTCCCCCTCACAGCCCGTCGCCTTGAAGCCCTTTGTCCACTTCAGCAGAATTCCCTGGAGTGGGAAAAACCCCCCAGTGAATCCCCCAGGACACGAGGTGGGAGGCACAGCCAGGGAGAGGGCATGGATGGCAGGAGGGTGGGGGTTACCTCATCCAGGTTGTTCTGCTGGCAAGGGAAGGAGAAGGTGAAGCCGAGTGGGAGAGACACGCCCTTCATGCCCATGTATTCCAGGAAGTCGGAGATGCAGTGGACAATGTGGTCAAAGAGCTTTGGATGAGCAAAGACAAAAGGAGATGTTACCACCACAGTCTGAGCCACACTGGGTGCCAGCCTGCCTGACCTGCTGGGGATTCCAGCCCATTCCCAGGCCTGTTGGAATGTTCAAATCCATTCCCAGGACTTTGAATGGAGCGGGACACTCCTCAGCTGCACCGTGGGACGTGAGCAACCCCAAAAAGCCCCTTTTTCACCCTCTTCCCCACCCACACTGTGGCCATATCCCTGCAAAACCCCCACCTGGCAGGCCCCAGGAGGGACAGGGGCCAGCAGGGAGGTGACCAATTTCCCTGGAGTGACACAGGAATCAGGTCCCTGTGCAAGGGATCCCCTGAGCCCATTTGCAGGAGATACTCCCAGTCCCCAAGCACTGCCTGGAGTGGTTTGCAAAACTCTTTCCAAATAAGACTCTGGAGACATCTTTCCCTGCTTGTGTTGTGGTTTCCCTCTCTGGGAAACAGGGATGAGACTTATCTGTCCTTGTGGAGTGTGTGGGATTTGGGGAGGTTGTGTCATGTATGGGAATAACACCATTTCTAACCTAACAACCAACCTCCAGCTTCCCAAACTCAGAGCCTTGGGCTGGGCTCGCTGCTCTAAGGCAGGACCAGCCTTCCCCACTCCTGCAAAGGCAAACCCAGCTCTGTGCTCAGCCCTGTCCCAGCCACCTTTCCCCTCTCCAGGTGCCCCTCCTGACCTCCTCTCCTGTCCCCTGCATGATCTCCACGGGGATGGAGTAGATCTTGTTGTGCATCTCCACGCCGCGTCGCATCCCGTTCCGGACACGCACCAGCAGCACACGGAAGTTGGTCCCTCCCAGGTCCAGGGCCAGGAAATCTCCCTTTTCTGCAATCCAAGAGAGGATCATCAGGAATGATCCCAGCATGGAGCACCCAGAATGTGGCACAGACCTGCCCTCTTGCTGGGAGAGGGCTGGAAACGGAGATGTGGATGGGAATGGAGAGCAGGGAGTGCAGGTAGGAAGGTGATGGAGAGGTGATGATGAGGCTTAGAATGATGGAACCGTGGAATATTCTGAGTTGGAAGGGACCCACAAGGATCACTGAAATCCAACTGCTGGCTCTGCACAGGTTTCAAACCAAGGTCAGGCTCCTGGCCCAAGCCACAGGCAGAACCAGGAGCAGAACCACCTCATCCCCAGGATGAGGGTGGGGAAGAGTCCCGTGGTGGGAAAAACCACAGAAAAAAAACCCAGGCTTTGTGCTGAGCCAGGTGCAGAACGTCCTGCAGGCTCCGTGGCTCCGGCTCCTGCTGGAGGTTTGTGCCACTCCCACCACAAAGAGGGAACCAGCCATGGCAAAGGTCCCAGCCCTTCCCAAGGACCTCAGGAGCAGCAGGAGGAGGACACACACGGCCTGACACACAGGACATATGTAGATTTACACACAGGATACACCACCTGTGCCATCAGGAGTTGAGCACACGTAGGTGGGCAGCATTTTCACCGTTGCCTCCTCGTGCGTCTCCTTGCCCAGCCCTTTCTCCATCTCCATCCTCATCCTCTCCTTCACCTCCAGCAGCTGCTCGTGGCTCAGCTTGAAGGGCTCCAGAATCTTCTGCCGGGCCTTGTGCTGGGCATCCAGCCTGTATGCCACGGCTGTCACCATGGCTGCCCCTTTGCCGCTCCCGTCCTCCGAGCGGATGAACCGGATCTCGCAGTCCGGCAGCAGCTTCCGCACCGTCTTGTGGAGCCGCCGCGCGAAGCTGCGGGGGAGGAGGGGGGAGAGAAGGGACCTGAGTGTGCCACACAGGCAGTGGGACACTCTGGGGATGCCCTGGCACGGGGGTATTTGGAGATGCTCTGATTGTGCTGTGGGCAGGAGCAGATCTGCAGTCCCTCTCCCTGTCCCCATCCCTTTCCCACTCCCTGTCCCCATCCCCATCCCTCTCCCTGTTGCCATCCCTCTCCCTCTCCCTGTCCCCGTCCCTGTCTCCACCCTTATCCCCATCCTTCTCCCTCTCCCTGTCCTCATCTCTGTCCATATCCCTGTCCCCACCCCCATCCCTCTCCCTTTCCTCATCCCTGGCCCAATCCCTGACCCTCTTCCTGTCCCCATCCCTGTCCCTCTCCCTGTCCCCATCTCTGCCCCCACCCCTATCCCCATCCCTTTCCCTCTCCCCATCCCTCTCTCTGTCCATGTCCCCATCCCTGTCTTTCTCCATGTCCCCATCCCTTTCTCTCTCCCTGTCCCCATCCTGTCCCTTTCCCCATCCCCACCCCATCCCTGTGTCCCCAGGGTTTCACTTGGGGGTGTTTCTTGTAGACAGAGCCATCCACTCTGATGGTGGAGCGCAGCCTGTCCCCACCCTGTCCCCCTCCTCATCCCCAAATCACCCCAGGGTCTCACTGGGGGTGTTTCTTGTAGACAGAGCCATCCACTCCGACAGTGGAGCACAGTCTGTCCCCACCCTGTCGCCCTCCCCATCCCCACCCCATCCCTGTGTCCCCAGGGTCTCACTGGGGGTGTTTCTTGTAGACAGAGCCATCCACTCCCACAGTGGAGCGCAGCCTGTCCCCACCCTGTCCCCCTCCCCATCCCCAAGTCCCCCCTGGGTTCTCACTGGGGGTGTTTCTTGTAGACAGAGCCATCCACTTCAACGGTGGAGCACAGGCTGTCCCCCTCGCCATCCCCATCCCATCCCCAAGTCACCCCGGGGTCTCACTGGGGGTGTTTCTTGTAGACAGAGCCATCCACTCCAACAGTGGAGCACAGCCTGTCCCCACCCTGTCCCCCTCCCCATCCCCACTCCATCCCTGTGCCCCCAGGGCCTCACTGGGGGTGTTTCTTGTAGACAGAGCCATCCACTCCGACGGTGGAGCGCAGTCTGTCCCCATCCTGTCCCCCTCCCCATCCCCACGTCCCCCCAGGGTCTCACTGGGGGTGTTTCTTGTAGACAGAGCCATCCACTCCGACGGTGGAGCGCAGCCTGTCCCCCTCCCCATCCCCATCCCATCCCCAAGTCCCCCCATGGGTTCTCACTGGGGGTGTTTCTTGTAGACAGAGCCATCCACTCCGACGGTGGAGCGCAGCCTGTCCCCCCTCCCCATCCCCACCCCATCCCTGTGTCCCCAGGGTCTCACTTGGGGGTGTTTCTTGTAGACAGAGCCATCCACTCTGATGGTGGAGTGCAGCCTGTCCCCACCCTGTCCCCCTCCTCATCCCCAAATCACCCCAGGGTCTCACTGGGGGTGTTTCTTGTAGACAGAGCCATCCACTCCGACAGTGGAGCACAGTCTGTCCCCACCCTGTCCCCCTCCCCCTCCCCATCCCATCCCTGTGTTCCCAGGGCCTCACTGGGGGTGTTTCTTGTAGACAGAGCCATCCACTCCGACGGTGGAGCACAGGCTGTCCCCCTCCCCATCCCCATCCCATCCCCAAGTCCCCCCTGGGTTCTCACTGGGGGTGTTTCTTGTAGACAGAGCCATCCACTTCAACGGTGGAGCACAGGCTGTCCCCCTCCCCATCCCCATCCCATCCCCAAGTCCCCCCTGGGTTCTCACTGGGGGTGTTTCTTGTAGACAGAGCCATCCACTCCGACGGTGGAGCACAGTCTGTCCCCCCTCCCCATCCCCACCCCATCCCTGTGTCCCCAGGGTCTCACTGGGGGTGTTTCTTGTAGACAGAGCCATCCACTCCGACGGTGGAGCACAGTCTGTCCCCCCTCCCCATCCCCACCCCATCCCTGTGTCCCCAGGGTCTCACTGGGGGTGTTTCTTGTAGACAGAGCCATCCACTCCGACGGTGGAGCGCAGCCTCTCCACGCCCTTGTTGTCCTTGATGCGGCGCAGGACGGCGGCGAGGGTGGCCCCGCACAGGCTGGCCGAGCGCGTCGACACGATCTGGCAGATGCGCAGGGTGGCCAGGCAGTCCTCGTGGGATGGCTCCAGCCCCAGCTTGCTCAGGATCTCCTGGGCCTTCTGCAGCCCTTCCTTCTCCCTGTGAGCACAGAAAAGGGTCTTGGGAATGCGGCTTGTGCCGTGGGATGGGGTGGGTTTGCACAGTGGGATGGAGAATCTCGACCCCAGAAAAGGGTCAGCCCCTGGGAATGTGCCTTGTGCCGTGAGGTGGGCTGGGTTTGTGTGGTGGGGTGGAGAATCATGACCCCAGAAAGGGTCTACTCCTGGGCATGTGGCTTCTGCCATGGAGTGGGGTGGATTTGTGCAGTGGGATGGAGAATCATGACCCCAAAAAAGGGTCTATCCCTGGAAATGCAGCTTGTGCTGTGGGGTGGGGTGGGCTTGGGTGGTGGGGTGGAGAATCTCGACCCCAGAAAAGGGTCTACCCCTGGGAATGTGGATTGTGCCATGAGGTGGGGTGGATTTGTGTGGTGGGGTGGAGAATCATGACCCCAAAAAAGGATCTATCCCTGGAAATGCAGCTTGTGCCATGGAATGGGGTGGGTTTGTGTGGTGGGATGGAGAATAATGAACCCAGAGAAAGGTCTGCCCCTGGGAATGTGGCTTTTGGTGTGGGGTGGGGTGGGTTTCCACAGTGGGGTGGAGAATCATGACCCCAGAAAAGGGTCTACTCCTGGGAATGTGCCTTGTGCCGTGGGGTGGGCTGGGTTTGGGTGATGGGGTGAAGGATCATGACCCCAAAAAAGGGTCTGCCCCTGGGAATGTGGCTTGTGCTGTGGGGTGGGGTGGGCTTGGGTGGTGGGGTGGAGAATCTCGACCCCAGAAAAGGGTCTATCCCTGGAAATGTGGATTGTGCTGTGAGGTGGGGTGGATTTGTGTGGTGGGGTGGAGAATCATGACCCCAAAAAAGGATCTATCCCTGGAAATGCAGCTTGTGCCATGGAATGGGGTGGGTTTGTGTGGTGGGATGGAGAATAATGAACCCAGAAAAGGGTCTGCCCCTGGGAATGTGCCTTGTGCCGTGGAATGGGGTGGGTTTGGGTGATGGGGTGGAGAATCATGACTCCAGAAAAGGGTCAGCCCCTGGGAATGTGCCTTGTGCCGTGGGCTGGGCTGGGTTTGGGTGGTGGGGTGGGGTGGGATTCATACATGTCAGGCTGGCAAACCAAAGACAAGTTTGCAGGTGCTGCTCAGATAAGAATGGAATTTGTCCAGAGACCTTGAGCTGGTGCAGAAGTGAGAAAAGAAGCTACAGAAACTCTGTGGCATAACATCAAAAGATCTCTTTTATAAAGTTAAAATAAGTTGCATTAAGATGGTTTAGATCCAGCAATTTTTAGGAAATGGGTATTACTTAATAATTAGCTGTAGCTGGGTGATATTGGGTGGTTTGCAGGGTGTGTGTAGGTTTTAAGATTGTGTGGAACTGTGGGAAAAAGCAGCTCTGAATAGAGTCCCTCCTGAAACTTGAATATCCTTGTGCAAGAATAGTTTTAAATATTGTTAATGTAAACATAGTTGGACCTTCTCCCCCTTTTTCCCTTCTTCTGCTCCTCTTCCCTTCTCTCCACAACTACTGTAACCCATGATGAAGAGGACTGAGGAAAAACTACCAGTGAAACCCACATAAAATGAGATGCAGTCAAATGATTTATTTAATGGCAGGGGTTGAAGCCCCTGAAAAGCCCCTCAAAGGTCCAACTGAGAACTGTGTCTGTGGAGATCAGGGGTCGTGAGAGGGGTGGAGGATCATGGCCCCAGAAAAGGGTCTGCTCATGGGAATGCAGTTTGTGCTGTGGGCTGGGATGGGTTTGTGTGGTGGGGTGGAGAATCATGACCCAGGTGGGGCAGAAGGTGGGGTGGGACCAGGAAACCCCACGGATCTGACTTACTTCTCAATGGCAGAGACGTATCTGGTCTCGAAGTGGCCGGTGGTGAGCAGGTCTGGTGTGAGCCTTCCCCCAAACAACAGCCCTTCCTTGGTCATCTTCACCAGGATGAGTCTGACCAGCTCCCCCATGTACATCCCACTGATCATCTTCTCAAACCTGCCCACAGGGATGGAATCATGGAATGGCTCAGGTTGGAAAAGCCCTCCAAAATCAGTGAGCCCAACCATTCCCCCAGCACTTCTCAAAGTCACCACTAACCCATGTCCCCAGGGGCCACATCCACATGGCTTTTAAATCTACCCAGAGATGGTGACACCATCATAGAATCACAGAACGGATTGGGTTGGAAAAGCCCTCTGAGATCATCAAGTCCAACCCTTGGTCCAACTCCAGTCCCTTTACCAGATCATGGCACTCAGTGCCACGGCCAAGCTCAGGTTCAAACCCTCCAGGGATGGGCAATCCACCCCCTCTCTGGGCAGCCCATTCCAATCCCTGAGCACTCTCTCTGCAAACAATTTCTTTCTGCTCTCCAACTTCAATTTCCCCTGGCAGAGCTTGAGCCCATCGTGCCCCCTTGTCCTATTGCTGAGTGCCTGGGAGAAGAGACCAACCCCCAGCTGGCCACAACTTCCTTCAGGCAGTTCCAGACAGTGCTGAGGTCACCTCTGAGCCATCGCTCTGGGCAGCCAGTTCCAAACCTGACCACCCTTTCAGAGAACAAATTCCCCCTAATACCCAACCTAAACCTCCTGTCCTCCCCATAAGGCCCCCCAGGCCTCCTCTTCTCCAGCCTGAACGATGCCTGTGTTTGGCTGTGTGTGCCACGAGGTGGCCACAGGTTGACCTGAAAACCTGTTGGCAGCCTCCCATTCCCAAATGGAATCCAGGTAATCCCCTCCCAGAGCAGCTTAGCCCATCACTGAGAATATGAAGCCCTGTGGACACGACCATTGCTCTGAAAGGAGAATTTGTGGCCACCTGAAGGGGCTCAGTTTGCTGAGTGCCCCCAGAGTTCCTCCCACGCTGCCAACAGCCACGTGGGGAAGGGGAGATCTGTAGGACTGGGGTGTGGACATTAGGTGGGGGTGTTTGCCTGGGCTGGCAGATGACTCTGCTGGCCAGAAGGGGACAGGAATCAGCATGGCACGAGGGCAGGGGGTGGGATGGACGAGCCTGGTTGGTGATACAGCCCCTCTCTGCACCAGTGGCAGAGGACACGGTGACCCAGTTAGCTGGGGTGACCTCCCTGGTGGGAGGATGGACAATGCTGAGCAAACCACGAGCCCGGGCCAAGAATGTGCTCACAGTTGTTTGCCAGGGTTGAGCGAGCCCATGTCGATCTCACGGTCGAACTCGGTGCGGATGTCGTTGAGGACGCCGTCGTCACCGAACGCTCCCCACTCCATGTTGATGCACATCCTGCCCTCGTCCCCTTCCACCAGGTCAATGTGCCTCATCTCCTCCATGTAGCAGGCGTTGGTACCGGTACCTGGGCCAGGCATGGGGCACGGCGAGTGAGGACACTGCCTTGCCTTCATTCCCACCATCCCTCATTCCCACCATCCCTCATTCCCACCATCCCTCATTCCCACCATCCCTCATTCCCACCATCCTCCAGTCCCACCATCCCTCATTCCCACCGTCCCTCATTCCCACCATCCCTCATTCCCACCATCCCTCATTCCCACCATCCTCCAGTCCCACCATCCCTCATTCCCACCGTCCCTCATTCCCACCATCCCTCATTCCCACCATCCTCCAGTCCCACCATCCCTCATTCCCACCACCCCTCATTCCCACCATCCCTCATTCCCACCATCCTCCAGTCCCACGATCCCTCATTCCCATTATCCCTTATTCCCACCATCCTCCAGTCCCACCATCCCTCATTTCCATCATCCCTCATTCCCACCATCTCTCATTCCCATCATCCCTCATTCCCACCATCCCTCATTCCCACCATCCCTCATTCCCACCATCCTCTAGTCCCACCATCCCTCATTCCCACCATCCCTAATTCCCACCATCCCTCATTCCCACCATCCCTCATTCCCACCATCCCTCATTCCCACCATCCCTCATTCCCATCATCCCTCATTCCCACCATCCCTCATTCCCACCATCCCTCATTCCCACCATCCCTCATTCCCACCATCCCTCATTCCCATTATTCCTCATTCCCACCATCCCTCATTCCCACCATCCCACATTCCCACTTGGCCCAATGCACCAATACAGTGAAGGAAGCAAACAAACACCGAGATACCAGTTTTCCAACACTGACATCCCCCTCTTGTGTTTTTCCCCACAAAGACCCCAAAGCTTGCAAGGAGGATGCCCCTCTGGAGTTCCTGGAGGGATGGACCCCCTTGCTCTCACTCACCAACAATGAGCCCAACCTCACAGTTGTGGTCATCGTAGCCACAGGTCATCATGGTCCCCACCGTGTCATTCACCACGGCCACGATGTCGATGTCAAAGTCCTGAGAAGGTGGGAACAGGAGAGGGTGTGACCCAACATGAACAAAACACACCAGAACATCTCCATGGAGCCAAGGTCTCCTGCCCCAGGGATCTGTGTGCCCCCACCCCACCTCCCCAGGAGGTGACACACCTGCCCAGCCTCTTACCCCTCTCTTCTTGATGGACTTGCGCAGCATCGACACCACGTCCTTCCCCTCCACGCTGCTGCACTTGAACCCCTTTGTCCACGTCACCAGGATGCTCTGGGGGGTGACAGCAGGAGGGAAGGCTCAGGGTGAGACCCCCCAGGCCAGGGTGAGACCCCCCAGGCTGTGGGGCCCCCAGGACCAGGGACACAGGGCCCTGCAGGGGAGCTTCCCCGTTATCAGCTCCCCAGCGGCACCATCAGCCACGATTTCCGTGTCTGATAAAGTTTATGGCCATGAAATAACAAACAACACCTGACCTGCTCATTGCCCTCCCCAGCAGGAGGGAAAGTGGTTCCCTTGACCGGGTTTTATGGAACCCTGGGGCAAAATCTGTTCACCAGCCTCAGGAATGCTCCTTGACCCCACCCCTGAGGGGTGGGGAGCTCGGAATGCTCCTTGTCCTGTCCCTGCAGGGCGAGGGGCTCACAATGCCCTGTGGCACAAGGTGTGTCCCCCCCCACCAGAGTCACCTGGGCCGAGCCCTGGGGGGAGGAAAAGCACTGGAAATGTCCAACCCTCTGGGCACAGTAGGCAACACTTGTCCTGCCTCAGCCATGGGGAAACTGAGGTGTGGGGAGGGCACAACCCTGGCAAGGTCACGGTGTCGGGGCACAGACACTTCCTCCTACAGCTTCTTTGTTTTCATTCCTTTATTTTCCACATCCCCTGAGTTCATCAGCAGCAAATCACAGAATCACAGAATGGATTGGGTTGGAAAAGCCCTCCGAGATCATCAAGTCCAACCCTTGGTCCAACTCCAGTCCCTTTACCAGATCATGGCACTCAGTGCCATGGCCAAGCTCAGGTTCAAACCCTCCAGGGATGGGGAATCCACCCCCTCTCTGGGCAGCCCATTCCAATCCCTGAGCACTCTCTCTGCAAAGAATTTCTTTCTGCTCTCCAACTTCAATTTCCCCTGGCAGAGCTTGAGCCCATCGTGCCCCCTTGTCCTATTGCTGAGTGCCTGGGAGAAGAGACCAACCCCCACCTGGACAGAACTTCCCTTCAGGGAATTCCAGACAGTGCTGAGGTCACCTCTGAGCCTCCTCTTCTCCAGGCTGAACACCCCCAGCTCCCTCAGCCTCTCCCCACAGCACTTGTGCTCCAGTCCCTTCTCCAGCCTCGTTGCTCTTCTCACTTGGGTTGGAAGAGACCTCTGAGATCACCAAGTCCAACCCTTGATCCAACCCCACTGTGATCACCAGCCCAGGGCACTTGGTGATCACAGTGGGGTTGGATCAAGACATGGTGGATTCTCTGTCCCTGGAGGTGTTTCAGAGGACACTCAGTGCCATCATCCAGTCCCTTCTCCAGCCTCGTTGCTCTTCTCTGGCCCCGCTCCAGCCCCTCAATCTCTTGCCTCAACTGAGGGGCCCAGAACTGGACACAACACTCAAGGTGTGGCCTCCCCAAGGCAGAGTCCAGGGGAAGGGTCACTGCCCTGGGCCTGCTGCCCACGCTAGTTTTGATACCAAACTGCCAGTCTCCTCCTCCTCCCTGCAGCAGCCCAGGCACAGCAGCCTTGCCCCAGCCCCACGGGGAGGACGTGCCACATCGCTGGCACTCCATGGAGCTGCCCTGCTTTCCCATCCCCAGGGTGAGATAAGGGCAAGGAAGGCACCCCCTCCTCCTCCATGCCACGAGCCAGAGCCTGGTGAGGCCGTGGGTGGCAGGGACTGGCCACGTGCCTCGCTGGGCTCTGGCATGTTTAGTCTCCCAGCGAGGTCGCGGCTCCGGCGGAGCAGAGCGGAGCTGGCAGCGCTCAGAGTGGCACTGGGCACCCTCCCCTGCATGGGGGTATGTGCTGGGAGCCCTGGGCTGATGCAGCTCTGGGTGCAGCCAGGGAGAAGCTCCTTCCCATGGAGCTGCTTCCCATGCCACATCCCAGACGCCCTGAGATTCCTGGGATGCATTGTTGGGATGTGTTCCTTGCTCAGCCCTGCGGGCACACACGGGCACTGCCCAGCACAAGGACTCTGTCCAAGCTCACTGATGGCTGGTGGATGAAAACCCCTCAAGATAAATTAGGAAAAATGCAGGAAATTCAGAAATGCAGGAGAAGGCTCTGGGGAGACCTCAGAACCCCTTCCAGTGCCTAAAGGGGCTCCAGGAGAGCTGGAGAGGGACTTGGGACAAGGGATGGAGGGACAGGACAGAGGGAATTGTTTTATATCCACATAGAGTGGGACAGATGGGATATTGGGAAGGAATTCCTCCCTGTGAGGGTGGGCAGGGCCTGGCACAGGGTGCCCAGAGAAGCTGTGGCTGCCCCATCCCTGGAAGTGTCCAAGGCCAGGCTGGATCAACCTGGGATAGTGGGAGATGTCCTTGGCCATGGCAGGGCGTGGAACTGGATGGTCTTTAATGCCCCTTCCAGCCCAAACCATTCCATGATCTTATGAAAACCCAGCCAGGATGTGTTTAAAACAGGAGACCCACCACTACTCATCCTCATCAAGCAGCTTTAAAAAAGGCAACCTGGCACATATCCCCAGAAAACACTGATTTTCCTTCAAACAGGAGTTCTGTGGTGTGTTTGGAGAAGATGAGAAGCCACAGGGGTTACTGGGAAGTGATGCCAAGCAGTGCATTCCCTGGAGGAATGTTTCCTCCTCTCTGTCCCTGACTGTGCAGCCACTGCCCCATTCCACCAGCAACAAATATTCCTGACAAAAAGGGGAAGGAGCTGCTCTTAAACTCCTTTCACCCAGAAAATGGCTCTGAATGAGAAGAAAGGGCACATGACCCAAAATCAATGAGCCTAATTAAAAGCTTGAGCTAAATTGGTGTGGGACCCCCCGGTGAGCACTCAGCCCTTCACCCACCTCATCCAGCTTGGTCTGGTGACAGGGGAAGGAGAAGGTGAAGCCAAGGGGGAGTTTCTTGTCTTTGATTTTCAGCTTGTCCAGGAAGTTGGCCAAACACTCAGCGATGTGGTCGAACAGCTGGAGAAAAAGTGAAGAGTGAGACCTGCCAGGGCTGCCCACCCTGAGGGGATGTGCCCACAGCCCTGCCCACCCTCACCCACCCCCACTGGCTGTCAGGACTCCCTGGCACAGCATCCACCAGGATCCTGCTGGGCCAGCCCTGCCCCAGCCCCAGGACACAGCTGGGGGTCTCGGGGTGACACCTGGGAGGGGTTGGACCCACCTGGACCCCACTGCCCCTCATGAGCTCCTCGGGGATGGCGTAGATCTGGTTCTCCATCTCCACCTTCTGCAGCCCATTGTCCGACACCTTCACCCTCAGCACACGGAAGTTGGTGCCACCCAGGTCCAGTGCCAGGAAATCTCCATCCTCTGTGGGACCAGGACAAGGACCACCATGATTCAGAGGGTCCTGTGTGGACCACACCACAGCCCCAGGGTAACCAGCCACCTCCCAGCTGTGAGGTTAGGCCTCATTTTCTTAATATATTTTAATTTATATTTTGAATATATTTTAATTTATATTTTAATATATTTTAATGTATTTATTTGTTTTATTTGTTATTGTATTTTTTGGTATTTTCCCAGAGCTGTGGCCTGACCCTCCTCTGCACCTCTGACACTCCCATGGCTGATGGGGGATCAAAGTAGTGTTGTTGAGCCCTGGGGAGGATAAATCCCACCAGGCCCATCCAGAAAACCCCACACTCAAACCAACAGTGACCCCAGGCAAGAAGAGCTCCAGCCTCAGGCTCCATAAGGAAGGAGGCAGAGGAGCCATCCCTGCTGCTCATGGAAGCTCCCAAACCTCCATCCCGAGGGGTTTAAACCCTGTGAGCAGCTGTGGAAACACCAGAGCTTGGCTAAACTTCTGATAGATGGAAAAACCCATCCTGCCCATGAATCACAGAATGGATTGGGTTGGAAAAGCCCTCCCAGATCATCAAGTCCAACCCTTGGGCCAACTCCAGTCCCTTTACCAGATCATGGCACTCAGTGCCACGGCCAAGCTCAGGTTCAAACCCTCCAGGGATGGGGAATCCACCCCCTCTCTGGGCAGCCCATTCCAATCCCTGAGCACTCTCTCTGCAAAGAATTTCTTTCTGCTCTCCAACTTCAATTTCCCCTGGCAGAGCTTGAGCCCATCGTGCCCCCTTGTCCTATTGCTGAGTGCCTGGGAGAAGAGACCAACCCCCACCTGGCCACAACTTCCCTTCAGGGAGTTGCAGACAGTGCTGAGGTCACCTCTGAGCCTCCTCTTCTCCAGGCTGAACACCCCCAGCTCCCTCAGCCTCTCCCCACAGCACTTGTGCTCCACTCCCTTCTCCAGCCCATGCCCAGGAATCCTGTGCACTCCTGGCACGTGGTGCCCACGGCAAGATGGGAAGGTGGAAACAGGAAACCAGGCAGGGAAAAACTCCAAAAGACCTTCAGGGGCTCATTGCTGCCTTCCCAGAGAGAGACGGAATGTGGCTGCTCCAAGGGGAGCCCCAAGGGTGAGCCCGGAGTCTCCCCTGCTGTTTGTTTGGGAGGCAGCTCGCTGAGCTGGGGACCTGGGCGGCAGGAAAAGCGCCCAGCTGGCTGTTTCAGCGGGCACAGGGCTGGGGGAAAGCCCTCTCTCAGCACAGTTGGAGCTGTGAATGCAGCAAAAGTGCTGTGCTGGCTCCCCCGGGCCCAGCCTGGCGCCCGGGGGCCGCTTTGTGCCAGCCCCTGCTGCTACAAAGGGGCCACAGTTGGAACAAAACCCGGGGGTTATTAGTATGCACATGCCAGCGGGGCCGGGGCATCTCCAGTGACTCCAGCTGAAAAGGCAGCTCAGGGCTCCAGAGGGGCTGGCACCGCTCCGGGGGTCACCCTGCCAGGGCTCGGGCGAGGGGACGGGCACGGCACCCGCCGGGAGCTGGAGCGGCTTTGGAGGGACAAGAAAGGGCATGGAAAGCTGTGCCAGAGCCCCCAAGAGATGGGGAATGAGAGGGGTGGAAAAGGGCATGGAGAGCTGTGCCAGAGCCCCCAGGAGATGGGGAATGAGAGGGGTGGAAAAGGGCATGGAAATGTGTCCCAGAGCCCCCAGGAGATGGGGAATGAGAGGGGTGGAAAAGGGCATGGAAAGCTGTGCCAGAGCCCCCAGGAGATGGGGAATGAAGGGGGTGGAAAAGGGCCATGGAGAGCTGTCCCAGAGCCCCCAGGAGATGGGGAATGAGAGGGGTGGAAAAGGGCATGGAAAGCTGTGACAGAGCCCCCAGGAGATGGGGAATGAAGGGGGTGGAAAAGGGCCATGGAGAGCTGTCCCAGAGCCCCCAGGAGATGGGGAATGAGTGGGCTCAGAACTCCCAGGAGATGGAGAATGAAGGGGGTGGAAAAGGGCCATGGAAATGTGTCCCAGAGCCCACAGGAGATGGAGAATGAAGGGGGTGGAAAAGGGCCATGGAAGTGTGTCCCAGAGCCCCCAGGAGATGAGGAATGAGAGGGGTGGAAAAGGGCATGGAAATGTGTCCCAGAGCCCCCAGGAGATGGGCAATGAGAGGGGTGGAAAAGGGCATGGAGAGCTGTCCCAGAGCCTCCAGGAGATGGGGAATGAGAGGGGTGGAAAAGGGCCATGGAAATGTGCCCCAGAGCCCCCAAGAGATGGGGAATGAGAGGGGTGGAAAAGGGCCATGGAAATGTGTCCCAGAGCCCCCAGGAGATGGGGAATGGGAGGGGTGGAAAAGGGCCATGGAAAGCTGTGACAGAGCCCCCAGGAGATGGGGAATGAGAGGGGTGGAAAAGGGCATGGAGAGCTGTCCCAGAGCCCCCAGGAGATGGGGAATGAGAGGGGTGGAAAAGGGCATGGAGAGCTGTCCCAGAGCCCCCAGGAGATGGGGAATGGGAGGGGTGGAAAAGGGCATGGAGAGCTGTCCCAGAGCCCCCAGGAGATGGGGAATGGGAGGGGTGGAAAAGGGCATGGAAAGCTGTGCCAGAGCCCCCAGGAGATGGGGAATGAGAGGGGTGGAAAAGGGCCATAGAAATGTGTCCCAGAGCCCCCAGGAGAAGGAGAATGAAGGGGGTGGAAAAGGGCCATGGAAATGTGTCCCAGAGCCCCCAGGAGATGGGGAATGAGTGGGCTCAGAACCACCAGGAGATGGGGAATGAGGAGGCTTTAGGGGTTGGAAAAGGGCCTTGGAAAGCTGTCCCAGAGCCACCAGCAGATGGGGAATGAGGGGGCTCAGAAGGGCAGGAAAAGGCCATGGAAATGTGTCCCAGATCCCCCAGGAGATGGGGAATGAGAGGGGTGGAAAAGGGCCATGGAGAGCTGTCCCAGAGCCCCCAGGAGATGGGGAATGAGTGGGCTCAGAACCACCAGGAGATGGGGAATGAGGAGGCTTTAGGGGTTGGAAAAGGGCCTTGGAAAGCTGTGCCAGAGCCCCCAGGAGATGAGGAATGAGGGGGCTCAGAGGGGCAGGAAAGGGCCATGGAAATGTGTCCAAGAGCCTCCAGGAGATGGGGAATGAGAGGGGTGGAAAAGGGCCATGGAAATGTGTCCCAGAGCATCGAGGAGATGGGGAATGAGGCACCTCAAGGGGCATGTGCAGCTGCAGCAGGGGCAGAGCTGGGGGTGGAGGATGTGGAGGATGAAGGAGTGCTGAGGGGCAGAACTTCAGCCCAAGGGGGTCTGAACATCAGTCCAAGGAGGGGTCAGAACATTAATCCAAGAACATCAGTCCAAGGGGGAACAGAAAATCATCCCAGGGGGACCAGAGCATCATCCCAGGGGGAACAGAAAATCATTCCAAGGGGGTCAGAAGATGGTCCCAAGTTGGAACAGAACATGATCCCAAGGGGAGCAGAACATGATCCCAAGGGGAGCAGAACATCATCTCAAGGTGGGTCAGAACATCATCCCAGAGCAGTCAGAACATCATTCCAGGGGGAACATCATCCCAGGGGGGTCAGAACATCATCCCTAGAGGGGTCATAACTTCACCCCAAGGAGGGTCAGAACATCACCCAGAGGGGTGTCATTGCATCACCCCAGAGGGCTCAGCCCCTCACATGCCCCCAGGTGACACAGGGCACTGAGGTCCCACCTCTTGGTGACACCAGCCCATGCCCAGCCCCTGGCACAGGCCAATGGTCCCCTCTATCCAGGTCACACCCCAAAACCAACCAGCCGGTGGGATAAGGAGGTGCCAAGGCCATCACACCCTTATCTTAACAAGACCTGAAGTTCAGTGAGTCCCTGCACAGGCTCTGCCCAAGCCTCAGTTATCTCTGGGGTCCCAAAACTCCCCCTCAGAACTCCAGACCACCCCAAACCTGGACCCCATCAGAGCTTTGCAGCTCCTCCCTCCCCAGCCAGTGCCCTTGGCACAGCTCTGAGAGAGGCAGAGGAGCCAAAATTCAGGGATGGAGGTAGCCATGGAGCCATTGGAGCTGTTGGAGCAGTCAAGCCCTGAGTATCCCTCCTCCTCCTCCTCCTCCTCCCTGGACCCTCTGCAGGGCTGAGGGTCAAACCAGTTTGGCAGCTCCTTCCACAGCCTCTCTGCCAGCCACAGGCCATGCCATGGCCTCAAACACACCAGGGAAACCCTGGAGAAGCTCCTGCCTGTCCCACTGTCACTGGTAAGGCCACCGTGGGGACTCCACTCCAGTCACAGCTGGGCAGAGCTGGATGTGATGCCCGGCTGGGCACAGCTGGCATCGTGTTCTGGGTCATGCTGTGCTCCCTCTTCCCTCGCCCTTGGCACTGAGGCCCTTCTGCTCATTAGCAGAGCATGGAAAACACCTCAGGGGGTTGATAAAGATGCCAGGGACAAAGGCTGTGGAGCCCTGAGGGTCACAGGTTGCTCAGCTCTGGGAGATAATGCAGGCAAGCCAGGAGGATCCCCAAAAAAACCTGGATGGGGCCACCCTCACCCAGGTGGTGGGTCTGCCAAGCCACCCCACAGGGCTGGTGGACGCCAGATTTGTGCCATAGAATCATAGAATGGATTGGGTTGGAAAAGCCCTCCCAGATCATCAAGTCCAACCCTTGGGCCAACTCCAGTCCCTTTACCAGATCATGGCACTCAGTGCCACGGCCAAGCTCAGGTTCAAACCCTCCAGGGATGGGGAATCCACCCCCTCTCTGGGCAGCCCATTCCAATCCCTGAGCACTCTCTCTGCAAAGAATTTCTTTCTGCTCTCCAACTTCAATTTCCCCTGGCAGAGCTTGAGCCCATCGTGCCCCCTTGTCCTATTGCTGAGTGCCTGGGAGAAGAGACCAACCCCCAGCTGGCCACAATTTCCCTTCAGGCAGTTCCAGACAGTGCTGAGGTCACCTCTGAGCCTCCTCTTCTCCAGGCTGAACACCCCCAGCTCCCTCAGCCTCTCCCCACAGCACTTGTGCTCCAGTCCCTTCTCCAGCCTCGTTGCTCTTCTCACTTGGGTTGGAAGAGACCTCTGAGATCATCAAATCCAACCCTTGATCCAACCCCACTGGGATCACTCTGGCACTCTGTGCCCTGGGCTGGTGATCACAGTGGGGTTGGATCAAGACATGGTGGATTCTCTGTCCCTGGAGGTGTTTCAGAGGACACTCAGTGCCACATCCAGTCCCTTCTCCAGCCTCGTTGCTCTTCTCTGGCCCCGCTCCAGTCCCTCAATCTCTTTTCTCAACTGAGGGGCCCAGAACTGAACACAACACTCAAGGTGTGGCCTCACCCTGTGCTCACCATGGAGCACCAGCAGGACCACCCAGCACCCCCCTCAGCACCCCCAGGAGGGGCAGGAGCAGCTCAGAGGCCATAGGTGAGTTCAAGGGGTGGATTCCCAGGTGGATCAGCTTGGCAGGAGGACAAAGGCAGCAAAATCTCCCTTGGGAAACTCCCAGGCTGCTTGATGGGCTCATGGGCACCAGGTCTGGGTCCTGCTCCAGCTCCCACGTCCCAGGAGAAGGTGTGAGCAGCAGGGCTGAGCCCACAAGCCAAACAGGGAGGGCAAACATGAAGCTCTGATTCCAGGGGCTGTTTGCTCTTGGCAAACCAGCCAAGGGTGAGAGTTGAGTGCCTGGGAAAACCCCGTGCTCCTGGGAGGAAGGTGTGGGGCAGAGGAGCATGGGCAGGATTGTGTCCCAGCCCCTTGAAGGTTGGACACCCCCAACCCCAACTGGATCCCCAACCTTCCAGCTGGCTGCAATTCCACTGTGTAGCAATCCTGGGTCAAACTGGGCAACTAAAAACTAAGAGGAAGAGAAGAAGCTGGAGCAGGTCCAGGCTTTGCTCCTGAAGGGAGATGAAGGAGATGGTTGGGGGACAGACTCCAGCACTTCTGGTTCTCTCCTGGTTCATGGAATCATGGAATGGTTTGGGTTGAAAGGGACCTTAAAGACCATCCAGTTCCACCCCTTTGCCCTTTCTAGACCAGGTTGCTCCAAGCTCTCTCCAAGCTGGCCTTGGACACTTCCAGGGATGGGGCAGCCACAGGTTCCTTGGGAAACCTTGCTGGGAATGCAGTAAACCTCCAACCATGGAACTTTGAGCATTAAAACAACATTTTTCCCAAGCCTTTCAAGCCCATGGGCCACATGAGCTGGTTTTGCTGCAGTTCCCAGCAGGAGCTGAGCCCAGTGGTCAAAGGAAAGGGATCCCCAAGAGCCATCCTTCAAATTCCCAGAGATTAGACCCCCAAATTCTGCAGCCCCCTCCTGGAAGCTCCAGGCTGGGCTTAGCAGCTGCTGGGGCTTAACAGAGGATGCTCCACAAGATCCCTGTGCCAACACCAGCGTGGAGGGGGAAAGGTGGTGACACCAGCAAAGCCTGGAAAAACCAGGAATGGAGCAGGGAGGAGGGTGGTGGTCACACTGAGCAGGGAGAGCCCTTGGGAGAGTCACTGAGGACCCAAGGAGAAGCTCATTTAGGATCTGTTTGCCCACCAGCCTGCAGTGGGATGCCCACCACCTCAATACCAGCCTGGCATGGCCACATTCCGGTGGGTGCCAGAGCCAGGCAAAGCAAGGAAAGTTGGATTTGGGGGAGTTTCTGCTTCCAAAGCAAAATTCCCCCCTCTTATCACACCACATGGGAACAGGGAAGGCACAGAGAGCCAGGAGCCAGGGCTGTGTTTTGGCTTAACCTGCAGATGTGACCTTGGAGTTCCATAAGCGCCTCTCATCCGCCTGGATCCCGGGAACGGATCCGGCTGTAATCCCAGAGCTGGGACACGGGGGCTGCAGGGGGGAGGGCAGGGCAGGGATGGACATGGGGGGCTGCAGGAGGAAGGACAGGGACAGACATGGGGGGCTGCAGGAGGGGAGGGCAGGGCAGGGATGGACATGGGGGGCTGCAGGAGGAGAGGGGAGGGCAGGGATGGACATGGGGGACTGCAGGGGGGAGGGCAGGGCAGGGATGGACATGGGGGGCTGCAGGAGGGGAGGGAGGGACAGGGATGGACATGGGGGGCTGCAGGGGGGAGGGCAGGGCAGGGATGGACATGGGGGGCTGCAGGAGGAGAGGGGAGGGCAGGGATGGACATGGGGGACTGCAGGGGGGAGGGGAGGGCAGGGATGGACATGGGGGACTGCAGGGGGGAGGGGAGGGCAGGGATGGACATGGGGGACTGCAGGGGGGAGGGGAGGGCAGGGATGGACATGGGGGACTGCAGGGGGGAGGGGAGGGCAGGGATGGACATGGGGGACTGCAGGGGGGAGGGGAGGGCAGGGATGGACATGGGGGACTGCAGGGGGGAGGGGAGGGCAGGGATGGACGTGGGGGGCTGCAGGAGGGGAGGGAAGGGCAGGGATGGACATGGGGGACTGCAGGGGGGAGGGGAGGGCAGGGATGGACATGGGGGACTGCAGGGGGGAGGGGAGGGCAGGGATGGACATGGGGGACTGCAGGGGGGAGGGGAGGGCAGGGATGGACATGGGGGGCTGCAGGAGGGGAGGGGAGGGAAGGGATGGACATGGGGGGCTGCAGGAGGAAGGACAGGGACAGACATGGGGGGCTGCAGGAGGGGAGAGAGGGACAGGGATGGACATGGGGGGCTGCAGGAGGGGAGGGGAGGGCAGGGATGGACATGGGGGGCTGCAGGAGGAAGGACAGGGATAGACATGGGTGGCTGCAGGAGGAAGGACAGGGACAGACATGGGGGGCTGCAGGAGGAAGGACAGGGACAGACATGGGGGGCTGCAGGAGGGGAGGGGAGGGCAGGGATAGACATGGGGGACTGCAGGAGGCGCAGGGATGGACATGGGGGGCAGGGCGGGGGGGAGGGGAGAACAGGGATGGACATGGGGGTCTGCAGGAGGAAGGACAAGGATAGACATGGGGGGCTGCAGGAGGGACAGGGATGGACATGGGAGGCTGCAGGAGGGACAGGGATGGACATGGGATGATGCAGGAGTGGAGGGAAGGGCAGGGATGGACATGGGGGGCTGCAGGAGGGACAGGGATGGACATGGGATAATGCAGGAGGAGAGGGAGGGACAGGGATGGACATGGGGGGCTGCAGGAGGGACAGAGATGGACATGGGGGGCTGCAGGAGGAGAGAATGACAGGGATGCTCTGCAGGAGGACAGTGAGGAGCCCCATGGCACCAGCATTGCGTCAGAGCAGCCTCTGGAGCAGAGGAAAAGCCTGACCTGGGGGTGGGAGCAGCTGCTGCCACCTGGAGCAGGTGGGAGCAGGACTTGGTGCCCAACCCAAGTCAGACTTTGACCAGGAGCTTTGAAAAAAGGAGGGAAGAAGGAAGCACACAGCCCTGGACATTGAGCTCTTCCCAAGGTGTTGCCACACCATCTGTGCCAGGGAGTTGGCACCAGGCCTCCCAAACCCAATGTGCCACCTTCCAGCCCCACCTCCACAACACCAGAGCAGAGACACTGGTGCTGCTCCCAGCCTGGATCCGGCTGGAGCTGCACAGGGATCTCCAGCTCTTGGCTCCCTGGGCCTTGCTCCCATTTCCAGCCTCCCTGGGCAGCTGCAGCCCCGTGACTGCCCCAGTGTCCCTCTCCTGTGCCACCTGCCATGCTGCCATTCCCCTTTCTCCCTCCCCCGGGTGAGAAATGCCAGCTGGGACACTGGAGAAGTTGGATATGGGGAAGGATGCCAAGGATCTGTCTTGTAAGGGCATGGGGAGGGATCACTCCCTGTCCCCACGGCGGGTCAGGGTGCTGGGAGCCCTGGCACACCCTCCCCAGCACCCTCCACCTGTGGCTGCTCCAGTTCCCGTGCCCAGGGGCAGCTCCTGCCTGTCCCTGTAATTAAAAATGTTCTCCAACGTTTAAATAGATTGGAATCTCAATCCTGGGGGAGGTGCCAGGCCCAGCTGCTGGGTGTGGGTGCCCAGGGGATGCTCTGGGTGCCCAGGTGCCCCCAGGGTCCGAGGGGCTCCCAGGGAAGGTGGAGACAGACCTTGAGCAGGGGGTGTATTGAGAGGACAAGGGGGTGGTTTTACACTAAAAAAGAGGATTTAGGTTGGAGACTGGGAAGGAATTGTTCCCTGGCACAGGCTGGGCAGAGAAGCTGTGGCTGCCCCATCCCTGGAAGTGTCCAAGGCCATTTGGAACAGGACTTGGAGCAACCTGGGCTGGTGGAAGGTGCCCCTGCCCATGGCAGAAACTGGGTGACCTTTAAGGTCCCTTCCCAACCAAACCATTCCATGATGTCTGTGTTTTCACAGGGGCACAGGAGATGCCACCACCACCCCCAGACCTCACTGAGGTGTTACCAGCAAACATCCAACTCCATCCAAGGATGCAGAGCGGTCCAGCCACCACCCACAGCTCCCTGACAGGACAGGGGGGAGCCAGGGGTGGGCCAGGATCTGGTTCCAGGGAACACGGGACAGGACAACAGGGAACAGCCTCAAGCTGTGCCAGGGGAGGTTCAGGCTGGATATTGGGGAAATTCCTCCATGGAAAGGGCTGCCCAGGCCTGGCACAGGCTGCCCAGGTGGAACCTCCGTCCTTGGAGGGATTTAACAGCTCTGTGGGACATGGGTTAGTGGTGGCCTTGGTAGCACTGGGAGAATGGTTGGATTTGATGACCTTAGAGGGCTTTTCCAACCCAAACCATTCCATGAGTCTGTGATTCTGTGATTCCATGATCCTACTACTTCTGTCCTCCTCTCCAGAGAGCAGCCAGGAGGGGTTTTGGCCCCATCCCTCTTTATCCACCTCTCCTGCTGGTGACCAGCAGCCTCTGCCACTGAGGTGAAGGTGCCAACACTGGAGCAACCCCAACGCTGAGCAACTCCATCCTAGTGCCATCCCAGCGTTTTCCTGGACTGCTGCCAGCCCAGATGTGGAGCCAGGGCAGCTCCAGCTGCTCAGGGCTCCTTTCCACCCTCCTTCAGCAGCCAGGACCACTCCACCAGCTCTGGTGCCAGTTCTGGGCACTCGGTGGGTCCTGGGCTCTGAAGCTCCTTCCCAACACACCGAGCTAGGAGAGGGCACGAGGCACTTTCCCCTATGGATGCTGCAGGAAGCCTTTTGTTGGGCTGAGAGGGCCAAGCTGGGGCTGTGCCCATCCAGAGTGTGCCATGGGCATGGGAAGTGGGCAGAAAGGAGGCATTGTGAGGAGCCTGCAGAGCCCCTGCCCCTGCCCTGGTGGCTCTCAGACAGCCCTGGCAGCGCTGCCGCCTCACTGCTAATGAAATCTGATGAGCCAGACCCGTGACTGTCTCTGTCCTGCCAGCAAGGGCACGCCAGGGCAGCTGCCCACCCTCCCTCCCTCCCTGCCTGCCTGCAGTGGGAACAGAGCAGGGCACCAGGCCTGGCCCTGGAGCACCAGGAGCCCGAGGAACCAGCAGGGAGGGTGGGCATGGGTGCCACCAGTGTTTGGGCAGTGCTGTGAGGACAGGAGCCCCCAGCCCTCTCTGTGCCCAGCAGAGAAGGTACCCATGGGTGCCATGGGGCCCCAGCCCTCCCTGTGCCCAGCAGAGAAGGTGCCCATGGGTGCCATGGGGCCCCAGCCCTCTCTGTGCCCAACAGGGAAGGTGCCCATGGGTGCCATGGGGCCCCAGCCCTCTCTGTGCCCAGCAGAGAAGGTGCCCATGGGTGCCATGGGGCCCCAGCCTTCCCTGTGCCCAGCAGAGAAGGTGCCCATGGGTGCCATGGGGCCCCAGCCCTCCCTGTGCCCAACAGGGAAAGTGCCCATGGGTGCCATGGGGCCCCAGCCCTCTCTGTGCCCAGCAGAGAAGGTGCCCATGGGTGCCATGGGGCCCCAGCCCTCCCTGTGCCCAACAGGGAAAGTGCCCATGGGTGCCATGGGGCCCCAGCCCTCTCTGTGCCCAGCAGAGAAGGTGCCCATGGGTGCCATGGGGCCCCAGCCCTCCCTGTGCCCAACAGGGAAAGTGCCCATGGGTGCCATGGGGCCCCAGCCCTCTCTGTGCCCAGTAGGGAGGGTGCCCATGGGTGCCATGGGGCCCCAGCCCTCTCTGTGCCCAGTAGGGAGGGTGCACATGGGTGCCATGGGGCCCCAGCCCTCCCTGTGCCCAGCAGGGAGGGTGCCCATGGGTGCCACCCATGTTTTGGCAGTGCTGTGATGGCAGGACTCCCCAGCCCTCCCTGTGCCCTGCCAGGAGCATCTCCTGCCCCCTGGTACCTGTCCCATCTGGGGTGGACCTGACGAAGGTGGGCAGCATCTTCACGGAGGCGGTGGGGTTGGTCTCTGCCCCCAGCCCCTTCTCCATCTCCTTCTCGAAACGTTGGGACACCTCCAGCAGGGTCTCATCGGAGAGCCGCATGTGGTACAGGTACTTGTCAATCTGAGAGGGGGAGACAAAGCCCAGGGGTCAGCTGGGGACATGGGCACAACCTCCATGACACGCCCAGGAAGGGGCCAGCCCCTCTCATGGAGCAGGAGCAGGTCATGAGCCACCCCAATCATAGAATCACAGAATGGATTGGGTTGGAAAAGCCCTCTGAGATCATCAAGTCCAACCCTTGGTCCAACTCCAGTCCCTTTACCAGATCATGGCACTCAGTGCCACGGCCAAGCTCAGGTTCAAACCCTCCAGGGATGGGGAATCCACCCCCTCTCTGGGCAGCCCATTCCAATCCCTGAGCACTCTCTCTGCAAAGAATTTCTTTCTGCTCTCCAACTTCAATTTCCCCTGGCAGAGCTTGAGCCCATCGTGCCCCCTTGTCCTATTGCTGAGTGCCTGGGAGAAGAGACCAACCCCCACCTGGCCAGAACTTCCCTCCAGGAAGTGCAGGACATGGCACCACCAGCACAGCACGGCTGGCACAGCCCATCCCAGGTGCCACTCACTGCTCCTGCACCTCTCCCAGCCATCCAGGGCTGCTCCCCAAGGAGCTCCTCCAATGCCACCCTCCATGCCCTTCCCAGACCTCTGCCAGCTTGGGAATGCCCAACCCTGAGCTGCACCTGATGCTCCACAGCATCTTCCCGCTCAGTCACCTACAGACACCCAAACAGGTTGCTACAGAAGTAGGAATTCCAGCTCAGGAGTGAGTCAGGAGGTCAGTGGTGGAGGTTTTCCAGGTGTGGAGTCCCTCCCACCCCACGGCACCGACGTGCCTTGACCTTGACCCACAGGGCTCTTCCTACGTGAGGGATGCTCAGCAGGAATCCAGGATCTGCTGAGATCACTCAAAGAGCCACTCAACCCCCTTGAGCAAACCATGCTGGGGTGACACAAGTGGGTGCTGGTGTGACACAAATGGGTGTTGCTGTGACATCTATGGGTGCTGGTGTGACCCAAGTGGGTGTTGGTGTGACACAAGTGGGTGCTGGTGTGACACAACTGGGTGTTGGTGTGACCCAAGTGGGTGCTGGTGTGACACAAGTGGGTGCTGGTGTGACACAAGTGGGTGTTGGTGTGACCCAAGTGGGTGTTGGTGTGACACAACTGGGTGCTGGTGTGACACAAGTGGGTGTTGGTGTGGCCCAGGTGGGTGCTGGTGTGACACAAGTGGGTGCTGGTGTGACACAAGTGGGTGTTGGTGTGGCCCAGGTGGGTGTTGGTGTGACCCAAGTGGGTGCTGGTGTGACACAAGTGGGTGCTGGTGCGACCCAAGTGGGTGCTGGTGTGACCCAAGTGCGTGTTGGTGTGACACAAATGGGTGCTGGTGTGACATAAATGGGTGCTGATGTGACACAAGTGGGCCCAGAAACCCATCTAGGAATCATTATCCCCTTGAGCTGGGGATATGGAGAAGCCCAACCCCTTCTATAAATGGCATCAAAGCATCTTGTCTTCCCAAGGAAAGGCCTGGAAAGACTCATCCATCCGGAGCAGGGAACGGGAGAGGCACACGCTGCCCCGCTCCCAATGCCCTGCTCCAATTAGCTTCACTTAAAACTAATTAAAGGGCAGCTGCAAGCCCTGAGAAGTCAAGAGGAAAGCTCCACCCCGTGCTCACCTGTGTGCAGGCACGTACCGTGGGCTCATCGGAAATGGGTTTTATGGAGGAAATGGGCATTTTGTGGGCGACTAATTGTGCCTGACCCAGCGTGACCTGGACCCTGGGCTGGGCAAAACAGCCCTGCTGAGGGTTTGGCTGCCTGTGCTTCAGGCTTGGGATGCTTCAGTGCATCCCTTTTTTCCCCACCCCCAGCTCTGTTGGGAATTTGGGAGCTGAGATTCCAGCGGTGAGGTCGGAGCATGGAGGGAACCCAGCCCAGCACATTCCAGGGGAGATGCTTCATCCCCAGGGGAGCAGCATCCTCATCCATCCTCATCCATCCTCACCCACCCTCACCCATCCTCACCCACCCTCACCCATCCTCACCCACCCTCACCCATCATTACCCACCCTCACCCACCCTCACCCATCCTCACCCACCCTCACCCATCCTCACCCACCCTCACTCACCCTCACTCACCCTCACCCACCCTCACTCACCCTCACCCATCCTCACTCACCCTCACTCACCCTCACTCACCCTCACCCATCCTTACCCACCCTCACCCATCCTTACCCATCCTCATCCATCCTCACCCACCCTCACCCACCCTCACCCATTCTCATCCATCCTCATCCATCCTTACCCATCCTCACCCATCCTCACTCACCCTCACCCACCCTCACTCACTCTCACCCACCCTCACCCATCCTCACCCACCCTCACCCACCCTCACCCATCCTCATCCTTACCCACCCTCACCCATCCTCACCCACCCTCACCCACCCTCACCCATCCTCATCCTTACCCACCCTCACCCATCCTCACCCATCCTCACCCACCCTCACCCATCCTCAGCCATCCTCACTCACCCTCACTCACCCTCACCCATCCTCACTCACCCTCACCCATCCTCATCCATCCTTACCCATCCTCACCCACCCTCACCCACCCTCAGCCATCCTCACTCATCCTCACCCACCCTCACCCATCCTCACCCATCCTCGCCCCTGTGAGGGGCAAAACCTCCTCCTCACTTCTCTCCTTTCAGCTCCTTCCCAGAAACTGGGAGGGAAAGGCCAAGGAGAAGGAAAAACCTGGAGGTTTCCTGGTGCCAGCTGTTTACCAACCTCTCCTTATCCATCCCAGGAGCAGCGAAGTCAAACACTCTCCTCCCTCCCCTCCTATTTGCTTTCACCTGCTGAAAATTCCCTCCCATGTACCCAGGCTCTGGTTACTGGCACCAGTAACCTCCGGTTAACTGGTTTACAGGTCACTCTTGCCCTACTGCCCCAGTTTATCTCCACCCTCTCCTTTCTCTCCCAGCTCCAGGAGGGGCTCTGGAACTGGAGCCCACCTCTGTGCCAGCCCCAGGGTAGGAAACCTCCCCCAGGGCTGTGCCAAGGGGTATCTCGAGGGTTATCCTGGTGGTTATCCCGAGGGTTGTCCTGAGGGTTATCCCAAGGGTTATCCTGGTGGTTATCCCGAGGGTTGTCCTGAGGGTTATCCCAAGGGTTATCCTGGTGGTTATCCTGAGGGTTATCCCAAGGGTTATCCCAGTGCCATTGACCCAGGACAGACAGTCCAACCCCATTGGTTAACTGTGAGCTGGAGACACAGAATTATCCTGGGGAATGCAGATCCTGGCAACCCGCGTTATCCTGGCTCATGGAGACCTTTCCCAACCTTCTCCTGAGCATGGCAAAGACCCCAACCAGCCTCATCTCCTCCCCAGCAGCCTGTGGTGCTCAGGAGGTCCTGGTGGGACCACTGTGAGTGGGGATGGGGTCCCACCAAGGGGTCCCAGTGAGGTGTCCCCATTCCAGGAGTGGAGTTCCAACAAAGTGTCCCCATTCCAGGGCTGGCATCCCAGTAAGGTGTCCCTTCCCCCAGCAGTGGGAGGCCAATAGGGTGTCCCCATCCCAGCAGAGGGGTCCCACTGAGGGGTCCTCATCCCAGGAGGGGGGTCCCAGTGTGGTCTCCTCATCCCAGGGCTGGGATCCCAGCAAGGTGTCCCCATGCTGGCAATGGGATCCCAGCAAGGTGTCCCCATCCCAGGAGTGGGGTCCCAGTGAGGTGTCCCCATCCCAGGAGTGGGGTCCCAGTGAGGTGTCCCCATCCCAGGGGTGGGGTCCCAGCAAGGTGCTCCCATCCCAGCAGTGGGATTCCAACAAGGTGTTCCCATCCCAGGGCTGGGGTCTCAGCAAGGTGACCCCATCCCAGCAGCACCTCTCAGTGAGGTGTCCCCATCCCAGGGGTGGGATCCCAATGAGGTGTCCCCACCCCAGAAGTGGGGTCCTAACAAGGTGTCTCCATCCCAGCAGTTGGCTACCACATCAGAGTTTCACCCCTGCCCAAACTGGTGTTTCTCCCCCATCTGCCTTTGCTGCCTTTCCCCCAGCCAGGGGAGGTCTCACCCCAGGGAAGCTGGGAGCTCTGGGACCTCTGGGAGCTCTGGGAGCTCTGGGACTTCTGGGAGCTCTGGGACCTTTGGGAGCTCCTCAGCAGTGAGGATGCTGCAGTGCACAACCCACCACCCCCAAAATGCCAGCACAGGGACCCACCCAGAGGCTTCAGCTCCTTCCCCCAGGCAGGCACCACTTGGCACGTCCCCCATGTCCTCCAGGCTCCAGCGTACCAAGAATAACCATCAGCCTGAGGAACAGGGTGACCTTCCTCTAATCTCCAAAGCCCTTTAAGACCTGGATCATCTCCCAGCATAGATATTGCCCCACTTGGCAGTCAAGGCAGGTCAGGGTGCCCTGCAGGACGGCTCCTTCCCCAGTGAGACCACCCTGACCCCCACCCAGGACGAGCCATGGCCACCAACATTCCCAAAGCTTCCCAGCCCTGTGGCCCAGTTCATTATTCCAAGCACCCCTGAAATTGTTGCAAAGGTGGGATAAAACAGGGGGAATTCACTGGAGCCTGAGCATCGTCCAAGACAAAAACACTTTCGGGGTTGTTTAAAGATTTTGAAGCCCAGTTTGGGTTGCATTGCCCATTCCAAAGCAAATAAAGGCACCAGGTTAGGATCCAGAATGGGGCAACTGAATTCCTGGAAAGCTTCCAGCCTGAGTAACAGTGTTTGCTCGAGGAAATCCAAACAAACTGAAGGGAGAGGGAAAGGAGGGGAGCAGGGAGGTGCTGGGTGTGCTCCAGCCCAGGTCATTGTGGATCACGGAGCTGCTGGGGGTGTAACGAGCTCAATGCCACATGTTGGAACCAAACCCAGCAAATCCCCATCTCCTGGCTCAGGGCTGTCTCCAAGGCTTGGCTCATTTCCATGCCAGATGCTGGAGAAGTGACCAGGGTTGCCCATCCCAGCTGTGCAGCCACCCCTGTGAAAGGTCCACCCGTCCCATGGCTGAAGAAACCTCAAGTTGCCCAATTCTTGCTGCTGTGAGAGCTGAGCTGAGCTGAGCTGAGCTGAGCTGAGCTTAAAGCAACCCAATAAACCAGCTTTGGCTTTGCAAACTCACAGCACCAGGGCTGGATGGTGTTTTACTCCTCAAGACTCCTCTTACTCAGGGGCTGGACCCCACGAGGTCAGCGCTGTGGAAATATTAATTAGTCTGTGAAGAACTTAATTCCAATTCCATGCCACTATTTGTGGAAAAGAGCAGGAGGGGGGGGTTCAGCCTGGAGAAGGGAAGGCTCCAGGGAGACCTGGGAACCTCTTCCAGTGTCTGAAGAGGCTCCAAGAGAGATGGAGAGGAGTTTGGAGGGATGGGACAAGGGGAAATGGCTTCCCATTGCCAGAGGGAAGGGTTGGTGGGATATTGGGAAGGAATTCCTGGCTATGAGGGTGGGCACAGGTTGCCCAGAGAAGCTGTGGCTGCCCCATCCCTGGGAGTGCCCAAGGCCAGGCTGGAGCCCCCTGGGACAGTGGGAGGTGTCCCTGGGACAGTGGGAGGTGTCCCTGGGACAGTGGGAGGTGTCCCTGCCCAGGGCAGGGGTGGCACTGGGTGATCTTTAAGGTCTTTTCCAACCCAAACCATTCCATGACTCTATAAATTCCTTGGCTTATTTGCTGCCCTCACAGGGTCCTGGCACCCTGTGCCCATCACCCAGGGGGGCACAGGGCAAGGGTGCTGTGGGTGATGGAAGTTGCAACCGTTTCCTGCCAGGCCAAGAAGGGCAAGACCCGGGGAGGTTTGTCCTCATGCAATGAAGTCTCCTTCCTGTTCACAGGCTCCAAGAAGGGGAAGTTGTTTGCTTTTGGTTTTAGTTTTGCTCCGAGTCCTTCCCCAAAGCCACGTGGCTGCTGAGAAGCAGAGCAGGAGCATCCCCAGCATCTCCAGGCTGTGTTTTGCAGCTGGATGTGCCTCATTCCAGCAGTTTGGAGCAAAAGCCCAGCACTGGGAGAGGCTGGCTGGGTTTTGGGCTGAGTTCTTTTCCTTTTTGGCAGCAAAGCCAAATAGCTGTTGTGTGTGAGAACAATGGAGTGGTGCTCAAGTCTGGGGAAGGCTGGAGCACCCCAATCCCACAGTGTTTCCCTCCAGGGAAATTTTTCCTGGGAATTACATTTTCTGTGTATTAATTACTCCCTTTCCTGTCACAGTTTTTAACTTAAAACACATTATTTTGCTACAACCCCTGAAGTTTTAGGGACTGCTGAATGTCTCCCTGTTTCTCTCAGCAGGGGATGCTGTGTGAGTAATTTAAAGATCTAGATATTGATGGAAAAGCACAATTTTATTATGGCCTGGCCATGGCTGGGGTCATGCAGGGGGGCCCACTGGGTATACAAAAATCCACTCCTTTTATGCAGTCAGCTCTAAATATTATCTATTACAGGCAGTCTGTAGATTTATATCATGGAATTACACATTTTGTGGTTTGTGTCTTAGGATGTTTTCTATTCTTCACCCCCCTCTGTCCAGGTTCTGCTCTGTCTCCACCTCTCTATGTTAGAAAACCCTTCTCATGTGCTTTGAACTCCTCTTATCTTGGTTGCACATACTCAAGCCAGACCTAATTCTCTTTTTATCTTAACTGCCCCCTGCTTGGGCTGGCCCTACTTGCAAACACATTTTGCAAAGTCTCAGTAAATTTAAAGCCAGTAACAGAGTTAAAACTTTTAAGGCATGTTATTTTGTCTTTGTTTCACCAACTGAGCTCCCATCCCGTGGGATCTGCGGTGGGATGTGATGGATTCAGGGAAACTGAGGCAGGGGGAGCAGCAGAGACTGCAGGCAAAGCCCTGGGAAGGTTTATTCCCATCTCAGACCCTGTGCCACGTCCTCCATCCCTGGAAAGGTTCATTCCATCTCAGGACAGATCCTATGCCATGACCTCCAGCCCTGGTTAATTCCCATTCTCAGGACAGACCCTGTGCCATGTCTTCCATCCCTGGAGGGGTTTATTCCCATCTCAGGACAGGCCCTGTCCCATCTCCTCCATCTCTGGAAAGGTTTATTCCCATCTCAGGATGGACCCTGTGCCACATCCTCCATCCCTGGGAAGGTTCATTCCCAGTCCCAGGACAGACCCTGTGCCACATCCTCCAGCCCTGGGAAGGTTTATTTCCAGCCCCAGGACAGACCCTGTGCCATCTCCTCCATCCCTGGGAAGCTTCATTCCCATCTCAGGACAGACCCTGTGCCATCTCCTCCATCCCTGGTTTATTCCCATCTCAGGACAGACCCTGTGCCACATCCTCCAACCCTGGGAAGGTTTATTATGATCTCAGGACAGACCCTGTGCCATCTCCTCCATCCCTGGTTAATTCCCATCTCAGGACAGACCCTGTGCCATGTTCTCTGTCCCTCCACCCCAAACATGGCACTGCCCATCCCTGTCCCAGCTTTCCCACTCTGGTGATGACTCAGGGCAGGGAATCGGCTCGTGCCCCTCCCCGTGGGTGACCCTGTGGGTGACACAGGGGTGATGCTGGGCTGCACCCACCCTCCCCCAGCCCTGACCCCGCTGGCACCCACGTCCTTCAGCTCCGAATCGGAGCCCACGTGCTCTCCCTGCCACGGCCAAGCCTCGCATGACACACGCCCGGAGTCATCTCCAGCCCCAGTGAGTCAGATGTTTCCTGCTCTGCCGGTTCCTCCCCATCCTCACCCTCACCCCGGGACGCAGCTGAATCCATGCCAGAGGCGGAGCTGGGCACCCCTGGCAAGGAAGTCACGCTGTGGAGCATCCACTGACCCATCCTTGGGTGACCCTCCTGCTCCACAGCCCCACAAACCCCCACAAAACCCCAGCTGAACCAGGAAAACACTCTGGTTTCCAGCTTTGGACTTGGAGACATCCACCAGCTCCCGGCTCCCACTGGCCCTTGAGGCACCTCCCTGCCCACACATCCTCCTTCTTCCCCACTTGAAACCCAGAAGGTCTCCAGGGCAGAGATCAGAGCAGCATCCCATTGGGATGCTGGATGGGAAAGCCTTGTCTTCATCCTCCTTCTCTCCCACTTGAAACCCAGCAGGTCTCCAGGGCAGAGAGCAGAGCAGGATCCCACTGGGATGCTGGATGGGAAAGCCTTGCTGGTGCCAAGAATCCCCCTTTGGGTGCTGGGAGGGAAAACTGAGGCTGGGCAGCTCTGATGAGGCAGGAGGAGCCAGGGAACACAGCCCACTTCCCAAAGATCCCAAAGGTCCCAAAGGTGCAGAGTCCTGACATTGACCTTGGTGCCTTCAGGGAAGCTGTTAAGTTGGTTTTCCAGGAATTTGCCATCTGTGCCCCTCCCACAGCCACAGAGGCGGCCAGGGAGGAATCAGCTGGATAAAACTAATCCCTTGGCAAAGGAAAAATAAAATAAAAAAAACCCCAACAACAAAACAAAACAAGGAAAACCTGTCTGTGCTTGGAAACAGCCACAAACCCAGGAAAACGAGCTCCATTGCCAGTGTTTCCTTCTTTTGAAGGAGGGATGGGGAAGAGGAGACGCTCGACTCCCACTCCCATGACAGGATGAGGCGGAGGGACCAGGAAGCCCAGCGGGAGCCGGCGCATCCCAAGGGAACGCGGTCCAGCCGCGGCAACTTTCAAGCCGGGATCTCAAAGGACGCTGCTGAGGTTAATTAAAGTTTGCACAATCCCTTGGGGGTTAGATAAGTCCAGACAACCCACTTTCCAGCCAGGAAAAAGGGCAGGAGGAGTTGGGGATGGAGGTGACATCTCCCCTGGTGGGCAGCACAGCAGGGAAAGCTGCTCCGGGGCAAGAATGGGAAGAAAAATCCTATTTTTGGGGCTGCCTTCAAGGCCTTGAGGAGGACACAAACCACAGCTGTTGGAAAGGACACTTTCTTCCCCCAGCAGAGCCCCTTTTCTGTCTTATCCAAAGGGAAACCACATCCTAGGCTACCACCACCGACTTTTTTCCCAAATATAGCCTCGGATTCTGGGTTTGACAACAAGACCCAACCAAACAAATTGCAGCTTTCCAAGAATTTCACCCTCCTTGTGCTGGGAAGGTTTATTAAACCAGGACTAATTTTTCCAGCCCTGGTGGAAGCAGCCAGGTTTGACAGCTGGCTGCTCCCCCCTCTGCCCCCTCCCTGAGCCGAGCTCAGCTCTGTCCTCTCTCCCAGCTTTGCCTGACCGGGAGGATTCACAGGAATTTGTTTAAAAATATCCCGTGGAAAGGCAGTGGTGGAGGCGGCCGGGAGGGCAGCGCTGCCTCCCGCAGCATCCCGAGCTCCGGCCGGAGGCTCCGCGATTATTTTTTTAGTCCTTCACATCTCAACAACTTTTTTCCATTTGGGTTTTGGAGCCGGGAGGGGAATGAAGCCGCTTCGCGAGGCTCCCTACACCCTTTTCCCGCTGGGTAAGGATCGGAATTCCTCCATCCAAGCCTTCCCTGAGCATTATTCCCGGCTCCCGATAAGGGCTGTGCCGCTGGCCTATTTCTGCCGTCGGGTTACACAATCCCTGCCCGTGCCTTTGGCTGTTGCACAACCCCGAGGCCACCGGCGAGCGGAGGGAGAAGCCGAGCCCGTATTTCCTTAAGGATAGTTTAGTGCTGGAAAGTTTTCCCTGCACTTTGTTTAGTTTGGGGTTTGATTTTTTTTTTTAATGTTCTGCCTTGTTTTCCTTCCTATTTAGCGCCCGCGAAGGGGCCAACGTGGCGAGTTTCGCTTCCCTCGCTGCCTGTCCAGGGTTATCCAAGGGCTCTCCCAGCATTTCCCTCACTGTTTTTATGGCAACATTTCAACTCCCGACCCCGTGTCCCACTCACATCAGCAAATCCTGAGCTCAGGAATCGCAGCCCAAGCCCCCTCTGCCCTATTCCCAGCTGTCCCAAATGCCGGTGGCGCCCTGCGGGAAGCGACTGAGCCTCCGCAAACTCTCCCATCCAGCATTTTTTTTTCCAGGAATAATTTATTAAGCCCAGCCTAAACGCGGTCCTGGCCAGACAAAGGCCGGCTGCTCCCCGAGCCATGGCAGAGCAGCAACACTTGCGCTTTTCCAGTGCCTGGACTCGGGAATTGGGGGGGACGAACACTCCGTGCATCCCAACGGGACGCTGCGACTCGGGGTTGCGTTCCGGGAACACGCTCGGGGGGTTCAGCACCCCGAAATTAAGGATTCAGGACCCTGAGATTAAGGATTCAGAACCCCGAGATTCCGGATTCAGAACCCCGAGATTCCGGATTCAGGACCCCGAGATTAAGGATTCAGGATCCTGAGATTAAGGATTCAGGATCCCAGAACTAAGGATTCAGAACCCCGAGATTACGGATTCAGGACCCAGAGGTTAAGGATGCAGAACCCTGAGAGTAAGGATTCAGGACCCTGAGATTAAGGATGCAGAACCCTGAGAGTAAGGATTCAGGACGCCAAAACTAAGGATTCATTCAGGACCCCAAAACTAAGGATTCAGCACCCCGAGATTCAGGGCCGGGGAGGCAGGAAGGTGTCAGTGCAGGGACGGGGGGCACACACGCGGTCTGAGCTGGGGGCACGGGGTGGGCAAAGGGGACCGCAGTGGCACTGCCACCCCCGGGGTCGCGTCCCGGGCTGACCCCGCTGGCCGCGGGGGCCCCGCTCGAGGCGCGGAGCGGGGGCCCCGCCGGGGATGCTCGGCGGCCGCGGATGCTCCGCGCCGGCGGCGGGAAGCGGCGACACGTGCTGCGAGCGGCGCCCGCGGGGGTCGCGGCTCCGGCGGGGGAGAGGCACGGAGGTCCCCCCCTTCCTCCTTCTCCTCCTCCTCCTCCTCCTCCGGCTCTCCCCCTCCTCCCGCTCCGCCCGCGCGGCCACGCGGGGTCCCGCAGCCGAGCACGTACCGCACGCGGCCGGGCAGCGCCGGGGCCTCCGCCCGCCCCCCCGGTTCCCCTTCGCTCCCGGCTTCTTTCCTCTTCCCTTTTCACATTCTTGTCCTCTTTTCCCTTTTTAATTTTTTTTCTTTTTTCCCCGCTCGCTTTTTTTTTTCAAAAACTTTCCCCCCTCCTTTTCCCTCTTTTTACTCTTTTCCTCTGCTTTCCTCCTTTTGTCCTTTTCCCCTTTGCTTCTTTCCTCTTTCCTTTTCCCTCCTTTCTTTTCCAACTTTCCCCCTCTCCTTTCCTTCTTCATTCTTTTCCCTTCTCCCGTCTTTTCTTTCCCTTTCTCCCCTTTTCCTCTTCTCTTTCCCCTTCTCTTTTCCTCTTCTCTTTCCCTTTCCCACTCCGCCGTCACTTTCCCCCTTTCCTTATTATTTTTTCACTTTTTTCCCAGTTTTCTTTTTTCTTCCCTCCTCTTTCCCCCTTCTCCCCTTTTTCCCCCCTCTCTCGCCTTCCCCTCTTTTTCCTCTCCCCTTTCCCCTTCCCACCTCTCCCCCCTCTCCACTTTTCTCCTCCCTTTTCTTTAATTTTTTTTTCTTCCCCCCCGTCCCGCACATCCCACCCCGGCGCTGCTCTGTGGCGGGGGTCCCTCTCACCTTCTGCGCCTGGTCATGGTTGAGCTCTGTGAAGAAGTAAGCGAGGAGGTGCGATGCGATCATGGCGGGAGGAGCGCGGAGGGTGCGGAGGAAGGTGCGGAGCGGCCCCGGCAGCGCCGCGCGCTCCCCGCGCCAATCGGGCTCATTCAGGAGGTTCCCCCCGGCCCGCCAGTGACGCGGCGCCAGCGCCGCTCCCCATTGGCTGAGCCGCGAGGGTGTGTGAGCCGCGCGCCGGGGGGCGGGGACTGGGAGGGGCTGGGGGGCAATGGGGGGAGTGGGGGGGGGACTGGGGGGGGAATTGGGGGGACTGGGGGGTAACTTGGGGGGTGAACTGGGGGGTACTGGGGGGTGAATTGGGGGGTGAATTGGGGGACTGGGGGGTGAATGGGGGGGTGAATTGAGGGGTACTGGGGGGTGAATTGGGGGTGAATTGGGGGGTACTGGGGGGGGAATTGGGGGGTGAATTGGGGGACTGGGGGGTGAATGGGGGGGTGAATTGAGGGGTACTGGGGGGTGAATGGGGGGGTGAATTGGGGGGACTGGGGGGGGAATTGGGGGGTGAATTGGGGGGTGAATTGGGGGGTACTGGGGGGGTATTGGGGGATACTGGGGGGTGAATTGGGGGGACTGGGGGGTGAATTGGGGGGTGAATTGAGGGGTACTGGGGGGTATTGGGGGATACTGGGGGGTAAATTGGGGGGGACTGGGGGGAAATGAGGGGTATTGGGGGGGTAGTGGGAGGGTATTGAGGGTACTGGGAGGTGAGTTGGGGGGTGAACTAGGGGGTACTGGGGGGGTTATGGGGGATACTGGGGGGTAACTTGGGGGGGACTGCGGGGAAATGAGGGGTAGTGGGGGGGGGAATGGGGGGTATTGGGGGTACTGGGGGGGGAATTGGGGGGGACTGAGGGTATTAGGGGATACTGGGGGGTACTTGGGGGTATTGGGGGATACTGGGGGGAAATTGGGGGCTGAACTGGGGGGTACTGGGGGGTATTTGGGGATACTGGGGGGTAACTTGGGGGGGACTGGGGGGAAATGAGGGGTATTGGGGGGGACTGGGAGGGTAGTGGGGGTACTGGGGGGTGAGTTGGGGGATGAATTGGGGGGTACTGGGGGGGTTATGGGGGATACTGGGGGGTAACTTGGGGGGACTGGGGGGAAATGAGGGGTATTGGGGGGGTAGTGGGGGGGTAGTGGGGATACTGGGGGGTGAATTGGGGGGTGAACTGAGGGGTAGTGGGGGGTATTGAGGTACTGGGGGGTGAGTTGGGGGTGAATTGGGGGGTACTGGGGGTATTAGGGGATACTGGGGTGTTAATTGGGGGGACTGGGTGGGACTGGGGGTTATTAGGGGTGAACTGGGGGGTAGTGGAGGGGTATTAGGGGTACTGGGGGGTGAGTTGGGGGGTCGGGGGGGTATTGGGGGGAATGGGGTGTGAATTGGGGGGGACTGGGGGGTGTTGGGGGGAATGGGGTGTGAATTGGGGGGGACTGAGAGGGTACTGGGAGATGAATTGGGGGGTAATGGGGAGTGAACTGGGGGGTATTGGGGAGTGAGTTGGGGGGGACTGGGGGGTGAATTGGGGGATAATGGGGTGAATTGGGGGTGCACTGGGAGGGTGAACTGGGGGGTACTGGGGGGTATTGGGGGATACTGGGGGGTGAATTGGGGGGTATTAGGGGTGAATTGGGGGTTATGGGGGATATTGGGGGGTGAATTTGGGGGTGAATTGGGGGGACTGGGGAGTGAATTGGAGGGTAGTGGGGGGTATTGGAGGGTATTAGGGGTGAATTGGGGGGTACTGGCGGGTATTGGGGGATACTGGGAGTACTGGGGGGTGAATTGGGGGTGCACTGGGAGGATGAATTTGGGGGTACTGGGGGATACTGGAGGAGGGTGAATTGGGAGGTACTGGGGGGGTATCGGGCGGTACTGGAGGAGGGTGAATTGGGGGATACTAGGGGGTGAATTGGGGGGTAGTGGGGGTGAATTGGGGGATACTGGGGGGGTATTGGGGGATACTGGGGTTACTGGGGGGTGAATTGGGTGGTGAATTGGGCAGTACTGGGGGGTTTGGAGGTGAATTGGGGGTAGTGGGAGGGTATTGGGGGTACTGGGGGATGAATTTGGGGGTATTGGGGTGAATGGGCAGTACTAGGGGCTGAATTAGGGGTGCACTGGGGGGTACTGGGGGTGAATTGGGGGATACTGGGAATGTGTATTGAGGGGTACTGGGGGGTGCTGGGTGGGTGAATTGGGGGTGCTCTGGAGGACTAGGGTTGAACTGGGTGGGTGAATTGGGGGTACTGGGAGTGTGTATTGGGGGGTACTGGAGGTAAATTGGGGGATACTGGGGGGGATTAGGAGTACTGGGGGAGTGAATTCAGGGGTACTGGGGGTGAATTTGGGGGTACTGGAGGGGATTGGGGGTGAATTGGGGGTACTGGGGGTTGAGTTGGGAGGTACTGTGGAATGCTGGGAGTACTGGTTGGGTGAATTGGGGGGTACTGGTGAATACTAGGGGTACTAAGGGGGTGAATTGGGGTGCACTGGGGGACTGTGGGTGCACTGGGCGGGCAAACTGGGGGGTATTGGGGGTACTGGGGAGTACTGGATGGGTGAATTGGGGGGTACTGGGGATATTGGGGAGTACTGGGAGGTGAATTAGGAGGTAGTGAGGAATACTGGGGGGTACTGGGTGGGTGAAGTGGTGGGTATTGGGAGGGTGTATTGGGGGGTACTGGGAGGTGAATTGGGGGTACTGGGGATACTGGGGAGTACTGGGGGGTATATTGGGGTACTGGGGGGTGAATTGGAGGGTACTGGGGAGGTGAATTGGAGGATACTGGGAGGGTGTATTGGGGGAATAGGGGTGCACTGGGGAGGTGAATTGGGGGATACTGGGAGAGTGTATTGGGAGACGAATTGGGTGTATTGGGAGGGTGGGGAGGCACTGGGAGGGTGTATTGGGGGTCAGTGGAAGGTACTGGGAGGGTGTATTGGGAATGCAATGGGGGAGTGAACTGGGGTGTACTGGGAGGCGGTACTGGGGCTGTACTGGTTGGGTGAATAGGGGGTAATGGCAGGATGTGCTGGGGGTGCACTGGGGGACTGAGGGTGCTCTGGGGAGGTGAACTGGGGGATACTGGGAGAATGTGTTTGGGGGTGCACTGGGGGACTGGAAGGGTGTATTGGGGCATGAATTGGGGAGTACTGGGGAACTAGAAGTGCAGTGGGGAGGTAAACTGGGGGATGCTGGGAGGGTGTATTGGGGGGCATGAGAGGGTGAATTTGGAAGTCAGTGGGAGATACTGGGAGGGTGAATTGAGGGTACTGGGGGAGTGAATTGGGGGATACTGGGAGGGGAGGCACTGGGAGGGTGGATTGGGGGTCAGTGGGAGGTACTGGGAGGGTGGATTGGGGCATACTGGGGGAGTGAATTGGGGGCTACTGGGAGGGTGTATTGAGGGTGCACTGAGGGACTGGGAGAGTGTATTGGGGATGTACTGGGGGGTGAATTGGGGGGTCCTGGGGTGGGCATTGGGGGTGCACTGGGGGTTAAGCATTGGGGTGTACTGGGAGGTGCATTGGGGGTGCATTAGGAGTTGTGCATTGGGGTGTACTGGGAGGGGGGGTACACTGGGAGGTGCATTGGGGTGCACTGGGGGATGCATTGGGGGTGCACTGGGGGTTGTGCATTGGGGTGTACTGGGGGATGCATTGGGGTGTACTGGGAGGGGTGGATGTGCACTGGGGGATGCACTGGAGTGTACTGGGAGGGATGGGGGTGTACTGGGGGATGCATTGGGGTGTACTGGGGGATGCATTGGGGGTGCACTGGGGATTGTGCACTGGGGTGTACTGGGAGGGGTGGGGGTGTACTGGGAGGGGTGGGGGTGCACTGGGGAATCCATTGGGGTGCACTGGGATTATACTGGGAAGGATAGGGCTGCACTGGGGGCATGCACTGGCATGTACTGGAGGGGTGCACTGAGGTGCACTTCCTCTGCATGGTGGGGGTTGGGAGTGCACTGGGGGGTTGGGGGGGCACTGGGGTGCACAGAGGGTGTGAACTGGGTGTACTGGGGGGATGTATTTGGGGTGCATTGGGAGGGTGTATTGGGGGTTCACTGGGGCTCATGCATTGGGGGGTACTGGGAGGTGCATAGGGGACCTGGGGGTGTACTGGGGGCTGCACTGGGTATGCACTGGAGGGGCCAAGGAGGCACTGGAGGAGTGCACTGGGGTGTACTGGGAGGCTGCATTGTGGGGAGCACTAGCAGGGTGCACTGGGGTGTACTGGGAGGGGTGGGGGTGCATTGGGAGGCACTGGGGAGCAGGTACTGGTGTGTACTGGAGGGGTGAATTGAGGTGCACTTCCTCAGTGCACTGGGGGGGTTGGGAGTGCACTGGGGTGTACTGGGAGCGATGGGGATGCACCAGGGGGTGCATTGAGGTGTACTGGGGATGTCATGAATGTCTACAGTGGGGTCTACTGGGGGATGTAGTTGGGGTGCACTGGGGGGGTACGTTGGGATGTACTGGGGAGTGCATTGGGGGTGCTTTGGGGGCCGGGGGTGCAACTTTGGGGTGGGCTTGGAAGGTGCACTGGGGTGTACTGGGAGGGGCTGGGGTGCACTGGGGGAGCCGTGCATTGGGAATGCACTGGAGAGGGATTGGGGGTGCATCGAGGGGAGTGCACTGGGGTGCACTGGGGGGTCGTGTGTGCTGGGAGGCCTGGGCTGCGCTGGGGGAGCACTGGGGTGGTACAAAGGGGGTGCACTGGGAGGCCTGGGCTGCACTGGGGGTGCACTGGGGTGGTACAAAGGGGGTGCACTGGGAGGCCTGGGCTGCACTGGGGGAGCACTGGGGTGGTACAAAGGGGGTGCACTGGGAGGCCTGGGCTGCACTGGGGGTGCACTGGGGTGGTACAAAGGGGGTGCACTGGGAGGCCTGGGCTGCACTGGGGGTGTACTGGGGTGGTACAAAGGTGGTGCACTGGGAGGCCTGGGCTGCACTGGGGGTGCACTGGGGTGGTACAAAGGTGGAGTGTGTGTACTGGGGGTGCACTGGGATGTACTGGGGGGACACTGGGATGCACGGGGGGTGCACGAGGGTGGTACAAAGCAGGATTGTGTGTACTGGGTGTGCGCTGGGGGGGGTAGAAGGTGGGGGGGGGTTGTGTGTACTGGCAGTTCACTGGGGTGGTACAAAGGGGGTGCACTGGGGCATTGTGTTTACTGGGAGTGCACTGGGAGGCCTGGGCTGCACAGGGGGTGCACTGAGATGGTACAAAGGGGGTGTACTGGGGGGGTGTGGGGGGTTGCGTGTACTGGGGGTGCACTGGGATGCACTGGGGGTGCACAGGGGTGGTACAAAGGGGGGTTGTGTGTTCTGGGGGTGCACTGGGATGCACTGGGGGTGCACTGGGGTGGTCCAAAGCAAAGTTGTGTGTACTGGGGTGCACTGGGGTGGTACAAAGTGGGGTTGTGCATACTGGGGGTGCACTGGGGTGGTGCAGAGCAGGGTTGAGTGTACTGGTACTGGGGATGCACTGGGGTGCACGGGGGGTGCACTGGGGTGGTCCAAAGCAGGGTTGTGTGTACTGGGGTGCACTGGGGTGGCACAAAGCGGGGTTGTGCATACTGGGGGTGCACTGGGATGCACTGGGGGTGCACAGGGGTGGTACAAAGCGGGGTTGTGCATACTGAGGGTGCACTGGGATGCACTGGGGGTGCACTGGGGTGGTACAAAGGGGGGTTGTGTGTACTGGGGGTGCACTGGGATGCACTGGGGGTGCACTGGGGTGGTACAAAGGGGGGTTGTGTGTACTGGGGGTGCACTGGGATGCACTGGGGGTGCACAGGGGTGGTACAAAGGGGGGTTGTGTGTACTGGGGGTGCACTGGGGTGCACGGGGGGGGAACTGGGGTGGTCCAAAGCAGGGTTGTGTGTACTGGGGTGGTACAAAGGTGGGTTGTGTGTACTGGGGGTGCACGGGGGGTGCCCCCGCGTGTCGCAGCCCTGTGCCCGCAGCCCGTGTGTCCGTGCACGCAGCCACCGCCGCCATGGGCGCCGCGTGTGCCGCGCTCCCCCCGGTGTGCCCGCGTGTGCCATCACATGCGTGTGAACGTGCGCGGCCCTGCGCACCCGTCAGGTCACATCCATCACCCCGCGGCCCGCGGCGCTCGCACCGACGCCCGCGTGTCCCGCTCCCCCTGCGCACCGAGCGGGGGCCGGGGGGGGCAGCGCTGCGCCCCAAGAGCTTCGGGCAGCATCGCTGGGGCTGGGATGTGCCTCTGCCATCCCGCTTTCCTGCTGCCTCCATCCCGGCTCCATCCCGCCTTCCTCTTCGCCTCCATCCCGGCCACATCCCAGCTCCATCCCACCTCCCTCTCAGCTCTACCCTGGCTCCATCCCAGCTCCGTCCCAGCTCTGTCCCAGCTTCTTCCTGGCCACATCCCAGCTCCATCCCACCTCCCTCTCAGCTCTACCCTGGCTCCATTCCAGCTCCGTCCCAGCTCTGTCCCAGCTTCTTCCTGGCCACATCCCAACTCCATCCCAGCCCCATCCCAGACCTATCCTGTCTCTATCCCAGCCCCATCCCGGCTCCATCCCAGCTCTATCCTGGCTCCATCCTGGCTCTATCCCAGCTCCATCCCCACTCTATCCCGGCTGTGTCTCAGCCGCATCCCAGCTCCATCCCGGCTCTATCCCAGCTCTATCCTGGCTCTGTCCCAGCTCCATCTCAGCCCCCTTCCGGCTCCATCCCGGCTCTGTCCTGGCCCTATCCCAGGCACATCCCAGCTCCATCCCGGCTCTATCCCAGCCCCATTCTGGCTCCATCCCGGCTCTATCCCGGTTCCATCCTGACTCTATCCCGGCTCTGTCCCAGCTCCATGCTGGCCACATCCTGGCTCCATCCCAGCTCCATCCCGGCCCCATTCTGGCTCCATCCCGGCTCCATCCTGGCTCCATCCCAGCTCCATCCCAACTCCATCCCGGCTCTCTCCCAGCTCTGTCCCGGCTCCATCCTGGCTCCATCCCAGCTCCATCCCGGCCCCATCTGGGCACCCACGGGCCACAGCGGGGTGTTGGTGGCCCGGAGCCCTACGAGGGCCGTGGCACGTCCTGGCACTGCGGCGCGGCCCCCGCTCGCCGCCGCCAGCAGAGCCGGTCCCAGCAGCCCTGGGGCAGAGTTACCCAACCCGTCTGCCCGCTCCCGCCGCTTTCCCAACCAGTTCGGAGCAGCTCCGGCTCTTCACGCCTTCACCCTCTCACAGTCCTTTCTACGTGGTCATTTACATCATTTTCGTGTTTTTGTTTTTCAAGGAACTGTGACTCCATTTCAAAGGAAAGAGGGGGAGAAGTCAGAGCTGAGACAATCCTGCTTCCAGACACCTTTTCCTGGAGGATCCAGTCCCGCCAGACCCACCCTGAGTCTGTCCAGTGTTCTGGTTAAATCCCTGCATCATGACCTGATGCTTTTTAGGATTTGGACTCATTGATCTTTGTGGATCCTTTCCAGCTCAGGATATTCCATTAATCTGTTGCTGCCCTTATATTTCAATTCACCCTCTCATCCAGTTTTTTTTTTTTCCTTTTCCCCTAAAACACCAAATTCTCTGTGGTTAAGTTGAAATTAAAGCAGCATTTGAGCCTATAAATAGCCAGGCACATCTGTCCACCTTCCCATCTGCCAGTGGCCCAGCTGGATGAAGGAAGTGTCTGTTTGTGCAAAATAAGGGATCTGTCTCATCCTCTGTCCCATAAAATCAGTTTATTCAGGGAGAATACTCCCCAAGACTCCATGGATTTGCCAGATAACACCCTAGTTGGGAAAAGGCAGGATGAGTTGGGCTCTGCTCAACTCTGCTCCCTGAAATAAAGCCATTTTTTAAAGTTTGAAATGGGGTTTTCCAGCAGGCCTTGTCATTCCTTTCATGGAATAACGCTCCAAATGGCAATCTTTTCAAGCTGTCCCAGCTGCTTCCCAGCTCTGTGTGGGCTTGTAATAATCTATCAGCATTTAATGCCACATTCCTTAGGAAAAGGAAGCGGCTGATTGTAGGGATTGGAGCTACAACTGGCTCTAATTTCTCTAATGTGATTCCTTAAGGACGAGTGGCGCAGTAATGACAATGTCAGAGCGTGAGGAAGGGCCGTGCCCCGTGGCTGGAGCAGGGATGGAGCATCCCAGAATCCTGGGACCAACCACAGCCCAGGGCAAAGCTTTGGAAAGGGACCCCCAGGAGAGCTTTGGAAACCTGCTGAGGGTCATATCCCACTTTCACACTGGGGAAACTGAGGCACTGGCAGGGATGGGGATAGAGGAATTGGGAACCAAACGTGGCACATCCAAGTGTGGAGCAACCAGGATGATCCCAGGGCTGGAGCTGCTCCAGGAGAGGCATGAACTCATCTGGGATCACCTGCCTGGTGATTCATCGCTCCGGCGCTGCTCCACATAGTTTCCAAGGAGGTTTCATTGGACAGGGCCAGGGCCACACACCTCCCCATGAACCCATTGGCAGCAGGATGACACCGGGACCGGTGATTGACTGTGCCCTGTCACCCAACACACCGGAAACCTGGAGCTTGGCCGGACCCAGCCCTGGCAGGGGCCGGGAATAGAAAACCGGTCGGAGGACTTTTCTTTCCTCGGCTGCCGCAGGATGAGCGCGTGACCTTGGGCTGAGCTGGGTGAAACAGCCTTTCCCCGGCTCTGCAGAGAGGGAGGGGATTTGCCCATCCCAAACTGCGCCACAGAGGGGGAAGGAGGGGAGGGTGGTGCCCTGTCTGTGCTGGGGGTGGTGGGAATCCATCTCTCCATCCATCCATCCATCTGTCCATCCATCCTAATGCTGCTTCTCTGCAGATCTTATAACCCTGGAGCGACTTCCAACCCATCCCAAACCTCCAGCTGTACCCCAAGGTCACTCTCCACATCCAGCCCTTCCCAGAACAGCTGGAAGGATTTCCCTGGGGGTCAGAGTGGGTGTCCCTGGGATGGGCCACCCCAGTTCCTGCAGCCTGGCTTCCCACCTCACACACCGGGCTAATCTCCGTGGAACGGACGGAAAAGGGGAGATTAAATTAGATTAGCGGGTGCCGTCTAATTTTAGTGTCCTCACGTGTCACCAGCACACTGCTCTGGCTCTTCCCTCACTCCCCCAGACCTGTGCCACCCTCAAAGCCACCAGGGCCACCAGCCAGGAGGAATCCAAGGGGGGTTTGGCCAGGAAGTGGCACCCAGAGATGGGTGTAAGTGGGTGATGTGTGAGAGGGCAGAGGGGTCACTGGACCTCAGCCAAGAGGGGACTGGGGGTGATGGTCACTCCCTACTGGTGATGGGCATCCTGGACTGGTGTTGGTCACCCTCCCCTGGCAATGGTCACCCTCTGATGGTGATGGTCCCCCTCCCCTGGCAATGGTCACTCTCTGATGGTGATGGTCACCCTCCCCTGGCAATGGTCACCCTCTGATGGTGATGGTCACCCTCCCCTGGTGATGGCCAATCTCCACTGGTGGTGGTCACCCTCAGCCTTGGGATCATCTCCATCCCCAAACAGCCTTCTCTGCCCAGGAGGATTTTCTGGTGGGACCCTCCACCTCCCATTTTCCCCCTCCATGCCCAGCTCCCACCCTGCCTGTCCTGCTGCCTCCTCCCAATCACTGCGCCATGAGGATGACGTCGGTCTGCCCAGACCTCCCTTGGGGCAATGTCAGCCTATTCAGCTGTCAAAGAGCCTGCCAGCTCCATCAAACGTCTGATCCAAGAGGACATTGGATTCCTCTTGGGATCAGCCCCAGGATTGGTCCCATGACACCATGGGAAGATATGTCTGGTCCCCTCCATTTGCAGGAGCTGCACGTCCCCAGAGTCCCAGCAAGATCTCCAATGTCCCAGGAAATGTCTCCAAACCCTGTAGGGGATGTCAGAGCTGGCAGGAGCCCTGGCAGGAAGGATGGTGTCCCCAAAAGCCAGTATGGTTGAATGTAGGGGGAGCTGGGACCCATCCTGCATCCCAGAGGGGCAGTGCCAGGTGCAGCAAAGCCTGGCACAGCTCCAAGGTCAAAAGTTGCAGTCAGGACACAGGACCTTGAGTCACTCCAGCCCAGGATGAGCAACTCCCACGTGTGACACTTTCCCAATCGCAGCGGAAAGGGGAGGTTTCTCCTGCACCCCTGGGGCACTTTCCATGGTCACTGCCACGTCCCACGGCGTGGGACACACCACGTCCCCAGTGCCACCAAACCAGACCTGGGGCATGAGTGGTACTGGGCAGAGATGCTCAGTTCTGGGGGTTTCCCTCTCCTCCTCCATGGGACCCCCTGCCTTTCCTCCTGGCACTGTGGGCATGACCAAGCTGGATCCCAGGGGTCCTATCTGTGTGCTGGGAGGGGAATAACTCTGCCACCACCCCAGGATGGTCCCATGGCATGGCCACATCCAGCCTGCACTGATTCCTGTAAAATCCTTCCCACACAGCACAGGCAATCGGAGGAAATAACTCAAAAGTTGAATTTGGGGTAGACCTGGCTGTGGCAGGATTCCACTCATGGCAGGATCCCACCCATGGCAGGATCCCACCCGTGGCAGGATCCCACTCATGGCAGGATCCCACCCATGGCAGGATCCCACCCCTGGCAGGATCCCACCCGTGGCAAGATCCCACCCATGGCAGGATCCCACCCGTGGCAGAATGCCACTCGTTGCAGGATCCCACCCCTGGCAGGATGCCTCTCATTGCAGGATCCCACCCATGGCAGGATCTCACCCGTGGCAGGATCCCACCCGTGGCAGGATCCCACCCCTCAGCCTGTGGTGTCCTGGGAGAGCCACTGCACAGGCAGGGACTGTGGCAAAGCCACGTGCGGATGGATGTGACTCCCAGCCCGTCCTCGGAGTCTGGATGAGGTGCTGGGAAGAGCCAGCAAGGGAGTGAGGGGCTGGGAACCCCCCTCCTGCCTCTCCAAACCCCCATCCACAAGCCATGGCACTGCTGGTGGGCAGGGAAGGATTGAAACCCCCTGACCCCCCCCAAGTCCAGAGCGATCCCTGAGCCCAGCCCGGAGCTCTCTTCGGGATGCAGGAGCAGAGCTGGGCTCACCTGGATCCTCACTCACCACAAGCAGCATCTCCCTTGCTCCCTGCTGGAAGGATCATTGCTCAGATTTCCCAGTGAAATATTTTTCCATCAAGTCACTCTGACATCCCAAATATTACATCCCACCTTGCTCCAGCATCACCCCACCTGGCTCAGAGCTGGAGCTTTGGGAATCATCTCCCCTCCACTCTTCCTCAATTATTCCCCAGCATCCATCCTGTGATCCCTTGACACCCACAGTTGCTCCCCTTCCACTCCCATCCCTCACAGCTCCTTATCCAGGTACAAGGAGCATAAACCACCCACCCAGAATCCCAAATCCGGGGAGAAAATCCCCTTACCTGGTTGAAGACTTCATTGTCCATCCCGTTCTCCGCATGCATGGGCGTCATCCTTGGAGCATCCATGCTTTGCCAGGACTGGGAGCTCGCCGTGCCGAGCTGGGTCTGGGAGGGCTTTATCACCTCTGATCCCTGCGGAGGAAGGCCCTGCGTGCCAGCGCCGAGGTCATTGGCTGGGCACCGCGCGGATGGAGACGGGATTTCAGCGCCACTGGTGTAATCCCAGAGCTGTGGGATGAGAGTGACGGAGCTGTCTGGGATGAGATGCTCTGTGGCAGGTTTGGGCTCCTCCTGCCCCGCACCAACTCCCCCCCTGCAGAGCATCGCTGTGTGTCGTGCCCACTGGCATGGAAAAAAGAAGCAGCTGGATCAGGTTCAGCCCATGGGTGACCCCTGCGTTGCTCTGTGCCCGTGGGGGGTGACCTCGCTTGCCCCCGGCCCAAATATCAATGCAGAGTTTTACTGATAAATCCTCTCTGCTTTTTCCTTGGAGAGGGAAAATAAAATGAGAAAATCCTCGCTGGGTTGGGTGGGGTGGGTGTGTTTGGAGGGGCTGGAAGCCCCGAGCTGGGGTGGGTGGCACCGCCCCAATCCTGGTACCACATCATGCGTGTGCACATGTGTGCTGCGTGTGAGAGCACACGTGGGACAGGGACACGTGGCCACCCACATGGATCTGACCCAGCAAAGGGCTTAATCGGGATCTGTGGCATCTGCCACGGCAGCAGCGGCGGCTCCTCCACTTGTGCAGAGCTTTGGGAGTCCTGGAGAATCCCAAAAGACCCAGTTGGGGGATAAAAGAGAGGGGAAAGGCTTCCTGGCTCCTCCCCTGCCCTGTGGCTCCGTGGGTCCATCCCTACGTGACTGTGGGCACGCAGGGCCCCTCTCCTGCCACTGGAGAGGAGCTGCCAGGCAAAGAGGTTTAAGGTTGATGCAGTTATTAATTCTATCAGAGATTATCCACTTTGGAGGGCCTGGCAGCCAGGGCTGGAGGGTTATCCATGATGGGAAAGGCAGGGATCACTGCTAGGGATGAGAAGGATGGAGCTGCAGTCCCAGGGTTATCCAGGATGGGAAAGGCAGGGATCGCTGCTGGGGATGAGGAGGATGGAGCTGCAGCCCCAGAGTTATCCAGGATGGGAAAGGCAGGGATCGCTGCTGGGGATGAGGAGGATGGAGCTGCAGCCTGAGTTATCCAGGATGGGAAAGGCAGGGATCACTGCTGGGGATGAGGAGGATGGAGCTGCAGCCCCAGGGTTATCCAGAATGGGAAAGGCAGGGATCGCTGCTGGGGATGAGGAGGATGGAGCTGCAGTCCCAGGGTTATCCGGGATGGGAAAGGCAGGGATCACTGCTGGGGATGAGGAGGATGGAGCTGCAGTCCCAGAGTTATCCAGGATGGGAAAGGCAGGGATCACTGCTGGGGATGAGGAGGATGGAGCTGCAGCCCCAGGGTTATCCAGGATAGGAAAGGCAGGGATCACTGCTGGGGGTGAGGAGGATGGAGCTGCAGTCCCAGAGTTATCCAGGATGGGAAAGGCAGGGATCACTGCTGGGGATGAGGAGGATGGAACTGCAGCCCCAGAGTTATCCAGGATGGGAAAGGCAGGGATCACTGCTGGGGATGAGGAGGATGGAGCTGCAGCCCCAGGGTTATCCAGGATGGGAAAGGCAGGGATCGCTGCTGGGGATGAGGAGGATGGAGCTGCAGACTGAGTTATCCAGGATGGGAAAGGCAGGGATCACTGCTGGGCATAAGGAGGATGGAGCTGCAGCCTGAGTTATCCAGGATGGGAAAGGCAGGGATCACTACTGGGGATGAGGAGGATGGAGCTGCAGCCCCAGGGTTAT